>NC_069657.1:418149062-418468062 GCF_027244095.1 Hemicordylus capensis
TGTTCTGTTGTTTTATTGCTATATTTTTGGGGGAGTTTGTTAACGGCATTTGGAGCAGTTCACAGCCCGGAGAGATGTGTCTATAAATTTGAAAAATAAATAAAACTGGGATTGCAGTGTAAAAAATGCCACAGACCTTTCCCGAGCTGTGTGTTTTGAAAGTGGCTCTCTTGTGTGCTTGTCTTTTTATGTGTGTATTTTCTAATTGCACATAACATCATTTACCAGATGAGAAACTGTAAGAGGAGAAATTCCACCTTTCCTCTTTACACGTAAGCACTTTATTCCTGCTCTGTCCTGTGAATGTTTTCTTTTTCGTTCTTTCCCTCATAGGTTTTTCCACCATGCATCATGCTACTCTTAACATAATGTCCCGACTCTCTAACCTACTGCTCTTCTCTCCAGCCCTTTCTGTGTAAATTGCATCTTTGGTGACTTGCTATGCTCTATTGTTTTCTTGTTTACCTAAACCACATTGGACTATATTTGATACAGATTCACTTCTCATTCCATAGTGTCTCACTTTCTTCCTAATTTTTTCTCCCCTTTGTACTCTCAGGATAAAATTAGGTCTTCTAAAAAAGCATGTCTGCTATTATTATTATTTTTTTAAAAAAATACTGTTATAAAGGAAATGCATTTATACATCCTGTTTCTTCAATTACATGTTTTACATCCATTACAACCAAGTTATTTGCAGTATGTGTGGGCATTTTTGCAAATCTTGATTTAGAATATACATTTTCTAGGATGACCATTGTTTAAAATACCTTTCTGCATGTTCCTCCTACAGACAATCAAATTCTCCTCCTATCAGGCGTCGGCCCACCTGGAGTAGATCATCTTTGGTAACTATCTTTGGATAAGTAATAAGACGAGATGAGAAGTAATTGAAATCAAAATGTCTGGGAAAATACATACCCCAGACCGGTTTCTGTAACTACAAATATCTTAATGTATGTATTTATTTAGTATATTTGTGCACCGCCCCAAACATATGTCTCTGGGTGGTTTATAAGAAACATAAAATAAATTAAAACAGAAATTAAAAACATTTTAAACAGTTTAATTCTCGTTAAAAAGCTTGGATGAATAAATGCATCTTAAGTGTCTTTTTTAAAGATGTCAGAGATGAGGAGGTTCATATATCGGCAAGGAGCACATTCCAAAACCTCAGGGTGGTAACAGAGAAGGTCCATCCCTGCGTAGCCACCAGACAAACTGTAGACAAATCGAAATGTAGACAGAGTGAAAGCAGTGTCATGCTTTCAGAGTGAAATACAGTGTCATGGAAATATGATTGAAAAGTTGCTAGTATGTTTGTTCCATAACACAATATAATTTTTTAAATTTTTATTTTAGCCAAGGCAGCACACATTGATTACGGCTGCTAGGCATGTCCAGTGTGGAGAGCACTACAGTGAAACTCATAATTCACAAGGTATTTAAGAAACAAATGATGATGATGATGATAAATTAATAATTAACATGTGTAAGTAGTGCCGTAGAGTTTTGGGAGTACTTCACAATCCTTGCAGCAATCCTTATTGTTTGTTAAAATATTTATCGAAATGTTGCTATTGGCTGACATCCAAACTAACGTTGCGTAGGCCAAAAAACGTTTTGCGTGTACAACAGGAGAGGGGCAATAATTGCCAATCTCCCTTTCCCTCTGCAGCCCATAAATACGTCCCTGAAGGTTGTATGGGTCTCGGGAACATACTTTCAGGAGACATAGGCAGCTGCAGAGTGAAGAGGAGATTGGCCAAAATCACCTGTCCCCCGTTGCACATGCAGAACTTTCTTTGGTGTGTGCAACATTTGTCTAGATTTCAACCACTATATGTTTGGCGTGTGGCAGTATTTCCACTGTTAGTTGCTATGCATGATTTACATATTCTGAATTGCTCTGGGTATAATGAAACTCTCTAAAGCAGTCCTGCTCAACTTAGTTCCCCCCAGCTGTTTTTGGACTACAACTTCCATCATCCCTAGCCACAGTGGCCAATAGCCAGGAATTATGGGAGTTGTAGGCCGAAGTTGAGCAGCCCTGCTCTGAAGAAAGTTGTCGTCATTGTCATCCTCCTCCTGAAGATGTGGGGGAAGACTGAGACAACCTAAGAAGGGCCTGGCTTCCAAAGGGCCATCTGTTCCATCATTCGCTTTCCTGAAGTAGCCAATCAGCTGAGCCTGGGAAGCCCAGAAGTGGGAAACATAGGCAAAAAAGATCATGGTTTGCCCTAAGAGTGGATACTGTGTTTATGGCAGGCATGGGATTTGTACCAGATACTTGGTTCTCAGCTCAGTCTCTTAGCTTCTTTGCTACAGTAGCTCTGTCTTCAAATCTTTTGTGCTTTCTCGTCAAGTCCCCTGGAAAAGGGCAAAGATTTGATGTGTCCACATGACACTTGTGAAACAGGAGCAGTAGGCACCATCTCTGATAATTATTATTCCTGTGCTGCCATTTCTGTGTACCTGAGCAAAGTTTTCTAACTATAACCCAAGGTAATTTGCAAACCAATGAAATACAAAATGGACAGTCACCACAAACACAAATCATATGGTGCAGTGCACTCAATTTAGAGCTCAGATGTGTGCATGAAGCTCCCGCGTTATCATTATCGTTGCATTTTTATACCACCTTTCACTAAAACAATCTCAAGGCAGTTACTTCCTGGGGTAAGCAGTCTTCCTGTTTACAAGAACAGGGAGGGGAGATGGCTCTGCTCATGGGGCAATGCACATATGGAACTCTTTTTTTGAGTTGTGATGAATGGGAAAGTTTTTTCAGTTAGTTGGAGCTCCATACAGTATGTCCGTTAGAAGTACTGCACCTGCAAGGAACTGCTGAATTGTGACAACAATGATGTCTTCTCAACCATATAGGAAATGATCCAGATCCCCATACTGTTTTCTCAGGTTCCTATTTCTGATTATGGTAGATTGCATGCAGGCACTGGGCTCGTTCTCTTTATCTAGCTAAAGGTGGGGGTGGGACTTTTAAAAAAAATGTATGGCTGCTACATCTGTAATTTTGCTTTGTTAATTGCATTAATCTGTTTACTAAGGCTTCCATTTATCTTTCAATCTTCCTGCACACAGACAACATTTTTCATGGAAATGAAGAAATGGTGTACGGTAGATCTCAGACAAGCTTGGACAGATGTGCAATGGACTTCAGCTACCTGAATGGCAACGTCCCCAACGGCAACATCCCCAATGGCAGTGTGTGCAGCACCCAGAGTATGAACTCTCTCAACCATTCACAGAATTTCATTCAGGCTTCTCCAATGTCC
Source organism: Hemicordylus capensis (assembly GCF_027244095.1). Taxonomy (NCBI): domain Eukaryota; kingdom Metazoa; phylum Chordata; class Lepidosauria; order Squamata; family Cordylidae; genus Hemicordylus; species Hemicordylus capensis. The sequence continues at coordinate 418,152,359 of NC_069657.1, forward strand.
TCCAACCTCAGTATTCCCGGGAGTGACATCATGAGAGCAGACTACATCCCAAGCCATAGGCATAGTGCAATCATTGTACCTTCCTACAGGCCAACGCCAGACTATGAAACAGTAATGAGGCAAATGAAGAGAGGGGTGATCTACACCGACAGTCAAAGCCAGTCTTTGAGGAACCTCAATATTGGGAACACTCATGCTTACAACCAACCCAAAGACCTTGTATACAGCCAGCCAGAAATTCGAGAGAGATCCCCTTATGCCATTAGCTATGGGCCTCAGGGCACTTACAAAAAACACGTTGCTCCAACAGAGCAGATGAACCCCATCAATGCTGCACAGACTAAGACAGCAGCCAGTGCCATTTCCCATACCGTCAGCACACCAGAGCTGGCCAACATGCAGTTGCCCAGCAACCAGAGGTGTGGCACAGCCCACAACCTAAGGAACTATCTTTTCAGACCACCGCCCCCATATCCACGTCCCCGCCCTGCTACCAGTACACCTGACCTGGCCAGCCACCGCCACAAGTATGTTAGTGGCAGCAGCCCAGACCTGGTCACTCGGAAGGTCCAGCTCTCAGTGAAGACCTTCCAAGAGGATAGCGCTCCAGTGGTCCACCAGTCTCTCCAGGAGGTCAGCGAGCCCCTTATGGTGGTGAAGCATCACACCGCTGTTAACAAGCGCCATAGTTTGGAAGTAATAAGCAACATGATGCGCGGCATAGAAGCGATGGCTTTGAAAAGTCTGAATGCTCCCTTGCCCCGCCGGAACACCTTGCGAGAGCAGGTGCAACCAGAGGAGATAGTGCAAAGGGGCCATGAGGTCCAGCAGCTTCCTCGCTACCAACACAAGAAGACCTTCTCTGATGCCACAATGCTGATCCATAGCAGTGAAAGTGAAGAGGAGGAAGACGCTTCAGAAGCTGTGCCTTCCATGGCGGCACTCCATGAAAACATGAAGTACAGTGCTCAGCTGCAGGCGGCCTTGGCTAGAATACCAAACAAACCACCTCCTGAGTATCCTGGTCCCAGGAAAAGCGTTAGCAATGGAGCCTTGAGGAATGATCCAGGGAACGTTGCAATGGCTGTGTCTCGAGCCAAGGCCTTGAGGCTGGGGCCGACAAAGGCTGTCAGCATATCTCGGACGGACCAAATGGCAGTCAATGGCTCTTCACTTGGCCCATCAATCTCTGAGCCAGACCTCACAAGCGTAAAGGAAAGAGTCAAGAAAGAGCCAGTGAAGGAGAGGCCTGTCTCTGAAATGTTTTCTATTGAAGACAGTATCATAGAAAGAGAGATGAGGGTAAGTTAGGCCAGTACCTTTTGAAAAGTGACAATATGTTTAGCTTTTTAAAAAATCTGCAGGCTCTTTTAAAGCTAACTTAATGTTGAGATCAGCGCCTCTCTTTGAACATGAGGGTAATTCTGACAGTGTGTTAGATCAAGAACCTATGTTATTGTGCCTGGGTAAAAAGCCAAGATTTAACATGCTTTCTAAAAGCTGTGATGGAGACTGACGAGCGGATAGCCACTGGGAGAGCATTCCAGAGTCTGGGGGAGCAATATAGAAGGCCCTTTCTCTCTTGCACAACAACTGAGCCTCCCTCATTGTCGGCACCTGGAGCAGAGCCCCCTCAGATGTCCTCGTCAAGCGGGCAGCAACCCTTGGGAGCAGGCAGTCCCCTCAGGTATCCTGGACCCAAACCATAATTGAAATACTTTAAAAAACAATTTAAAAACCTTGAAAGGCCAGGCCAAACAAGTAAGTTTTTAGGGCTCTCTTAAAGGCCGGCAGCAAGCCTAAACTGGATATCTGCCGGGAGTGCATTCTATAGGCCAGGAGCAGCTACAGAAAAGGCCCAGTTCTGAGTCTCCACCAGACGTGCTGGTGGTAACTGGAGACGGACCTCTCCAGATGACCTCAACGTGCGATGGGGAACATACAGAAGGAGGTGCTCTTCTCAGTTTGTGATAACTGCAAAGGTGAAATTGGGCAGTTTCACAGAATCGCCACCAAGTCAGTAAGCTGGGAACTAGGGATTCCTGGAGGTTCCAAGCGAGCGTACCCTCCTGACAGGCATGTCTTCTGAATCCACCCAAGAAGGTTCCAAGTGCTGGCATCTCCAAGATAGTGCTAAGAGAGACTCCTGCCTGTGACTTTGAAGAAGCCACTGCCAGTCTATGTAGACAATACTGAGCTAGATGGAGCAATGTCTGACTCAGTATAAATTAGGTTCCTATGTTCGTTTTCCCAAAATGCACTACTGAGATCCTCCTGACTTTGCCCAATTTCAGTTCTCGGTTACAGAAATGAGAATCTCTGTAATGCCATTTGGGAACCAAACTTAAGTGGGTTCAGACATCACACCCATCTGGAGCATGTACTCACCGGGAATCTCCAGTTCCCAGCTTTCCAACTTGGCGGCAATTGTGTGAACCCACTCATTGAAATAATGTGGGCTAGAAACGGGATTTAACAAATCATCCTGAGATCCTTAAGGTCTTGCCTAGGATGCTTGACTCTGTTACATATATTCTTTGTTCCTCTGTCATGCAGAATTTCAGAAGTTGTATCTCCCAAGATATGAGTGTCACAAGTAATATATTCAAAGTATATAACTATTTGGGGAGTGATGAGAAACAAATATTTGTGAGCCTTTGTCCTTACTTTGTGAGCATGTTTAAGCAAGACATAACAAGTAATTTTTTGTAAGCTGTTTTTGCAAACAGTGAAAAAATAATCCAGCCACGGTAGAACTTTAAGTCCCATTTAACTCATCCATTGAAGTTAGCAAGTCTCAAAAGTGCTTACCTGTGGTTGAACCTTGTTTAGAATAAGCTTGGCCTTCAAGATACTTGCCACAGAATGCACTCTGTTAAGCAGAATGAGGCTTGGGCTAGTGAATGTCTCGATCCCCTCAGCTGACAGTAAAATCACTTGCATCAACTACACAGAGCAATACCAGAATATAATTTTATAGAGATATAGAGGATACACACACACACACACACACACACACACACACACACACACCCATCCCTAGGTTCAGAGGACCCAAGTTGCCCATGCTGAATTAGTGAAAATTCAATGCTCCTGCATTGAAACTCTTTGAAAGGGAGAAACTCTTACACAGCCCCTCACAAGATCATCACTTTTTATCTTATGTGGTTTCCAGGTCAGCCAGAAGCAACTAGATATTCTTCTTGCCTCTTTCTGATTCAGAAGCATCCACAAGAACACTTTTCCTTTAGGTATTCAGTGCCATACAGGTCATCCAAATCTGAATTACAGTGTTTTGTTTATGCCTATAAACCACGTTTCATTATCACTCTACATAGAATGAAAAACAGCTCAAAAGTGATTTTGGAGCTTACATACAAACCTAGGAATTAATGTACTTGGCAGGAAGAACTAGACTATTGCTAAGTTGTAATGAGGAGAAGGTAGCTTTTAACAAACACATTTGCTCCCTGTAAAGAGTGTCCTCCTTTCAGCGACTCAGGGAATGCTTGAAAGAATACAGACTTGTTCATGCATTCAAAGTGAAGGCAATGGAAATGCTTCACTTGCCTTCAATTACTATTGGCTATGTAGCATTGGCTACATATGCCTTCATGTGAGCTCCGATTGGCTCAGGGTGAGGATGATGCAATACAGGAAGTATTTCCTTCACTCTGAATAATCTTCATTTACCTTAAGCGACATTGTCACATAACAAAATTTGATTGGCTATGTGATGATGTCACAGTACTATCAGGAAGAAGACAGTTTCTTTAAAAAGTCAACGCAGGATGCGATAAGAGCTAGAAATAGATAGTGCACAGGAGTGAACAAATGTTTGTGGGGCAGGATCTGGGAAACCCTGAAAGACTATTTTCACAGCAAAAATGTTCATTTATGCTGAGACAGTTCAAGCTGACAGAGAATCTATGCTGATTCCATTTCCCCCCTTCTGTATGGTTGAAGTGAACACAGTGATGGTTATGCATGTCAAAGGAAACAGAGCATACCTGGGAAAAGAAAATCACCATTGTTACACTTTGGCACAACAAGTGCCCTTGTATCCCTGACTGTGTTGGAAAAAGGAAACATTCTCCTCTTCCAGTGTCTCTCCCCAGTGTCATCTCCTTCTGCGTGGTGGGCAGAGAAAGAACCTGCAGAGGACCATTTCCACCTGGACTCTGCCCCATGGGTCAGATGGGAGGTCTTTCCTTCTCTTAGCATGAAGGTTTAATCCTTTCCCTTCCCACTGTTGACAAACTTTGATATTGTCTATCATTCTGAGGATAAGAGAAGGACGCCAACATACATTTTGTACCAGAGCACAGAACCCTGGATTGTGTGCTCACATTTGGAAGTAAACAGAGTCATTGGTCAGGCCAAAAACCCTAATCATTTTGCTCCGTTCTGAGCTGACAAAACTCCAGTTTTTACATTGCACAGTCCCCCGCCCACCCTGTGCTTTTTGGGTGTGTGTGGTGGGGGTAGAAAGATATTTATGTTTAATAGGGCTCATTGTATTAATCTCAATGTAACAACAGTGTTTAAAACCATCCACCAGTCTGGGCTGATGTCTCGTCTTTGTGGTTGGTTTGGCTGGGTTCTTTCTGCTCGCTCTCTCTGCCTAACATTTGCAGATAGAAAGCGAGAGTGAGTGAGAGAGAGCGAGAGATGTGATGCCTGACTTTGATGGCATCGTGGGACTGTTCCTTTGAAATTAAAACTCGACACTCAGACAGGAACAGTCCCATCCCCCCATCCCCACCTCAGGGAAATAATAGGAAGTTTAGGAGATGCATTTGGGTTTGCTCTGCTAATGGTGATCATCTGCACTCCTCGGCTGGAGTTGTCGATTTGTTGGGAGAGTAAAAAGACATTCCAACATTCTGCTGGCATTATTTCTAATCACCCCGAGATGAAAGCGTGCCTTTTCTTGCCAAAAGTATCTAGAGAAACAGAAGATGGCAGGCCTGGAGGCCCAGAAGAGGCCCTTGATGTTGGCAGCGCTTAATGGTCTCTCAGTTGCTCGAGTTCCAGTGCCTGAGGATAGCCAGGATGAAGTCGCCAAGGTGCCAATGGATGAGCGGGTAAGAATAGGACTCGCAAAACAAAGCATGCTGTTTGGGGTTTTGTCGGCAGCCTTTCTGAAGTATTAAAAACTTGGTGCATGTGTGCGTGCACAGATGTACGTGTAGCTCCAGTGACACATGACTGCAGAAGCAACAGTCTGCGCACAAGATAACCAGTGTGCACATGGGCGACACCTGGCTCCTAGTTTTTCTGGGCCAGTACTGGCTCGTGCGAATCCTGCCTGTTGAAACAGAAAAGCCTACATGCCCCCTTCAGCAAAACCTCTGCCTCAGAACAAGAGGGTGGGTCACCCACAACAATCCCCATAAACACTGAAGGGCATTTGAATAATGGAATGTATATACACATAGATAGTTGTTGTTCTTTTAAGTATACAGGAGACCCTCATTTTTTGTGAGTTCTCCTATCTCTGTTTCTGTTATTCATGGGTGGGTCGTAGAGACCCAGTTTCTTTCTTCGTGCGCCTAAAACTAGGGCTATTTTTAGCTATTTGCAGTATAGAGACCTTTAAAAAAATAATTTGTGCACTAAAACTAGGGTTATTTTCTGCTATTTGTGGCTAGGTGCCACCCAGAAATGACTTCTGGTGGCTATTTTATATCTTTTACACACACACACACACACACACACACACACACACACACACACACACACAATGCCTGAAAATCGGAGGATTTGGGGGTTGGGAGGCATTGCTGGAGAGCAAGGTAATGTGCTTTACTACTCTTATTTCTCATTCAGTGAGATTTGAGCGCACTTAAGCATGCTGAGGAACCTAACCCCGCAATCCCAATAGGCTCAAGCTTCCTTCCTTCCTTCCTTACAGTTTCCCTGTTTGCGGCAATAGGCCAGAACGGAAACCCCCCCCAAAAAATTAGGGTCTCCAATATTTTTAAATTACATGAATAAAAGGAGCCTGGCTTGGGCCATTGCCGTCAGTGCACCCACTGTGATTGCTAGTGGACCTCTGGTCATATTTCCCAACTTCTAAAGAGTGAGGGAATCCCTTCCCACCACAGTCCCTCCATTATTACACATATGCATCTTTTTAGTACTGTTACTTCTCTGAAATTAAACACTATGGTAACAGTGCTGCACCCAGTTCACAAGGGGCTCCTGCAGAAAAATATGCTTTCTTTTGCTTTGTGGCATATGGGTAGCCAGGTGTCTACAGGGTCGGAGTGACCTTTCCATGGGGCAAGGTAAGGTGATCATCTCAGGTAGCAGATTATTGAGACACCAGAACAGATAAACTGTATTGGATCTATGCCTTCATAGTTGCTGAAAAACCCCTCTTAATGGTTGGGGGACACGTGAAGAGGATGGGGGTTTCTGGGAGGAGGGAAATTGCCCAAATCAGGCAGAACCTTCTTATGTGAGTGAAACTTTCTTCCATGTGCAATAGACAGGTTCCAGCTCTATTATCTTTGCATGTCCAAGTGGCATCAGCATGTCAGGATGGTTATGATGATGTTTTCCCCAACTGCAATTACTAAATTTGGTATTCAAAATCCTTGAACAGAATACAGTATCCTCTTTTTCTCTCCTTTAAAAAATAAATAAAATGATAGTGTAAAATCCTACGGAGGAAACTGGAAGAAGGAATGGTTTTCACTGAATATGAGCAGATTCCAAAGAAGAAGGCAGATGGGCTCTTTACCACAGCAACGCTCCCTGAGAATATAGAGCGTAACCGTGTCAGAGAAGTCATTCCATATGAAGAGAACCGAGTGGAGCTGGTACCAACCAAAGAAAATAATACAGGTTACATCAATGCCTCACACGTAAAGGTAAAGACTGGAAAATAAGCAATGTCATGGAAAGAGACTGGTTTTGTGGATTTGAAATATGAGACTTGGACCACAGGCCGGATTTGTGTTCCAATGTGGACTTAAATGGGGGACAATTCTTTCTTGAGCTCAGTTATCTATATGTACAGTGGGAAGGATAATATATGCCGTTGTCACAGGGATTGCAATCATTATATAGGATTTATTAGGGAAAACTTTATTTTTGGAAAACTTTTAACCTTTTATACTTGTTCAGTTTTACTATGTAGTGATGCACCTATACAGGTAAACCTCTGTATTTGCGGGGGTTCCATTTTTGTTTTTTGGAAGAAAAAACTGTTTTAAAAAATCCTCTGCGGTCATTTCCAGCCACCCACGGATATAGGGATTGAACCCTTGGCGCATATGCCAAGACAGGAGCGTAGGGAGGCTGGCAGCGGCCTGTGTGCGGCCACCACTGCAGCCCCCTGGCCTCGCCCCCCACATCTAATGTCAGATACAGGGGCCTGGCTAGCTACACCCCCACATCTGACGTCAGACGCGGGGGACATGGGCCGCGCAGCCCTGTTTGGAAAGGAGATCGGCCTGCACTGTGTTGGGCAACGTGGGCCAGAGCAACTCCCCCTGCCTTAAACAGACCTAACACAGGGATGGGGCCATAGCTCAGTGGCAGAGCATCTGCTTTGCAGGCAGAAGGTCCTAGGTTCAGTCCCTGGTAGGGTTGGGAAAGACTACTCTCTGAAACCTTGGAGAACTGCTGTAAGTCAGAGTAGACAATACTGAGCTATATGGACCAATGGTTTCAGTAGAAGGCAGCTTCCGATGTACCGAAACACACACACACCCCTCATTGCACATTTCCAGGGGCTTCCAATATAGCTATTTTTGGAGCAGTTCTAGAACCTACATCTTTGCAGTGTTCTTCTGGAAGATCTTCAACTTCAGGCAGCACCAAGGCTTCCATACCAGTTGGTGGTTGTAGTAGAAATCCATGTCATCTTCAAGCACATGATTATTGTTATTTAGTTTGGAATATTTATATATTGGCTTTTCGATAAATACAGTCCACCAGTTGGTTTACATAGCAAAAGAAATACAAGGAAGATTCCCTGTTCCAAACCTGCAGTCTAAAATGAAACACAAGGGAACTACCAGGAACAGTTTCTGGGAAATACACTAAGGTGGGTTGAATAGGAACCATTCTTATCTCCCTGCTTAAAACAAAAGTGCCACCACTTTAAAAGGTACCTCTTTGTCCAGTTAGGGGCATAGATGAGCTTAGGTTTTAATTCTGGTTTCACGCCCTATACTTTCATTATCATCTCATTCTGCCCTCTGAATTTGAAAAAGCAGAAACTGATTCAATACATAGTTTGACTTCAGGTTTTTGTGTCTTTCACTAGTTCTGCACATTTATTATTATTATTATTATTATTATTATTATTATTATTATTATTATTATTTCAATTTCTATACTACTCTTCCAAAAATGGCTCAGGGCGGTTTACACAGAGAAATAATAAATAAGATGGATCCCTGTCCCCAAAGGAATCACAAACTAAAAAAGAACATAAGATAGACACCAGCAACAGTCACTGGAGGTACTTAGTGCTGAGGGTGGATAGGGCCAGTTATTCTCCCCCTGCTAAATAAAGAGAATCACCACGTTAAATGGTGCCTCTTTGCCAAGTTAGCAGGGTTCTGTGACCGTAATATATGCTGCTCTGTGACTGTAATAAAGATTGATTTGATTTAGGTCTGCACATGTGTACCTAAGAGGCAGCGGGGGGGGGGGATTAGGAAGAGAAACAATTTCATATTGCTGTTCAACAGTTTATCATGTCAGCTATACTGTTTTTGCTGAATCTTAAACATGTTGTGTGTGTGTGTGTGTGTGTGTATGTCTTGATGTTGGTCAAAATATCTGTAAGTGTATTTTACTGCAAGAAATCTCTACCAAGCTCCAAGAGCAGTTTGGTCATAATTTACAATGATAAACCTTGTTGAGTCAAAACACCTTTTTCTGAAACAGAATCCTGTCAGATTTCTGCCAAAAGACCTGGTGGGTAGCAGATACTGGGTTTTTTGGCATCATCTGCCACAGCTTGGATGACTGATTACTGAATCTAAAAATTTTCATCTGTTTGTGGGAGGAGAAACCGTTCCTAAAAGCATAAATTTGGCTTCATCAGGAATTATCGGCCAAGGAAGAATTCTCCCCAGCCAGTTTTAAGAGTCCATATTTCATCTTGTGTGTCAGCATTGGACATACGCGCATTGTTCTGTGGCGCGTGTAGCGACATGTGCTAATGTTTTTGAATATACAACTCTCTTTCCTGCCAGTACTTTTCTTCCCTCACTCCAAGTGGCGGCTGTAGAAGCCAAGCAGATGTTCTTTTGCTCAGAAGGTGAAATTGCATCTGCAAATTTTACCTCAGTCACACAGCGAGTGCTTTTTCTCCCAGTTATCAATGTTTAATATCCTGCAGTCAGGGCAGCAGAATGTAAGCACATTCCAGGCAGTGCACTCCCTCTAGAGTTTTTATCGCTTTTTGTGTGCGCCTCATGCCAGGACGCTGAACAGTTGGACTGCGCAGGCAAAGCAAAACTCCCGTATTGTCCCAATAAAATCTAGCTTGACTCCCACTTCACTACTAAGTTTGCAGCCTCTGCTGGGATGGTCAGCATTTTTTTACTTATTTGACTTGAGTCCAGGCTGTCAAGATGATGCATGTCCTGTCTGGATATAATCAGGCATTTCGGTGTTCAGTATATGCTCACTTGTGTCTCCCCAGCATGATCACTTCTATAGCTACTAAAAATGTCAGGGTGCAGTGTCTGGAATCAACAGGAATATTTTTACTCATTTCAGCAGGCTCTGGAGTTTCCCCACATTACATGGAAAATACAATGCTGAACACTCTGACAAACCCCTATTGTCCTGAATGCAATGGTAGGGTGGAGCTACATGCAACAATGGCAGACCTGTATCTCTAAGTACAGGTCACCCCCCACCCCTCAATCCCTGTAAAGTCAGGAGTGGATTGCAGTGGGGAAAGCAGGCGTGGGCAGAGCTGCTGACTTCTTCCTTGCGTATCAGTTTCTTCCAACAGCCCAGTTTTTCTCCCAGTTGGGCTTATTTTCGGTCTTGGAAATGAGTAAGTGGGGAGGTTGCAGGCCAAATGTAGTGGGTAGTGGAAGGGTACCATACCCCTTCCTACCTACTGCTTCTCCATTTAAATTTGGATCACAGACGGTTCTCCCCTAAGGCACTGGAATGACAGAGATTATTCCCCCTTACCATCCTAGATGCCAGAAAACTTGCTGAATTTGAGCACATATACAAGCTAAGAAGACTCACAGTGTTTGTCTGCAAGAAGAGGCGAGCATTACTAGCCCCCAAATTCTTCTCAGGCTCAGATTGAAATTCAAGCCAGAGAAGATTTCACAGTTTACCCTCTCTTGTTCCCATTGTACTGGGTAATGACCAGTTTGCCTGAGGAAGTGTTTGAAATTGCTCTGATGTAAGTGACCAATCACTTTTTTTAGGGAGGTACAGAATTGCTGCAACGTGTGTTTGCAAGATGGGAGGCCTATGTGGATGGTCCAGCCATGGAGAATGAAAGATCCCCTTGGTTTCCTGAATGCTATTGAGGAAGTTATAGTTAATGCTACTGTAGATGTTCAAGTGTGACATGAACTTAAAGCAAAAGATTTTTCCATCTCTTTCCAGGTTACTGTAGGTGGGGAAAAATGGCACTACATAGCCACCCAAGGACCTTTGCCACAAACATGCCATGATTTCTGGCAAATGGTGTGGGAAGAAGGTGTGAACGTGATTGCCATGGTGACAGCAGAGGAGGTTTGTACATAGAATATTGTTGCCTTAAAAATATATTCGGTGTGTTTGGCTGGCGTTCCTCTTCTACACTCAATCCTTCAAAGACTTTGAGGCATGCATTTCTTGGGCTCCTTTGAATGGTTTCTCTCCCTTTTGATCAGCTTGTCCTTTGTCAGAGAGAACTGCTGTGCGATTGAGCCTTGCATCTTGCATACACTTTGGGAGATTTGAATATTTGTTTGCATGATGTAGGAAGACCCCGATGAAATCATCTGCTTGTCTTTGGTGCCATTTTATTTTTATTTTATTACTTTTGAATGTTTGCATGGGATGATGCAACTGTTGCAACTTTGTTTGTAACATTGTAGCAACTGACTGGCCACATAGTGTAATAATGGAAGCTTAAACTAGAAGATTAGATTATATCAAAGAAAGCAAATATAATTCTAGCCAACTCTGAAAACACCAATCTACTTTTCACTGAAAAGAACAACATTTTCAATCCATCCAAGGCTACTATTGGATACTAGCATCCTTATCAGCTGTGAGAGACCAGAAACTGTTGTTCCAGTAAAAGTATCTATTTTTTATAATCCCTTTACTCTCATGCCAAGCAAAACAGTTACTTTTGCTTCAGTCCCATAACTGTACATTGCACTGTAAAACTGGCACACACCAGTAACCAGCCCTGCATCCTGTTCAAAAGACTGTTGCCTTTACAGGCATAAAGGAACAGCCGTTCTGTTTATGTAGTGTGGCCCAATCTTCCCCACTTTAAACATTTACCAGTGTCAGCTGTTCAGAAGGGGGAGCAAGAGTCTGTTTAATGTGGAGTTACAGAATAATCGGACCACAGAGGAAGTCTCTGCCTAACCAGCAGCAAAGAATGGGACTATCTTGTGACCTGAGCTGTGATTAGATGCATGCATTTGTAATAAAGCTTTGATACTGAAATTTAATTCAGGGAATCTTCACTGTCCCGAGATGGTGGGAAATTTCACACAGTAATGGCAGTGTGAATGCATACTCCATGATAAAAGGGCACCTCTGGAACAGCTCTGCATCACTGCATGTCTTGAGGCTGTTCTCTGCTCAAGTGGAAACAGCCAAGCAGTATCAGCCGCTGCCCAACTGGGAGCCTACATGTAGCAGATTTAAGCCAAGCCTTTGTCTCAAAGCAAGCCCATGTGGGTGGAAGAAAAATGCTAAATCATTCCCTCCATGTTTGCTCAACAAAGGCTGTTCCTTTTTAAACTTAAACTGCTTCCTCAGTAGCTGATTCGCTGCCACTACACCCTAATTATTACAGAGTTTGCCCCCGCCCCTGGATTTGGGTGAATGTCCAGGGAGACTTTCCTTCACTTTTCTAAGGGAAAAGTCCAAAAACCCTTCCATGTGCAGCGTACACGTGATGAGCACACTTGGTAGAGTGAACTTTTGAGCAATCAAACTTGAGACGTGTTTGCACCAGAGTAAAACCTCCTTTTTCCTGAGTTAAAAATCCACTCAGAGGCAGGTAAAATACATAGAGCAAAAAGAGAAAACTTTATTCAAAACACTGCAGACTGCTTCAGTCTGAGGCTTCCTTAGCTTTTAGTTACAGGAAAAAGGAACACTCCGTAACTGCAAGAATACTTCAAAAAGCACCCTCAGATGATATTGGGGAGGAACACTTTAAAAATCATGGTTCTCCTGTTGCAAAGAATCCAAATGTAAGAAAATACCAAAAGCACCTTTGCGAGTCTACAGAGACTTTTGCAACGCCCTAGTTGGAAAAGGGCACTGGTTCGTTTTCCTTGGATTAGTTACATTACAGAAAAAAACACAATAGACCAGTTGTAAGGATTTGCAAAGCACATGAAAAGTAAAGCAATCTAACACACTCTAACTACAAACCATTCCCTGGCTAAGCCTTTCTGAAGCCAAGACCCTGGCTTCCTTCCTTGCTCACCAAAACCATGGCAGAGGATTCAGGTTTCCCGGCTTTCCCTGGACCTGCAGAGCAGGGGTGTAACAAGGTTGGAGTGGGCCCAGAGACAAAATTTTAAAATGGGCTCCTTCCTGATACACACGCACACACACTTCACAATATATAGTGAAGTGGGGGGTGGGATTGTAACCCAACGATCTCATCTCTTGATCCTTCTGGACTTTTCAAACGTGTGCGAAGGAAGGATCATTCAGAATAATGAAGGAAGCTCCGTGGATGTTCGAGAGTCATGTTACTTGCCTCGGGGGGGGGGGAGGCTGGAGGTGTGGGGGCCCCCAGGCAACCGCCTCCCCTTGCCTAATGGTAGTTACGCCCCTGCTGCAGAGACATTTCCCTGCAGCCAGCCCACTCATGGCTGCATCCCTCTTGCTCTCTAGACAGCTTCCAACTGAGAACAAAGAAAGCCTTTTCTTCCTGCCGCAAGGCACTCAAGTTTCCGCCTACCGTTTGCTGAGTGGCTGTTCCCTAGCCTGTCAGTCAGGACAGGGTTCACTTCCGGTTCACTCTTTTGGGAAGGGAGGGCTGATTGTTACAATACTGCATGATAAAAGGGCGCCTCTGGAACAGCTCTGCATCACTGCATGTCTTGAGGCTGTTCTCTGCTCAAGTGAGAACAGCCAAGCAGTATCAGCCCCTGCCCAACTAGGAGCCTACAAAATGATGCCCTGGGGTGGTTGACTGAGTCTTGTGGCTGCTTTTGGAACAGTTGTTGTCTCCCATCTAAACACATCTGTAATATATGTTGTAGTGCCCTTTTACTGTAAGCACACCCTAGAAATGCTTTGTCTGGAGCACAAAGCACAACTGATGGCACCTTTATGTGTTGCTGTGCATTATTTCTTCAATCTGAGCACACACAAGCATGGTCCCAAGATTCTGAGCAGTTCAGGAATGGCCTGAGTCATTCTCTTCACACCCTTACACCAGGGGTTGGAGCGGAGTGGATGACATCACAAACCATGCCATTGAGGTGTCCCTGTGTGTCACTCACTGCAACTGTACACAATTTGGTTTAAATCAGTTCGACAGTCCACAGATTAGCCAGCTTGTGTCTTGGATGTTCATGCAGCTGCCATCTTGAATTGGAGTGGATGACATCACCATACACCACGCCATTTGGGCATCTCTATGTGTCCCTACAGCTGTAGCAAATTTGGTTCAAATCAGTTAATCGGTTCACAAGTCAGCCCACTTGCGCCTGAAAAGTTTATGCATCCGCCATCTTGGATCGAGGTGGATGACATCATCACAAACTACACCGTTGAGGTGTCCCTATGTGTTCCTACAACTGTACCCGATTTGGTTCATATTGGTCCAGGCGTTGCGAAGTTGAGGGCGGGGGGACACAGACACACAATGCTGTGTGATATCATAAGCCTACTGGAAAGTAGGCTAAAAACACAGTAAAATACAACCTCTAAAATAATTACTTTAAAATCTATTTCTAGTGGAGGTACCAAGGCAGTCTGCGATTGCATAGGAGTTCGTAGGAGCTGAGCAGTCCTGCCTCTAGCTCTCAAGAATCAGCACCAGGGCCAGCTCCAGGGTCCATGGTAAAATAGCCATCTTTGAGGGCTTCTCCTACTTGACCCCATAAGGTTCATGGTGGAGCTTGGGTCATTATAAGACAGTTGGACTGATATAAAGTTTTTGAAATTATTTTTGGTGTTGTCTTCTCTTTTGAGAATGGTAATCAGACACTTTAAGTTTTATCTTTTATCACAATATAAAACTTTTATCCGAGTGTGTTATATCTGTGTATATCTGATTGCTTCCATACATATCATTTCAGACTTTTTATGTTTGCCTTTTGTATTTCACAAGAATATGAATGAACGAGCTTGTAGAGTTTAATCTGGATACAATCTGTAATTCAAATATATTACTACCTGATTTGGATTATCTGATTTGGATTCTCTTTGGATTATCTCTTGCTATTAGTGAATCCAATACTATAAAGTTCAGTGATTATTTCATGGTGGGGCTTGACAGACAGGAGGAGAGGCAACAATAGAGCAAAATTCTTTGGCCCATGGTTGCTCCAACATCACCACCACCATGCACAGGGGGTCCTGGGAATTGACAATGGGCCTTCTGCAGTTGCCCAAAGATGCCAACCCCAGATACCAGCCCTGATCAGCTTCTTGAATCGTGCCTGGAAACAGACCAGTACCCAGTGTAGTTATTCTAAGACCAATAAGATGCTTCATCCAGCCAGACCCATAGCTTCTGTGTTTTGTACTGGGTCTGTTTTCTTAATTGGGTCCAATGTCTTGAGTCCTTTTTGAATAGTATATGCAATATAGTACTGCCTGATTCTTTTTTCTGTGGCAGTGTGGTTTGAGCATGGCTAGCATCGCGCCCCCATTAATTTTGCTTCCCTTCCCTTTTGTTTTGGAACAGGAAAGAGGAAGATCTAAGAGCCATCGTTACTGGCCAAAGCTGGGCTCCAAGAACATTTCAGCCACTTATGGGAAGTTCAAGGTGACCACTAAATTCCGCACTGATTCTGGTTGCTTCGCCACAACAGGACTGAAGGTCAAGCACCTTCTGTTAGGACATGAAAAGACGGTGTGGCATTTGCAGTACACTGACTGGCCAGATCACGGTTGTCCAGAAGAACAAGGCTTTCTCTGTAAGATTTCTTGAATACTAAAGGCTGAAGGGGGTATGGGTTTGAGGAAGGAATCTATGAATGACAGATTAATTGGGCTGGTGTGCCTAGATGAAGTAAAGAATGGTTTAGATCAAAGAAATACATGATAACTGTGTCTTCACAACGATATTAATAGTGCTATGCTATCACATTGTGTGTTTATATGCCAGTTTTCAAGGGAAAATGTTGTCGAAGCAGTTTACTTAGAAAAAGACTGAAAACAAGAAGATAGTTCCCTGTTTCTAAAGGGCTCACAGTTGAAAAAGAAACACAAAGCAGACATCAACCACAACTGCTGGAGGGATGCTGTGCTGGAGTTGAGTAGAGACAGTGGCTGACATACAGAGCAAGGATGCACTTGTACAGCAAGAGAGCAGCCTAACAGAACTTCCCAACTAACTGCACTGGTGCAGTGGGGAAGCAGCAGTTTTTTATGTCTTCCCCTTGCTCAGGAAGCTCTCTGTGCCACTCAGAAATATGTCCTTGAGGATTACACAGCCTTTAAGGGCATATATTCAGGGGGCAGCCTGGGGAAGAGAAGGGCTTCTCCACTGCACCGGTGCAGTTAGTTGGGAAGTTCGGTTATTCTGCTCTCACTGTACTGGTGCATTCATATTCTATATCTCAGTCCCCAGCCTGCTAAATATAAAGAGAATCACAACTGTGAAAGGTGCCTCTACACTCCATTAGTAGGGGATATGTAAGTCTTAGGTAGCAGTTATACTTTGGAACAGTTTTGCCCAGCTTTTCTTGGTGCAGCACTGTCCCCAAGTTAGGAGGGATCCCCCCCCACACACACACAACACACTCAGCTGCAATTCACACACTACACACACACACACACACACACACACACACACACACACACTCGGCTACAATTCATTGTGTAGTTGTAGTTCAGCAACATCTGGAGTACCACAGGTTGGGAATCCCTGCATTAGACAATTCTGGGCTAGATGGACCAATGAATGGATTACATTGACCAAACTCAGTATTTGTGGCAGCTGCATGTGAAAATTGCACAGACAGCTGTTTTGTTGCCATTACAGGCAGGAGTCTGGCATCACCTTAAAAGCTAAACCTTAAAAGCTCCATCACTTCTGAACCTATGTCCGGGGAGGAGAGCTGATCTTGTGATACCAAGTATGAATTGTCCCCTTTGCTAAGCAGGGTCCACCCTAGTTTCCATTTGAATGGGAGACTACATGTGTGAGCACTGTAAGATATTCACCTTATGAGATGAGGCCACTCTGGGAAGAGCCCCTGTTGCTTGCATGCAGAAGGTTCCAAGTTCCCTCCCCAGCATCTTCAAGATAGGGCTGAGAGAGACTCCTGCCTTGGAGAAGCAGCTGCCAGTCTGTGTAGACAATATTGAGCTAGATGGACCAATGGTCTGACTCAGTAGAAGGCAGCTAGGTGATCTGTTTTTAAACATTACAGTAGACATGGGTGTATGTCAGTCGTCTCCCCCACCCCTTGCAATATGTAGGGCTGTTTTTAGGGAAATTGTGGGTGTGAAGAGCTCTAGCTCCTGCTTGGGAACCATAGTGGAAGCATATTTGAAATTCAGACTCGCTCGGCAATGGAAAGGAAGACCAGATGGATCCTCCCTTCCCATTAGATCCTGGCTCTGACAGGCATTTGTTTCAAGGGGACCTTGCTGCTGTTCTGATCCTAGCCTGTTAATAGCAGGAATTGCTGTAAGTAATATCTACATTCATCTGCTTAAGGGACTTGGGGATTTGCAGAGGGGGAAAGAATATCCCCGTGTGTATTTTTTTAAGAGCTGTTTAATTTAAAGAACCAGAGTCTCAAGTAGTAATTGACACCCTGCTGGTACTTGCTGGATTCAGTGCCGTTTGCTGTCCAGAGGCCAAATAATTAGTGTCTTATAAAAACTGTAAATTATCATAATTTGAAAGGAAACTTGCTCCTCTGAACATTTGTCAACTTTTATGTGATGGGGCTTGAGGATGTAATTTTTTGTTTTATTTGAACCTTTCAGCGTATTTGGAAGAGATAAAGTCTGTGCGCCGCCATACCAACAGCGTGCTGGACAGCAGCAATAATCCCAATCCCCCCATCGTGGTGCACTGCAGTGCCGGTGTGGGGAGGACAGGTGTGGTCATCTTGACAGAGCTCATGATTGGCTGCTTGGAGCACAATGAGGTACGTCAATGCACCGCCTTGAAGAAGCACCTCCCCTTTTAATAAGCAGGTGTGAGATCCAGCAAGCACAACTACAGAGATCAGCTGGAGAGTGTGTGGGGAGGGGTCCATATATTCCTGCTCGCTACCAACCCTCTCCCCTCCTCTTCCCTCCCCTTCCCCCCAATTCTTCTGGTATGCACAGAGGGCTCGGGTGAAAGGCAAGGATTTCTCTCATTTTGCGAGGTTGTAGAGAAGGTAAGAAATACCTGCCCATACAGAGCAGGGGCTATAAAGGACTCTCTCGGCATCACATGCTGGCAGACTTGGGGTGGGGCTGCCCCCTCATAACTTTTCTTTGCCCCTCCCCATTTTCTACAAACAGTTTTAAAATAACTGATTGTTGCTTGCCTTTACTTACAACTGACGGAGGCCCAATAAGCCCCCAATGGCTTTTTTCGTCCCCCCACACCCTGCAAACATTTAAGCTGGTTACAGGCCTGAATGCTGGTGTGTTCTCATATGTGGGGGCAGGAGGTGGCCTTCAAACATGCTCTCCTCTGTTTACATTCTGAGTTGCCTTTTAAAAAATGAATATTTTAGATCATCCCTAAACCTAGAAAATTAAGTATTTGAGACTTCCGTGTTTGAAAGAGTAAAATAATCCCAAGCATAGCATATCAGGTAGGGATGAGAGAAGAGTTGGTCTTGTGGTAGCAAGCATGACTTGTCCCCTTAGCTAAGCAGAGTCCGCCCTGGTTACATATGAATGGGAGACTTGATGTGTGAGCGTGGTAAGATATTCCCCTTGGAGGATGGACCCGCTCAGGAAGAGCATCTCAGGTTCCCAGTTCCCTCCTTGGCATCTCCAAGATAGGGCCGAGAGAGATTCCTGCCTGCAACCTTGGAGAAGCCACTGCCATTCTGGGTAGACAAGACTGAGCAAGATGGACCTATAATCTGACACAGTATATGGCAGCTTTCTGTATTCCTATGATGTGCACAAACTGTGGTTTGTGCACATTTTGGGAAACTGAATCGGGAACTTTAAGAAAAAGGAGAGCAGGTCCTTACCTTCTTTCCACCGCACCATTCAGCTTCCTGCTGGGGCGGCACGCATCCCAGTAACCCCCCACAACACCATGTTGACCACACAAATGGCGCCTGCATGTGTGCGGACACCATGTGCATGCTGATGTCACGCGGGGAGCTATTGGGATATCAGGATCTATTATTGCTGTGGGGATTGTGTTCTACACAAAGGAAACCCAGATTTTCCTGGTATGCGTTTTGCATAGTTTTTTCTCCCAAGAGTCATGTTTTCAGCGACATTTGAATCTGGGGGGGAAGAAAGGAGGGAGGGGAAGAAACTGGAGAGAGAGGAATAGAGGTCGGTGAGGGCAACAGACTGGCAAACAGTAGCCCTTTGGTGGCTTCTGAAGACATCCTCAGCACAATCCTATGTTTCTTTACCCAGAAATAAGTTCCACTGTGCAACCCAAAAACTCCACCCAGCCGATCTCTGGATTTTGAGTCCTCATTGGATCCTGATCATACACTGACAAGCATCCAGGGGCGCACTTAGGGATTTTTGGTGCCCGGACCTGAGGCTGAAGGTCAAAGCACACCCTTAATTTTAAAAAAATACTTCTTGGGCGGCCGCCTGACCCCACAGCTGATGTGCTCCCCCACCACTACTGCCCGGTTCCCACGGCGCATGCCACTGCTGTTTCCCCCTCTTCACCACTGGGGTGTGTGTGAGCGGAGCAGAGCAGAACTGCCCTTGGTGAGCGCTACCCTTGGTGGCGGCGGGCCTCCTTGGGCTGTGCACATGTGCAGTTGGAGTATGGAGTGTCACAACCCATGATGTCACGGGATGTTCCACTCTGCTCAGCCCCCCCCCCCCCCGCCTCCAGTGGTGAAGAGGAGGAAATAGTGGCGACACGTGTAGCGGGCTCCAGCAGCTGCAGGGCATCAGGGCTCATTTGGGGGGCCACAAGAGGCCACAGAACCCCCACCCCGTGGTCCGTGCCTAAACACACCATTGCAAGCATCTTTTAACTTATTTACATAATCTCTTACTTTTTACATAAGAACAGCCCTGCTGGATCAGGCCCAAGGCCCATCTAGTCCAGCATCCTTTTGCACAGTGGCCCACCAGATGCTGCTGGAAGCCACAGGCAGGAGCTGAGGGCATGCCCTCTCTCCTGCTGTTTCTCCCCTGCAACTGGTATTCAGAGGCATCCTGCCTCTGAGGCTAGAGCTGGCCTGTAGCCCTCAGACTAGTAGCCGTTGATAGACCTTTCCTCCATGAAGTGATCCAAACCCCTCTTAAAGCCATTCAGGTTGTTGGCTGTCACCACATCTTGTGGCAGAGAATTCCACAAGTTGATTATGCGTTGTGTGAAAAAGTACAATTTCATGGGATGACCCCTGGTTCTAGTGTTATGTGTGAGAGAGAAGAATGTCTCTCTATCCACTCTCTCCACACCATGCATGATTTTATAGACCTCTACCATGTCTCCCTGCAGTTGTCTTTTTTCTAAACTAAAAAGCCCCACCGCCTGCTAAGATCATCTGGAGAGGTTCATCTGTAGGTGCCGCCAACTCATCTGGTGGCTCCTTGGGAACGGGCCTTCTCCGTTGCAGCCCCTGGACTTTGGAATACACTCCCTGTTGAAATAAGAGCCTCCCCATCTCTCACAACTTTAAAAAAGGCACCGAAGACACATTTATTCACCCTGGCTTTTAATTAGATCTATTGGGGTTTTTTAAAATAATAATAATAATAATAATAATAATAATAATAATAATAATAATAATAATAATAATAAATTTTATTTTCTAATTTAATTTTAAACCGCCCAGAGATGCAAGTTTTGGGCGGTATAGAAATGTAATTAATAATAATAATATTAATAATATTCTCGACTACAGTTATATCTGGTGTATCTGCCACACAATACACCAGATATAACTGTAGTCAAGAAGAAAGAAAAACAAGTTAAAATAATCGACATAGCAATACCAGGGGATAGCAGAATAGAAGAAAAAGAAATAGAAAAAATCACCAAATACAAAGATCTACAAATTGAAATTGAAAGGCTGTGGCAGAAAAAGACCCAAATAATCCCAGTGGTAATTGGTGCCCTGGGTGCAGTTCCAAAAGACCTTGAAGAGCACCTCAACACCATAGGGGCCACAGAAATCACCATCAGCCAATTACAAAAAGCAGCTTTTCTGGGAACAGCCTATATTCTGCGACGATATCTATAACAATTGACAGTAAAATTCAGCCATCCCAGGTCCTTGGAAGGACTCGATGTCTGGATAAAACAAACCAGTCAATAACACCTGTCTGACTGTGTAAATAAATAATAATAAAGCCCCAGGTTTTGTAGCCTTGCCTCATAAGGAAGGTGCTCTAGGCCTTGATCATTTTGGTTGCCCTCTTCTGCACATATTCCAGTTCTACAATGTCCTTTTTTAGATGTGGTGACCAGAATTGTACTCAGTACTCCAGGTGTGGGCGCACCATAGTTTTGTATAAGGGCATTATAATATCAGCAGTTTTATTTCCATTTCTAATTCTTTATTTCCTTCCTAATGATCCCTAGCATGGAATTGGCCTTTTTCACAGCTGCTGCATATTGAGTCAACACTTTCAACAAGCTGTCCACCACAACCCCAAGATCCCTCCCCTGGTCAGTCACCGACAGCTCAGATCCCATCACTGTATATGTGAAGTTGGGGTTTTTCATCCCAGTGTGCATCACTTTACACTTGCCAACATTGAACCACATTTGCCATTTTGTTGCCCACTCACCCAGTTTGGAGAGATCCTTTTGGAGCTCCTCACAATCTGTTTTGGATTTCACTGCCTTAAATAGTTTGGTATTATCTGCAAATTTGACCACCTCACTGCTTACCCCAACTTCTAGATCATTTATGAATAAATTAAAAAGCACCAGTCCCATTACATATCCCTGGGGGACCCCACTTCTTACTTCTCTCCGTTGTGAAAACTCTCTATGTTTTGTATGTTAGTGGCCGACATGACATTTTTGTGAATACATTTATATACTGCTTTTCAACCAAACTCCCCCCAAGGGGTTTACATAGATATAAGTAAATAAAATGGCTCCCTGTCCCCCAAAGGGCGCACAATCTAAAAAAGAAATATAAGATAGCAGCTACAGCCACTGGAGGTGGCTGTGAAGATGTAACTATGATTAAAATTCAAAATTCTTCAGTTGATATGATAAGGAAAATTACTCAAAGTAGTCCTTTTGAAATTAAAGGACAAGTTAGGCAATTTTTCTTTTAATTTCAATGGGACTACTTTGAGTAATTTTCCTCATTACGTGAGTCAATGAATTTTAATCCATTGCATCATCTCCACACACAAAGAGACCTATATCAGATAAATGAATTCCTACAGTATGTCACTGAGGTAACAATCTTAACTGTTTTATTGAACACATGCAATCACACAATATTATATTCAACCAGGCTTGTATAATTGCAAATAATTTAATCTTAATATTTTGGTTGCATAGGGTTCAAAATCTAGTAAATGTTTCTGGGAAAGTAAATCACTTGCTCTCTCCCTCTCCTCTTTGTTATTTTTATCATCATTGGAATTTTCATGCTCACCAACTTGGAAGTTGTTCACTTTCATATGCGAAAACTACCTTAACTTCTACTACTAAGTTTGAAATTAATTCTGTATCTTGCATTCTTACCACTTATTTTAAGTGACCTAGCAACATATTAGGAGATCCAGAGGAGCCCAGTAAACCCCTCACATGGAGAGAAGCAGTTCCAAACTTTTATTCCACATCCTTGAGGGATAAAGCTTGGTGTGTGTTTGCTCTTTTAAAAATAATTACTATTTTAATGCAGCTTGTATGAGTGCTTCTAGATTCTCCAACAGTGCATTGAAACTGCAGATAAACCAAATAGACACAATCCCTGCTTGTCTTTTAACTGGAAGCAATAGAGGAGCTAATATCGCTTTTTACATGGCACTTTTTCAACTATGTTGAGGCACCATTAGATGATTTTACACCCTGATCTTAAGCACATTTAGAAGTAATTTTCAGTGCTTTTGACAGGACTTGCTTTCAAGTAAGTATCACAGCCTGTGTGACATATTTCTTCCTAAACACAGGTACTTCTTTTTTTTTTTTTTTTTTTTTTTTTGCACAAAGTGGTAAATCAAGGCAGCTGGAGATAGTTTGGCAAGGTTTAAAACACATTTTTGCAAGGCTGAATGCAGATACAAGCTAGATATGGCAGTGATATATTGTGACATGCAGAGTGTCTGTCCCAGACTTGTGCAAGGTATGAAAGTTTGACTTCAAAAATGAGGCTATAGCAACTTGATTGTTTTTGCACCAGACATGTGGAAAATGAACTTTTTTTAAAAAAGAAGTCAGATGTTCAGCTATTAAGAGTAGAACGGGGCTAGGCTTGCGAGTCTAAACTGGCCTGCATTTTTCCCCCTGCTCAGACAGGACCATGTTCTAACCAGCTTCATGAAGCAATTAGGTCATGAGCTAATGATCATATTCCACGCAACATATTCTTTGGTAAGACTACAGAAGCATATCCAGGTTTCGAAGAAAAAGCTGATCTGCACACACATTTAGAATGAGGCTGGGAGAAATCAGTACATTCTGAGGGTTGTCCTGTTGAAGAATCTGGTAGCGAATGCAGGGTCCTATTCAGATCTTGCATTCTGGATAGAACTCTCGGCCCAGGGTTCAGACAGGTTCATGAATGCTGCCCTCTCCTCCCTACCGAGAGAAAGGAAGGAATGCACTGGGCTGTATGATGTGCATTTCCAAACTCTTGGGAGGGATCGTAGCTGTACCTTGTCAGCTACTCACTTATACAGAAGCCATATCACCTTAGCAAGACCCTTGAGAGTGTCTTGCCTTGGATGTACCTTGGATGTGCAGGGTCCCAGAATTAAACCCTGGACTCCAGTTGGAGTGATCATAGGGAAATGACCTCTGCCCAATACCTTGGAGAGCCATTGCCAGTACAAGACTGGGTGGGCCAATGGTTTGACTCCATACGAGGCAGCACCCCATGTTCATAGTATCTTGTGGCCAACCAATTTTCAACCCCCAGTCTCTCCTAGGACACATCAGGTTGTTAAAGAAATAGTACACTCAAGTAAACTTAGTGCAGCCCGGTTTATTTGTTGCAGTCAGGGAGCGGATGTATCAGAGTCTGAGACTGAGATGAGAGTCCTCCTCCGAACAGGCCCTGCAATGTGATCAGTTGTGATAACATTGGTCAGTAACCACTGTATCACCACAATAAGAGCATAGGAACATAGGAAGTTGCCTTGTACCAAGTCAGACCATTGTTCCATCTGGCTCAATATTGTCTACACCAGGGCTGCTCATCTTCAGCCCTCCTGCAGATCTTGGCCTACGATTCCCATAATCCCTCACAGGTAGTAACCCATCCCAATGTGGACCCTGCTTAGCCAATGGGGAAATTCACACTCACTTCCGCAAGTCTAGGTCTCCTCCCAAAGGTCTTGCTGAGGTGGTATGGCTTCTGTATAAGTGAGTAGCTGACATACAGAGCAAGGACGCAGTGGTCCAGTGAGAGCGCAGCCTAACAGGACTTCTCAACTAATAGCACTGGAGAAAGGGCAATGTTTGGTACCCTCTCCTTCCCAGGGAAGCCCTCTGTGCCACACAAACGTGTTTCTGAGGAGTGCGTAACCCTTGGGCACATATTTTCAGGTGGAACAGAGGGCTTCCTGGGGAAGGGGAAGGCACCAAACATTGCCCATTTTCCAGTGCATCAGTGCTATTAGTTGAGAAGGCTGATTAGTAAGGCTGCTCCCTTGCTCTGAAGGTCAGCCACTGTCAGGAAGCCAAGTCTCCACATGGTCTCTACATGGGGAGGAATATGACTCAGTGAAGGAAACCAGTTGTGTCTGTTGTTGATGAAATTCTGATGTAAATGAAAAAGAGGTGCCACCATCTTCTTTTTAAAAGTAGTATAGGAGTTCAGGACCTCAGGCATATGACTCTTCCAGTCAAGGTAATGGAGGTGAAAAGGGCCACCTGGAGAGAGACACACGATTCAGCAAATAATATGCAGATAGTTCAGAGACAGGCAAAGCATGTGTGGGATTACAGCTACCTCAGAGTTGAGAGAGCTTTTGAGACGTGGCTAAGGGGAAACATGATAGAGGTTTATAAAAATTCTGCATGCTGTAGAGAGGGTGGAGAGAGATAAGATTTTCTCCCTCTTGCACACTAGAACTGACAAAAGGAAGTACTTTTTCACACAGCACACAATCTATGGAATTTCCTGCCACCGGATGTGGTGATGACCACCAGCTTGGATGGCTTTTTAAAGGGCTTGGATAAAATCATAAGGGGCCGGTCTATCAGTGGCTACTAGTCTTGGTGGCTATAGGCTATCTCCAAGCTCAAAGGCAGGATGCCTCTGGATCCCAGTTGCAGAGGAGTAGCGGCAGGAGAGAGGGCATGCCTTCACCTCTTGCCTGTGGACTTTCCAGGGGCATCTGTTGGCCACTGTGTGAAACAGGATACTGGACTAGATGGCCTTGGGCCTAATCCAGCAGGGCTGTTCTTATGGGGTCAGGAGGGAGTGGTAGAGAGACTGACAAGTCCTCTGGCAATCTGGTGAGTGAAACAAGATCAAAGAGCCTTTGACACAGAGTGAGCAATTCTCCTCTGCCGGAATAAGGAGTTGGCTCTTGCTCTGTGACAGATGCGTTTTGATTTTCCCACCTCTTTTCTAGCAAACCATTATGCTATTATTATTCTCCCTTTCTCACATAAAGGCAACAATAAATGTGTTTAATGGCTACTACGTTTGCAGTTTGCCCCAATTTTTCTTCTTATAAAAAGCCTCTCTCTTTCACATAACCTCATTCTCATTGCAGTGTTGACGGCTGCTGATTCATACGCATGTAGCTTGCATAATTATGTTGTTTTGGTGGCAGCTTTCTGTGCTTTTGTGGCAATCTCTGTGACATTTTCAGGAATGCGTATGATGTTTTCCTCTCTTTTCTCCCACCCTACACATTTTCTCCTTCCCACCCAATAAATAATAACTTATATTGTCAGCAAGTAGTTGTGGGATTCCATTGTTTCTGAATTGGTGCCAATGAGAGCTTTTTCCCCCCTCATAGCAAATAGCAGCTGCTGGAGAGAAATTCTGTGATTGGGGGTGAGGGGAGGCCTCTTCCCCCACCGTGGTCCCAATTTGTGGAGGCCCAGTCTAGCTGCTGTTTAATAACACTTGAAGTAATGTACAGTTAATTACTGCATTATGCAAACATTCACATTGTAGGGCAGCACAGGAGTGATTTGGGGTGGTTAAAATCTGAAATGCAAAAGCAGTTGTTGAAAGGAATATAAGGAAGACTCACTGACTCTCATACAGTGCAGTGCATTGCCCATGGGAGAATGGCGCACCTGCATTGGCTGATTCCAAAACACATCACCACTGCTAGTGAATGTGAAGAGCCTCCATGGCTCGTAAGCTGTAAGGATTAGGGATGTGCATGAAACGGATTTTGTGTCCTGAGCTTGGAACAGAATGCAGAATGCCCAGGACGTTCCATCAGAACAACCGGTTGAGCCAGTCATTCCAATGGAATCACTCCATTCCGAGTGCCATTTTAGATGCCAAAATTGCACCCTTCTGGCCTCTACTCGTGTGTGTAGGCCGTTTGCATGGTCATGCTGACCATGCAAACAGCTGCCATGCACACGCTGAGGCCAGAAGAGTGACGGTTTTTATTCCAAAATGGTACTCAGAATGTTCCGACTCGAAATGGGCCATTCCGTTCCGAGCTCAGGAGAAGCCCTTCATTTGAAGGGTATTCTGTTCTGAGCTCAAAACACTTGAAACGGTCCGTTTCAAGTCGGAACATTCCGACTGCGGAACGTTTTGTACAACCCTAGTGAGGATGTCATCAGAGCTGCAGAGAGCCTGTTCCCGTTTGGAAATATGGGAGCAGGGTCGCTGCAGCTCTGATGCAGTCCTTATGGTGGCTTTCCACATTTGCTAGCAGCGGTGGTGCAGTTTGGAATCGAACAGAGCCAGCGCAGGTGCCCTGCTCTTCCATGGGCAATATGCTGTGCTGTATGTGAGTCACTGTTCTTTCATTCCTACGCAGCACCATAGATCTCTCAAATTAATGGAAGACAATATATGGTAACTTGTTAATATTATGAAGAAGTCTAACCTTACTATGATTGCAAGTTTTGTTCCTGCTTTTCCATCCCTCTTCCATGTAAGATGGCTGCAAGGCTGTGCCTCTCCATTGTCTTCAACAGACTATGGTGCAAAAAAGAAACCACACATTTTTACCAAACTCCAAACTGCCTTTTTGGGTCTACCGTAGCAGTTGGTCCTACGCTTGCCAGGTTGGACCACTGGTTGTGTCTTCTACAACTTGAGTCCCCTTCAACTTGAGTCCCCTTCAAGAGCCATTGGGTCTGGAAAAGGTGGGAGTTGTGCAATATAGAGATAAAATGCACACACGGCAGAGAGGAGCTCAAATCCATGATGGATTTATAGTTAGTTAATCCTGTATTTATTTTACCTTTAAAATGTGTGTGCTGCCTTTCTGGCTGAGAAAAGGGCACCCAAGGAAGCTCACAAGGAAATAAACAAATAACATAAAAGTATTAAAACCATCACCTCTAAAGCACGAGAATGCACACACACACACACATACGCATGCATGTTCAAAGCAAGAAACCAAGAAAGAAAGAAAAAGGGAGCCTGCTAACAGAATTAGAACACCAAAAAACAACAGAAGAAACGCAGCAGACCAGAACCCCAGAGGGCCACATAGGTCAGTTATGTCAAAAGCCCACCTGAAGAGAGTGACTTGGGCTAGCTTCCTAAAGGTGGGGAAGGAGCTGGTCTTGTGAGCAAGCATGACTTGTCCCCTTAGCTAAACAAGGTCTGCCCTGGTTGCATATGAAAGGGAGACTAGAAGTGTGAGCACTGTAAGATATTCCCCTCAGGGGATGGAGCCGCTCTGGGAAGAGCAGAAGGTTCCAAGTCCCCTCCCTGGCTTCTCCAAGATAGGGCTTAGGGCTGATTCCTGCCTGCCTGCAACCTTGGGAGAAGCCGCTGCCAGTCTTTGTAGACAATACTGAATGAGATCGACCTATGGTCTGTCTCAGTATATGGCAGCTTCCTGTGTTCCTAAGGATGTAACCAGATATACCTCCCAAGACAGGGAATTTTGACCCTCTTTCTGTTTTTGTACTACAGTTGCCATCATCCCCAACCATAATGGCCTGTAGTTGGAGATTATGGGAGCGGTAGTCCAACATCTACAGGAGGGTTGAAGTTGTGTGGCCCTGCCATAACCTGTTCTTTTTCTTTTCTTTTCCCTTTCCTATGCAGCTTTCTTTCTTCCCTATATTGCAGTGGCTCAGTTTAGCCGCCTTCACATGAAATATTCATATGCATTTGTCTTCCCATTTTTCAGAAGTTGGATGTTCCCATGATGCTGCAACATCTGAGGGAGCAGCGGATGTTCATGATCCAAACCATCGCACAGTACAAATTTGTCTATCAAGTGCTCATCTTGTTCCTGCAAAACTCCAGACTCATTTAACATCAGCAGGAAAGACCTTTTCTCTTCTCCCCAAGCACCCCCAACCCCGTACGCAGCCTTGTGGATCTGGGCCGAGAATTGCTCTTTCAACAATATCCTGTCTTACCGTCATGTAGCTAGCATTTTTTCAGAATTGTCTCAACTCTAAGAAGACCTTGTTCCTCCTACAGATTATTTTATACAAGATAATTTATGATTTTGTTGCCTTGACACATTGTGTGAACTTTCTAAATTTGCGAAACTGGCATTGACCTGGGAATTGAAGCACATTTGACATGATTGATCTGCATTGCAACCTGACCGTGGGGGGAGATGTTCCTATCTGATGGTGGTCTCTTAAACTTGGCATGGCTGTATGGCATGTGAGGTGGTGGCAGCTTGACCTGTTCTGGGGCTGTTCACGTAGGAGAGAGGACCCTACAAAAGAGATGACTGTTGATTCGGTGGTGTCCCATTGTGAAAGCAAACACATTTCCATATTATAGAGAGGGAATAAGCTATTGCCTGTTGTGGGGCACGTAGCACACTGAGGAGAAGTAGCCAGACCTCTAGTATACTTCAGTATTCAGGTGTTCCATACAGGGCAAGAACAATACCTTGGTGCTGGCGACAATGCATGCATGTTGTTTCATGATTGCGTAGCATGTGGAAGAGGGATTCCTGACCTTGGCTCTCCAGATGTTGGACCACAAGTGGTTGAGGCTGAAGGGAGTTGTAGTCCAACAACATCTGGGGACCCAAGGTCAGGATCTAGTGATGCAGACCATGTTTAGTTGGGATGCTGTTATGAGATCAGTCCTTAGCGTGTTCCTTTTCGCTCTCAGAATGGTGACATCAACTGTTGTCCCCACCAGTGATACCGAATCCTGCTCACCTGGCTTGGGAGCGGAATTTCATTATGTAGATGCTATCAACTGTGAAACAGCGGGGGGGGGGGGTTGGGCGGGGGGGGGGCTTTCTAGCCAATCCATTCCTTGGGTCAGGCACGATCACTGGGACAAGTCACTGGGAAGCATTAATGGGTAAAATGCAAAAGTACCATAATGTCCTCATGCCTATCCATTTCAATGGGGCTTGTACAGGACAAATTCCCAACTCCTTGAATCTAGGCTGTGCTTTGGTGCCTACAGTCTGTAATGTTAACATACTCCTGTTAGACGAGAATGTGAAGCTGCCTTATACCACTGCTTCATGTAACCCAACCTTGCCACCTCTGGCAGGCAGCCGCTCTCAGATGCCCTGCGCAGTATCATTGGCTTACATCCTGGGATGCGGACTCACGGCTTGCACGGCCCTCACCTGTCCATCACCACTCCTAATGCAGGCAGATGAGGCTCTGTGCTAACGGCGCTGTGCACCCGAGCAGCTCCGCCCAATTCCCATTTTTTGCTTGGAGCCTCTCCTGGCTGTGTTGGGAGCAGCAATGGACATGGAAGCAGCAAGTCTGCATCTCTCTGGGCTGTGTAAGCCACTCTTTATATCCTGCTTTTCAGCAACAAAGTTCTCAAAAAAGGTAAAGTGTGCCCTCGAGTCGGTGTCGACTCGTGGCACCCACAGAGCCCTGTGGTTTTTCTTTGGTAGAATACAGGAGGGGATTACCATGGCCTCCTCCTGTGCAGTATGAGATGATGCCTTTCAGCATCTTCCTATACCATTGCTGCCTGATATAGGTGCTTCCCATAGTCTGGGAAACACACCAGCGAGGATTCGAAACGGCAACCTCATGGCAACGTGCATAAAAAGGGAACTAAGATTCTTCCCTGTCCCAAAATGGTTCACATTTTTAAAAAAACAAACAAACATGGTAGACACCAGCAACAACCACTGGAGAGATGCTGTGCTGGAGTTGGATAGGGCAAGTTGCCCTCTCCCTGCTAAATATAAAAGAATTTCCACTTAAGGTGTCTCTTTGCTCAGCAGGGCTCAGCTGCCCGAGATTCTTGTGACTGGAAAGGCCAGAGATTGAATCTAGGACCTTGTGCGTGTAAAGCATATTCTCTGGATATGGGCTCTTCTTAAATGATGCTCTTATGTTGATCTGCTGGGATGTTGTTGTTTTTTGGGGGGGGGCAGGGTGGCATACTTGAAATTTCAAGCAACAGTGCTTTAGCAGCAGGTATTGTAGGAGTCATTGGGGCTGGAATACGGCTGTGAGTTAGCACTTGAGCCCCTTTCAAAGCATCAACCTACCCTAGGGCATAGAAAGGTATATTGATAGCTTCTGAGTCAGACCATTGGTCCATCAAGCTCAGCATTGTCTACCCTGACTGGCAACAGTTCTCCCAGATTTCATGCCGGAGTCTTTCACAGCCCTATCTGACGATCCCGAAGACTGAGCCCGGGGCCTTCTGCATGCAAAGCAGATGCTCTGCCACTGAGCTGCAGCAGCCGTTTGTGGCATAATTAAAAGTAAACAACATTGCTAAATAGGAAGAGCGATTTCAAGCTACCCCCCCAAATGATTAGGGGGAAAGCAAACCTCATAAAATTGCTGGAAAACTCTCTTGCTGATGTTCCTTTAGAGAGTCTGTTGCTTCTTTGGCTGACTCCTGCGTTGAGTCCAGCATCTCCTTACCGATGCCAACATATCTCTTGCTAAATTAGCTGCAACCATTTAAAGTCTTTTAGTGGCATCTGCGTGATAATTGCACAGAGACACTTTGTATCTGGGAAGCCAGCCAAGGGATAAACCTTGAAGCAAAGTGTATTAAATTAGTTATCTCATTATAGCTTTTTGAATAATTTCCTAATGATGAATTAAGTTTGAACCCCGAGCTGTCAAGTCCCATTGCTCTGTTTGGCCTGACAGGTAGGGAGTAAAATGGGGGAAATAATCCTCTTCAAGGTGCAATTCCTACAATATCTGGGTCAGAACAGGCATCATACTTGGCCTTTCTAGAAACATGCAAAACAAAAGTTCTTTAATAAGCTGGCATAATAGATGCTAAGAGTGCAGAGTCGACAAATAAAGGATTTTGTCGCAACACACACAATTTGTCTACTGAAATGAAGCAGCAGTGCTCAGAAATCTGCCCAAGAGTTACTAACCTAATAAGCAATCATTTTCATGCCATTCCTAAAATGGGCGACAGAGTTCAGAGCGGCTTTTCTTTATTAAAATGCCTGTTAAATTTAGTGCGATGCTTCACTTTAGATTTGACCTTGACAAGCTCTATTAACATCTTACTCCAACCAAGAGATATTCTTGACTGTTCCTCATTCAACACTGTAAGATAGTTACTTTTGCTGTGTGAGGTGCAATTTTACCTTTGTTTGGTAAAGGCAAGATGATTCTTTTAATGAGGCACTTTATCAAGTCGGAATTCCTTTAAGCAAACATCCAAGGATAGAGAGAAAGGTGTTTGTGGTCCAGCTTTATTAGTCACAGAGGGCTAGTTAATTATACGCACCGGCCATCATATGAGGAGGGAACGTATGTGCTCACTCATCCACACCTCATGTGACGATGCAGGAATTCACCCCCCAGCAAGTCACAGTGTCAGATTTGAGAGTATCCTGTGCTATTAGTTTGCTACAATTTTATAAAACAGCTGTTCGGGTGTTCTTGCTTTGTCAGCACTGGCCAGTACATAAGCTCAAATTATGAATATTAGTCCTAACTAGGTCCCCTTGAAAACCACATATAAATTTCTAAACTGCTAGTGCTGAGAGAGAGAGGGGTACTTAAAGAAAACTGCAGAATTCCCAAGTCTTCTCCAGCTTGGAGCTGCATATAAGCTGTTATGAACCTGGGCATTGTATAAAAAGTGAGTAATGTTTATATTAACCCAGATCTTACAGTGAAATAATGGCATTGACCGATAGTTGACTTTGCTAGTGTGCATTGCATTTTTCCTCCCTGGCTTTGTGGCTGACCAAGGCTTCCTTATAGAGGTTACATTAACTACAGTTTAAGCTTGTATGAAATGGCAGTGCTTGGTGTGTGCCCTTTCTTTGGTAGGTCTAATCTAGTCACAATGGCTGGTATCTGTTGCTGTTACTTATATACCACTTTCCAGCAAAGAGTTCTCCAAGTGGTTTACATAGAAAAAGAAGAATATGGAAGAAATAGTTCCCTGTCCCCAAAGGGCTCATTGTCTGAAAAAGAATATAAGGAAAACTCCAGCAGCAGCCACTGGAGAGATGCTATGCTGGGGTTGAGCAGGGCCAAATTGCTCTCCCCCTGCTTAATATAAAAAGAATAGCCGCTTTGAAAGATACTTCTTTGCTCTGTTAGCAGGAGGCTATCATAACTTAGTAGCCCATGACCAAAAGCATGTCTGTGGATGTCAGGTAGAAGTGTGGGTTTCCCCCCACCAATCCCCCTTTCCTCTGCAGTCCCTGCCCCCACTGAAAATCTTTTGTAGATTGGAGGATGCACTGGAACAGGATGGCATGCAGTTTGGAGAGCTGCAGCAGAAAAGGGGGGTTGGCAAAATTTTCCCCTTCCAGATTGGATAATTGTAATACTCTCTAGGTGGGTCTGGCTTTGCAGAGTTCTCAGAAATTACAGCGAGTCCAGATGGTGTCAGCCAGGGTGTTGATTCAGGTGAGCAGCGGAGTGTGTTTGATACTGATTTTCAAACAATTTCATTGGTTACCAGTTGGTTTCCATGCCCAATTCAACATGCCAAGGATGGTCTTTAAAATCCTAAATGGCCTTAGCCCAGAATTCCTGAAGAACCAACTTCTTTCATATGGACCTAGCTGTACTTTAACATCTCCCCTGTGGTTAGTTGTGAGTTCTTCCTTGTTGCGAGTCCTTCCACTGGGTGTAATCCTTGGGAAACTCTTATGTGAACGGTGGTATGCAAATCCCATACCACCCATCTGTCTCTATGTTGTCTGTTTATGTGTGTGCATATACACACAGCACATTATAGAAAAATTTAAGCCATGAGCAATTTCCAAAACACCATCTTTGGATGAGTTGAAAACAGTTTCTGATGTGGGGAAATGGCTTTGCGTTCATTTTATTTTGTGATCAGTGAGTATTGGTCTCAAGATATTCACCCCCCTATAATCCCTTCTCCAGTTCTGCAGCTGGATTACTCTGACCTAACTACCCCACTTTGTGGTCATGCTTTTCTGACCCAAACCGTAATATGAGGTTGTAAAAGATTTCATCGTCCCTTTGCACAACCCTGTTGAGCCAAAACAGACCCTTTTCTCCTCTGCAAATCATGCATAGGAACCCAAGACCCACAAAGTAGTTAAACTGAGGCTGCCAGGGTGTACATAGATCTCTTACTTCCCCAAATCCCAAAAGAATAAAACACATTAATTTCTCTCTCAAAATATTGACTGCAATTTATTTTTAAAGTCTCAAAACGGCAACACTGGAAAGGATTTTGGTCTCCAAACCTGCAATCCTATGCACACATAATTGGATTCCCCAAAGTACTTGAAATTCTTTTTAACCATGCACTTGCCGTGCACATTTACCTTGTAGTAAGTGCCCTGAACTCAGTGGCACTTGCTTGCAAGTAAACACATCTTGAATACTGTTCTGGTTGCTTCCTGTTAGCCCTTAAGATGCAAGCAGCTCCTCCCCCACCCATGAGGTCTTCAGAGCCATCACAGAGGACCATATAGAGAAAGCTCCCAGCCATTGCTCCTTCTCTCTTCTTGGCTGGTGGGTCCTTCACAACCCCCCTGCCAAAGAGGAAAACCAGCTGAACTGTTGCTAGCAGTATGGCAGAAAGACAAGGTGACTGACACCATTTGAGGTCTCATGGCCCACTGGAACGTCCCTGCTTTGTAAAGCATGTAAAATTAGTACTCACCGGGCATCATTTTCTTACCCCTCACGGGCGAGTAGACAAGTGGATTTCCTGAGCCCTGGAGAGGGGAACCCCAATTCCAGAGATGGACGCTAGATTTTTTCAAAATCGCAGCTGACATGATGTGCAGTGGGACAGCTCCACTGTGCATCACATCCGGGTTGCTGCTGACAAGTCGCTGTGCAACCGCCCAATTACTCCCATTGTCATGAATGGAAGAAATGGCAGTAGCCTTGATTGTACAACCACTCACTTTCTGCAGCATGGGGGCTGCCTTATAAGACCACAGCTCTATTGTCGTGCTGCTATCTGGTTTTTAAAAGGCATTAATGACACTAGAAGATACACGGCACCAAGTTATTAGCCTGCTGAGATCACCTCCGATGGGAACATGCCTTCTTTTCTTAAATAAGAGTATCTCATTGTGGATATTTAAACAAAAGGTTACATATGCTAAATGGCACCTGTATAATCACATCTGACTTGTGTTATAAAACTAACACTAAATCAATTCTACATCACTGGATTTTTCTTATCCTGTTTTTACTGCAGTATTTTTATAATTCAGTTGGAATTTGCTTTGTTAACTCTTGGACTTGAGATGCACTTGTATGATGAGTTCTCCTGTGTGTATGCATTTTGTAAACTGTGCTCAACCATTTTTTATCTCTATTAATTCACGATGCCTGTCATACACCAGTTTTTGAACACTTGTTTTTGTACACCCATCTTTGAAAGTCTTTTTAAAAGGAAAAAAAATCTATGCATGCTATTTTGTACGCTAATGTATATTCATATCAGTACATAAGCTTGTGCTTGTCGGTTTTATGCTTTGTATAGAACTGATTGACTTGACAGTATTTTTGCACTTTTTTCTCTTTCTTTCTATTTTATAAAGTTTGCTTCAGCATTAATTGAAATAATTTTTACACCTTTCACTGCCTTTATGTAAATAGCTGCCTTCGCCAATGTCAGAAAATTTTGACTCAAACTGTTTTATAAAAGACTATTCCTAGTTTCTGTATTATGCAGTAAATTCTTGTTCTCAAAAATTCCAGCTGTTTGTTTTTCAATTAGAGGATAGACTTCTCTTTATCAGTATTGTAGCATCCATGATTATAGAGCAGGCCTGAAACTGGTGATTCATAAAGTTAAATACACACCATCAGTCACATCTTGAGGTTTCAGATGCTCAATAAATCTCCCGTTTCCTTCTTTCCTGAAACTGGGAGGAAGTAAAATACATGAAGTGCCTGGTTGATTTTGGCTTGGTGATCGCAAGTTGTACAGGACTATGTTAGAGCCTTAAGGAAGATATAATTTCATGTAAGGGGAATGATGTAGAGTCACTGTTCTAAAAGAAACTAGAAGGCAACGACTCCAGACGTCTTGCAATGAAGATGGACCATGAATATCCAACATTTCTGGCAGGTTAGTCAGTAATGCCAGATTGCTTTGTAATGAATAGTCAGGGTAAGAAAGGAGGCCAGCCATGTTTGGTCAGTAGGTTTGTGTGTGAGGAGATGGTATTTACAAGGGCACATGCTTTAATGGAAAATTTCCAAAGCCACTAATCCGACCTCAGCAGCTTTCTAATGTTTACCATCTTTATTTTGTGTGAGCCTTGTGTCACCTCTAAGTTGACCACTGTTGTTCTCCCTTTTTCACTGTGACTGAAAGTAGTGACATCTAAAAATAACATATCACAAACCTGTGAACGAACCCCAAAAGAAAAAGGCCCTAATCTAATTCTGCATGTGCACTAGCAGTAGTTAGACTACAAATCGATAGCCCTAACAGGAAAATGGCAAACAGCTGTTTGGCCAGTTCTTAGCCCCTGCTTCTCCTTCAGGACAACTGATTGGTGCAATTGCCTGTTTTCTGATGGAACTATGTGGGTGTAGCCCTGGTTTTTGGATCAGGCAAATAAGTGTGTGCACACGAACAATTTTACTCATATAGGTAAGGAATGTACAAAAACCCTGTTTCTGCCTCCCCAGATCAGGGCCAGGAGCACTCTTAGTGAAGATGGACTCTATTGCGCCCCCTGATAACATTAGCAGGTGTGATGGATAAGGTGCTCATATAAACCCAGTGCATGGACAGTGTTTACACATGTATGTGAAGTGAAACGTGTGTGTGTGTGTGTGTGCACGCACATTGTGGGCAGTTCCACTCAGGCTTGAAGTAGGGCAAATGCAGTTGTGGGGCACAATGCCGATTATTTCCAATGGATGCTCCAAAGCTTTGGAATGCGCTCCCTGCTGAGATAAGAGCCTCCCCATCTCTGATAACTTTTAAGAAGGCAGTTAAGACACATTTGTTCACCCAGGCTTTTAATTAGGCTTACAGTCTTTGACATGGCTTTAAATTTCAGACTGTTTTAACATATTTTCTTTTAATTTGTACTGTTTTATTGTAAACCGACCAGACACGTAAGTTTTGGGTGGTATATAAAAATATTAAATACACAAATAAAAGTTCTGGCTTGAAATAAGCCAGATTTCATCATTTAACAAAAATTTACCAAGTCGGGATTGAGCAGTTCTCTTCAAATTCACTACAGGGGTCCCCAACTGCTTTCCCCACATGTGTGGCAAGTTTCAAGGCTCTAGTACCAGCCGGCGATATTTGGTGATGCCCCCCCACCCCAATTTCCCCATTGACCTCGATGCGGGGGAAAATCCAAATTTGTCAGAATTCGGATTCTGAATCCAATCTGATATCACCATAGCCCATAGAATCCGAATCAGATATTGTCAAATTTGGATTGGGTCAAATCTGAATTTTATGAATGCGCATAGGGCTATTAAATATTTATGACTCTCTCATACAGTTGGTTCATACTGCCCTACTGCACTGAATACTGTTACTCAAACAAAAAAGAACGAGCCAGAGATTCATTTTCCATTTGCAGAAATCTGCACTGTCAGCTGCTGTGCATGCATGACTCAACCTACACATAGAGATCCTAGAAGCATGCATTTAAAGGTGTAACCAGGTAAGCGTAATTTAATGCATTCCCCCATGTATTTGTATAGCATGGATGAAGATGCATATTCTCATCCATCTCTTGAGATGGAGGAAAAGGCAGGCTTTGCACATATGTTATTCCACGCAGCTTTTCCATACATACTACTACTTGTATGCGCTAGGCATAAAACACTGCCTGACATGCTGCTAAAACTTCTTTTTGTGCGTCACTGAAACAATTGTACAAACACTTCATTGAAACACAAATGGAAGTTTACAGTTGGTTAACTGCTGAATTTCTTCTGGTGTGTGTGCGTGTGCGCATGCGCAGTTCATCTAGGTCACTGGTTCCCAACTAGAGTTCTTCCAGATGTTGCTGAACTACAACAATAAATTGAAGCTGGGAATGATGAGAGTTGTAGTTCAGCAACATCTGGAGGAACCCAGGTTGGGAACCACTGATCTAGATTCTAAAGAACCAAGCGTAATGTCTTTCCTCTTAGAAGTATGAAAGCTATTCTGATAACGTTGGTCTAATACAGAGGACTTCAAGTGTTAAACGGAGGCAGCTGCCTCCATATGTTTCCAGTACTTATCTCTCAGGGAAGACTTCAACAGGAGGAGGAGTATCCCTCCTCCCTTTAAAAAAGAAAATACCCTCACATATGGTACATGGGTCTTTCTCCAACTTAAAATGACTTTTGACACAACAGTAAAGAACTATATGATTGGGTTTCTGAGCCTTTTCTAATCGACTGGGACCGTCTCTTTGCTATTCCAGCAGACTGACCCTAAGGTGGAGGATCAAAATGCACTCACAATCCTTCCATTGGGACTGTATGGGTAAGATCCATTAGCCTTGCATTGCTTCTTGTTTCTGCTTCAGGAATACGCAGTGAAGCTCCATACACCATCTCCTGGGAATGATATGATGTTTCCTTATGCTTGCAGATATGGACAGGCACCCTAGGAGTTTAAGTGCTAGAGACACACAATGGGCAGGTTCAGACTTCACACAGAGCCAAGATGAAACTTGACTTCTTGCACTCCCTCTTAGCCAGATTTCTTGAAATAAACTATAACTGGAACCCAAAGTTTGAAGTAGAGTTCAGATAGTAGTTTATTTCAAGAACTCTGGATAACATAAGCCAGGATTGATCGATTTGGACATCACAACCAATCCTGGCTTGCTTTTCAGCACAACTGGACATAGGATATTTCTGAGGCGCACGTGTGTGTGAGTGAGAAAGCAAGAGAGAAGGGGAAAGGGAAGCACACACTCCTGAGGCTAAGAGATAATCCGCAAAGCCAAGGTTTAATCTTCACTCCATGTGATGTCTGAACCTGCTCAATGTATACAAGAACAAAGTTCATTCCAAAGTTTGGGGTTCAAAGTGATAAGCAAGTGCTTAAGAAGAAGAAAAAGTTACAAAGACTAATGGAAAAAAGAATGTGAACAATACATTTTGGGAAGCTGAAATCTATCCCAATAATGAGGAGGCGGGCTCAAGCAAGCAGGTTGTCCCAATTTAATGAATTGCTTTGCATGGCTAAGGTACATAATACATTAAAATCTGTAGATAAAAGAATTGGTCATCTCTGATCAATCAAAGGCATTGACTGTATGAAACCATGGCATTTCCTTAGGGGGAAAAAAGCATTCAAAAATTAAATTCATCAAGGCTCAAGATTTTTCACATAAACCTCAGAGAATGCAAGAGGCAAGGCCCAAGAGCACCCCATGTTTGTCATTCCAATTATTTTACAGAAAAGCTTTCATCCCATGTCAATTTTCAAAGTCCTCCTGAAGTTTCCATAGCAAGGCTTTTAAAGAAAGGTTGAAGGATTGCATAGATTCAAAGACTCAGTGGGCCTCTAATTCCTTTTTGATCTCTGTAACGTATGGATGATCTTTCCCATGTGCTATCTCCATGATAGCGATTGCCTGCGAAAGGGGAAAAAAATACAATTGATTCAGACAGCCTTGGTTTATGAAATGTTCTCGTCAGGGATTCCAAAGAGTCAGAAACCTCTGACTGGTTTTTGTCCCCTTAAATGTACCCAATTAAAAACAGCCCATTTGATTGTAAGTATCAAACGTTATTATATACACAGCACCTTTGATCCTAAGAGTTCTCCAAACCCTTTTGAAAGGCACAGACAAGCAAAACGTTAAATGACATTGTATCTGCCTTTCTGCTTCAAACTTAACAGAAGATGACTTTCACACAGGGCTGCTCTAAGCCCAGTTTGTATTCAGAAGCCAAATGACAAGATGGAGGAGAGCTGGTCTTGTGGGTAGCAAGCATGAATTGTCCCCTTTGCTAAGCAGGGTCCACCCCAGTTTACATTTGAATGGGAGACTGCATGTGAGCACTGTAAAATATTCTCTTCAGGGGATGGGGCCGCTCTGGGAAGAGCACCTGCCTGCTTGCATGCAAGAGGTTCAAAATTCCCTCCCTGGCATCTCCAAGATACGGCTGAGACCGAATCCTGCCTGCAACCTTGGAGAAGTTGCTGCCAGTCTGCCAGTCACTGCCACTACCCAAAGGAACATAGGAAGCTGCTAGGCTGAGTCAGCCCATGGGTTCATCTAGCTCAGTATTGTCTTCACAGACTGGCAACGGCTTCTCCAAGGTTGCAGGAAGGAATATCTCTCTCAGCCAAACCTTGGAGAAGCCAGGGAGGGAACTTGAAACCTTCTGCTCTTCCCAGAGCAGTTCCATCCCCTGAGGGTAATCTCTTCCAGTGCTCACACTTCTAGTCTCCCATTCATATGCAACCAGGGTGGACCCTGCTTAGCTAAGGGGACAAGTTATGCTTGTTACAGATGATGCTCCCATCACTATCTTGAACAACCGTGGGCATCTACAGGCACCGACACTAGAACAGTCTCTGCATCACCCTTTGCTGGGACTCCTGGTGCTTTTTTTTTTTTTTTTACCATGTGAAAATAAGCGGACATTATGACACCATCAAGATGGAGGAGAACTGGTCCTGCGATAATGAGCATGAAACGCCCCTTTTGCTAAGCAGGGTCTGCCCTGCTTTGTATCTGGATGGATGACTACATGCGAGTGCTGTTCCACCTTAAGGGATGAGGCCATTGCTGACTGGTAGAGCATCTGCTTGCGTGCAGTAGGTTCCAGGTTCAAACCCTGTCATCTCCAGGCAGGGCTGGGAAAGACTCCTGCCTGAAACCTTGGAGAGCCGCTGCCAGTCAGCTGAGCTAGCTGGACCAATAGTCTAACTTGGTATAAGGCAGCTTCCTATGTTCCTATGGAGCTAGTCAAGAAAGTTCAGCTGGTAACCATGCCAGTTTACAACACAAGTTGTATGAAGCCAAATGGCCTGAAGCGTTTGTAATGACTTTCTTGGTCTAAATGACACCACTAAGGACTTCTCTCCAAAGGTCTGAAACTAAATTGATCATCTTAGCTGTGATTTTAAAAGAAATGAATAGTCCACACTGAATCCGCCTGCTGATGTTTTCTCCCCCTACCCGCAAGACACACAAGCTGATTTTTGCTACCCAGACTCTTGAGCTAAAACCAAAGAGAAAACTGACACAGCAGGGTACAATTCCTTGCTTTCTTTGTTCCCATTAAACGGATAGCGGAGCCACCAAACTTGATCTGCCTTTGAACAGTATTACAGAAATAGTAACACAGTGAAGTGGGATGTGTGTGTGTGTGGAATCCATGCCTGCAACTACAAGACCAGCTCTCCTCACCAGCCTTCTTTTTTCAATCCTTGCTTCAGTTTTTGGGTAACATTCCTTGATATGGTCCAAAGTGCCCTGACATCAATGCACGCATTTTAACTGGCATCAAGAGTGTGTTGCATATAAAATGCCTCACAGCAGAATACAAGAAAAGGGAGGCAAAACACCAATTCCCATAAGCCGGCCGCTTGCACCCGCACTGCAACATGTAGGGTTTTCCAGCCACAGAGGGGGGAAAAATATTTTGACTACCATATGCACTAACATTCAAGCTAGCTACTGAAATCCAATCTGCTTTATGCCATATGCCAGCTTCCACGAGCGCCAAGAACATTCAGTTTCTGAACAGCTCTTGATTGTACACAAACCGCAGAAACTGAGGGCGACTTTTCAGGGCGGGATCCTGTTGGGAAAACCATATGCACAAATTAAACTGAACTGCAGCTCGCTGCCACCTTCACTGAAGGAGATTAGAAGCGGATGGAGAGGACCAAAGAAACACAAACATCAAAATCCAGGGCTTGTACTAAAAGCCCTATTTTGATATGGAAGGAGAACATTTTGCTTTCTTTACACAGGAACATAAGAAGATGCAATATACCGAGTCAGACCATCCATCTAGCTCAGTATTGTCTACATTGACGGGCAGGGGCCCTCCAGAGTTTCAGAACGGGGCCCTTCCCAGCCCTAACCTAGAGATGCCAGGGCTTGAATCTTGGACTTCCTGCATGAAAGGGTGAGCCCTGCTTAGCAAAGGAAACAATTCATGCTCGCTACCAGGTCTCCTCCCCACTACCCCACCCAAAAAGTAGGGCGCACATTAGTACTGAAAGTGCTGGTAAAGATACTCGGGGGCTCTCCTCCTCTCTATGGGTTCAGCAACTGCCGCATAAGAAAATATACAAGCAACGGCAGTTCAGAATGCAATATTGTTCCCCAAGCAACACACTTCTGTGTACGACACGGCAGAAGGAACTCTGCCCAAACTAGCATAGTTATTCGCTAAAGAAAAAGCATACCTTCTTAAGAGCCCGCACACCAGCAACTCTGTTCTCCAGGCCCATGTAAAGTCTCCCCAGTTTCAGCCACATGGAGGCCACATTGAGGGAATATAAAGGGTAATGTTTACTGCAAAAGAGGGTGGGGGGGAGGGAAAAGAACACACATTTAACTTGACAAAAAGCTTGACACTCCAGTGATGAAGGGGATTTAACTCCAAGAGCTCAGCTAACATATGCAAACCTTAGCCTGAAACAACTCCCTATTATAGAGGGCCTCTCGCTTCTCCCTTCCCTTTATGCTATTTATTGAATATTTACTCCTGTTCAGTTTTTTATGAAAGGACATTTAGCTCGACTAATGTTCATTTGACTTATCAGGAGCAGATTTGTTCTCTGTTGCTTCAGAGAGCAGGACTAGAACTAATGGGTTGAAATTACAAGGAAGATGATTCATGCTAATCCTACAGATTAGCATGAGAGCCAGCGTGGTGTAGTGGTTAGAGTGCTGGACTAGGACCGGGGAGACCAGAGTTCAAATCCCCATTCAGCCAGGATACTACCTGGGTGACTCTGGGCCAGTCACTTCTCTCTCAGCCTAACCTACTTCACAGGGTTGTTGTGAGGAGAAACCAAAGTATGTAGTACGCCGCTCTGGGCTCCTTGGAGGAAGAGCGGAATACAAAATATAATAATAATAATAATAATAATAATAATAATAAATACAGGCCTGCCCAACTTTGGCCCCCCAGCTGTTTTTGGACTACAACTCTCATAATCTCCAGCCACAGTGGCCAACAGCCAGGGATGATGGGAGTTGTAACCCAACATCTGCAGCAGGGCCGAAGTTGAGCAGCCCTGCCTTAGTGGAACTTCCTAACTGTAAGAACTGTTTGACAGTGGAACCGTCTTCCTTGTATAGGCTCCCCTTCACTGAAGATTTTCAAGCAGAAGTTTCGTCCATGAGCCAGGCTTATTATTTAGCAGGGGGGAGCAACTGGCCCTATCCATCCCCAGCACAGCATCCCTCCAGTGGTTGTTGCTGGTGTCCCTCATCATTCCTTTTTTAGATTGTGAGCCCTTTGGGGACCCGGGACCATCTGATTTATGTATTATTTATTTTTCTATGTAAATTGCTTTGAGAACTTTGGTTGAAGAGTGGTATATAAATATTCTTCACCGTCATAGTAGTAGACGACCTAGCTGAAAATCACAATGAGCATTACTTCCCCAAGATGGTATCGACCACCCCAGCTGGATTATGATGATATACTGCTTTTCAACAAGTGTACATAGAAACATAAATACTACATAAATAAGATGGTTCCCTGTTCCCAAAGGGCTCACTATCTAAGAAGAAACATGGTAGACACCAACAACAAGCACTGGAAGGATGTACTAGCTGGAGACCCAGCATGTGTTAGAGAGGTAGCATCTGAGCAGGGGATTGAATGAGAAGACATCCAAAGTCCCTTCCAGCACAGACATTCTCAGATTCTACCATGGCCTTTTGCAGAGCATACAACATTTGGGCTGACACTCTGGTGAGCAAAGCGGCCGTCCAGTAGCAAACCTACAAGAGCTGACGTGGCAGCATACTAGACCACTGAGATTGTACAGCCAGCCTCGACCAGCTTAAGAGACAAGGCTCAGAGCCCATAAAAATGAAGCAATTTGCTCATTTTTCAGTTTGCTGGGGAGAGAAACATGCTTTGGGCCTCAGGACTCGTGTGTACCACT
The DNA here is from genome assembly GCF_027244095.1 of Hemicordylus capensis. NCBI lineage: Eukaryota > Metazoa > Chordata > Lepidosauria > Squamata > Cordylidae > Hemicordylus > Hemicordylus capensis. Next base: position 418,195,744 of record NC_069657.1, read on the forward strand.
GTGTGTTCCCTATCTCCACTCCTCTGCAGCTGATCTATGACTTCACCCTGGCATCCATCTCAAAGGGAGAGGCTCCCTTGTATTCCTCAGCTGGGGAGAAAATTATGCCCTAGGAGGATAGTTTGCCAAGGAGTCTTTCAACTAGCTCATGAACGAGAGAAGCCAAAACAGACAGTTAAGATTGCTGTGGAGAGCCAGTGGGGTGTAGTGGGTGTTGAATTATTTGACTAGGGAAACAAATGCAAACCCTACACTCAGCCACAAAACTCACTGGATGGCCTTGGACAAGTTGCTATCTCAGTGCTGCTCAACTTCGGCCCTCCTGCAGATGTTGGCCTTCAACACCCCTAATCCCTGGCTGTTGGCCACTGTGGCTGGGGATTATGGGAGTTGTAGTCCAAAAACAGCTAGGGGGCCGAAGTTGAGCAGGCCTGTGCTATCTCTTAGCCTAACCTTTTTCAGGGTGGGGGTGAGGACATGGACTACCTTGGAGGACAAGCAGAATAGAAATGTAACACATCACACAACTATATATAGTATTAACAAAACAAAAAAATACACACATATTCATTCTGTGATTTGGGAAGTCCAACATTCAGAAAATATGCCATGAAAAGATTCCTGAAAGCTCCAACATTTTGCAAATGCTTCTAAACACTAAGATGTACTTCCCTTTTCACCCAAGGCTGGCCACACAAGAGGACTGACACTGAACTGCCAGGTGTGCTTAGGAGGGGACTCATTAAGTAGGTTCACTGTGCAAAAGTCACCTCTGTTGCCAATTTCAGGTAGAAGGGAGGAGCTGGAAAATGGATTTCTTTATCTAGCTTTGCTTTCCTTGCCAGGGAGAGGAAACTGGCAGTGCCAGTGACCCTATAGCAGAGTTCTCAAACTGGTGTCCCCAGATGTTATTGGACTACAACTTCCATCATCCTCAGCCACAATGGCCCAAGTGGGATAAAAGTTGTAGTCCAGCAGCTGGGGAGACCAAAGTTGAGATCTCCTGTCACGTAGGGTCATGCTTTTATAGAGACAGAGATATAACACTTGTTTTGGAAAGAAATTTCAAACTGGTAAATATGCTGGGATACCCCATTCTATAAGAAACATATGTTTGGTTGCTTCATCTGAAAGGCTCTGAAACTGTTTAGCTGATTTGGAAGCCCACGATGTGGAGGCAATATAGAAATGGTTTCATATAACAGCAGTTGCTTGTGGATCTTAATTGAATTCATTCAGCCATCCATATACTGCTTTTCAACAAAAAAAAAAAGTTCTCAAAGCAGTTTACATAGAAAAAGAATAAGCAGAAGATGGTTTAATTCATATTAAAAGGCCTCCCTAGATCCCCTAAATAGTCACTTCCTGGGCTGCTCTACTACTCCGTGACATCACAGCAGCTAAGCCAAAGAGTCCCTAGCTCCCATGTGTACACTGATCTCTTACGACATCAGAGCAGATTCACGAGTGCAGCGACATCAGAGATTGAGAGGACACTTTAATAAGTGAAGACAGAAAAAAAGAAAAGAAACGAAGGACAGGAGCCTTTTATGGAAGACCAAAAACATCTCACTGTGTTGACAGGCCCTTTGCCTATCACAGTGCCAGTGACCCTACAGCAATGACCCAAGTTTGAGTATTTTAATAGTCAAGATCCAGAGGTCATCACCCATTACCAGTGTAAGGTCAGTGTCTATCACACACAAACAAGACGTTCTAGGGAGTTTCAGCCACATTCTACTGTGGACTGCCTTGGGCCAATCACTGCCTGCACGATGTTCTACGGAACACTGAGGTTCTCCCCACCAGCAACACATCACCCTTCTTTTCCTCCCCATATGATCTCATATCCTAGGACAGGAGTGTACAACCTGAGGCTCTCCAACTGTTATTGGACTACAACCCCTATCATCCCCAACTGTAACAGCCGGAGAACCTCAGCCTGGTCACCCCCGTCTTAGGACAAAAGAGAAGAGTCGCTGATCTTGCCAGGAGATGCTGGCTCTTTTTCAATGTCCTTCAGGATCAGCCTTAGTTCCTGAAAGGATTGCCACATTTAGCTGGTTAATCTATTTAAAATGTTAATATTAATGGAAAAGTTTCTAATTAAATCAAGCGATACCTTTTTAAAAAAAGTGTCAGTTATGCTTGATATTAAAAAGTAGTCATCCACATGCTGGGCAGCAATATGGGGGTGATAAGAACAGAACCTGCCCTGCTGCATGCAGGTACTCTTGTAGAACAGGGCAGTCCCGCTCTTTCTTAAGTTGTGCAAACACAGTGGCAGGTGCCCATTATTTCTAATGGGTGTCTCACAACTGCATTAGGCTTGTTTTAAGATGGACTCAAACTGCCTGGTTCCATAACAGCACGGGCAGGGGCCTACACACATACAGCAGTGCGAGCGGTGTCCTGACACTCACATATCGCTGTGCGGTATGTGGGTGACTGACAGCAGGCACCATCGTAGAAGCGGCATTCTTTCTTTCTTCCACACAGAAGAGGATAGGGCAGTTCACACAATCATTAACTGGGTCAGAGTCATGTCTCCTACCCAGTTCCAGGAGCTGTGTGTACTCCTGATTTTTTAATTCATCTGTGAGTAAACAAGGAAGGAGAGGGAGGAAGATCGTTTGCCAAGCAGCAGCTGGGTTGGAGGGCTGGGAATTTAGGAAGCTGCCTTAAACTGAGTCAGGCCATTGGTCCATCTAGATCAGTATTGTCTACACAGACTGGCAGCGGCTTCTCCAGGGTTACAGGCAGGAGTCTATCTCAGCCCTATCTTGGAGATAAGAACAAAAGAACAGTCTTGCCAGATTAGGCCCTGGCTATCTAGGCCAGCATATTGTTTCCCACAGTGGCCCACCAGAAGCCTCCGAGAAGCCGTAGGCAAGAGGTGAAGTCAAGCCCTCTCTCCTGCTGTTGCTCCCCTGCAACTGGTATTCAGAGGCCTCTTGTCTCTGAGGCTGTCCTACCCAGCTCTTAATCGAGGTAAGACAAAAAGCCCTCGCAACCCAGCTGCTGCCTGGCAGACAATCACTTCCTTGCCATCTTTCCTTGCTTTTTATGCACAGGCAATCAAAAATCGGAAGTGCACACAACTCCCCAAACTAGGTCCTACCTAGTTAATGAACGTTTGAACTCACTAATGTCTCTCTTAAAATAGTAGCTGCTGCAACCATTCTCCAGGGTTACAGGTAGGAGCCATTCTCCAAAAAACAAAGAAAATCTGGTCCCCCTACCACAAAGCTATTGTTTTATTCATGTGCAAGTTCATACAGATTTAAAAGCAATCAACACACATATGATTAATCAACTAAGAATTCTTTAATGGGGAAACAGCCCTGCTACCTAGGTATGTAATTAAAGCAGAGGCTGTTACTCAACTGATAAGGCAATAAGGATCACTGGTAAGACAAACAAGCTCATATACTCTCAGATGTAGTCATTTCACATCTGAGTAGCATGGTCCTACGGGCAGAAGTAGAAATGAGATCAGAAAGGGCCTGGGTGGGTGTGTTTCTTCAAAAATGCTTCTGTTTACTATACTACGCCAATTACAGAGAACTAGGAACATTCTTTACCTGTATGGTTTGATAATCTTCTGTCCATAGCGCAAGGCACCCTCCCAGTCCTGCATGTACAGACAGACTCCCATGGCCTGATACATCATGTGTAACATGTAAACATTGCTCTCTGCAAACACAGCGCCCATCTTGTCCAGACTCAGCTCACAAATCTGCAGCAGTTCACTCGGGGGTAAGCCAAGAGTCAAGGAAGTGAAAAATAACCAGTTCTGATCTCAGCTCACACCGCTGAACGTTTAGCATTTTGCACTGGCTCCTTTAAATTTTTTTTAAAACAACAAGAGTGACCTTCCTAAGTGAAGTCACAAGGGTGGATGTTTCACGCAAACATGCAGCCCTCCATGGGCTTCTACGCAAAACTGCTCTACACCAAGTTAGTCCATCTAGCCCAGTATACTGTGGTCAACATTATCTGGTTGCCTCTGCAGGGTTTCAGACAGAGGTCTTTCCTAGCCCTACCTTGAGATGCCAGGGATTAAACCTGGGACCTTCTGCTTGCAAAGCTTCCACTGAACTATGGCCCAATCCCAAACGCAGTAACTGTCCAAGATATTCACTGTATTTAAGTCCCACTGAGCACAGGTTAGCTTTTGTTGACATCTCAAGGAAGTGTTATATTGTGGGGATTATTTCTCCATTAGGATAGAGAGCTTTAGAACCTGGAATTTTCTTCCTTAATTTAGTAGCAAAAAATTAAACACTCAATAATCCAGTTGCAAACTCTTACACACACACACACACACACACACACACACACACAGAAAGGTCAGGTGTTACCTGGGTCCCCAGCTGTTATTGGACTACAACTCCTAGCATTCCCAAACACAATGGCCTTCCATTGTGACTGGGGATGGTGGGAATTGTAGTCCAACTTCATCCAGGAACCCACATTTGAGAATCCTTGAAAGGATAGCAACATATAGCACCAAGTTTAGATAGAAAGGTAAGTAGGCATACTTGCTACATTTCTGTGATCAAAAACTCCAGTTTTCAGAAACAAAACTTAAAGGGGAAAAGACCTGAAAATAGCAGTGTCATGCTTTGGAATTTCATTTCTGGACATGCCTCGACAAAAAAGGCACTAAACTGAATACAAAGTTCAGCTTTACAGAGAGACAGATAAGAGAAAGAACACCAAAGGATATATTTGTAATGTTTGGCCCTCCTGAATTCCTCAATCACATTTCTGGCATATTTGATCATATCTCTCACTGCTTCTGCTGATGGAGACTCATTCAGCTTGCGAATTTCCAGTTTATCTTTATCCTGAGGAAAGAGTTACAAGAGAGTTACAAGGGCTATTCCAGCCTTAAGGAAAAAAAGCAGATCCGCACAGAACTTGATAACAGCCCTGCCAAAAAAATCTAGAGGCTTCAGTGGGTGGGAGCACATTAGAGGAATAAAACTAGGAGGGAGCGGGAAGCAATACACACGTAATTTAACGCCATTCCTCTTCCAGGTATTGGCTGGGAGACCACAGGTGCAATTCGACAAGGTAGAAGGAGACCATGGTTGGATTTCCTGTGGTTTTTTAAAATGGCAAATGAAACCATGCGAGGGAGCATTCTGATTGGGACCATAGTGCTGGGGGGAGGGGTCAACTCTTTCCACCCCACACATGGTGCCTGTAGAGTTTGTTCCATGAGACAAAACCAACAACAGGGGGAGATTTTAACTGGGGAAAGGGCATAGAGGAAAAACAGTTAAATCCTCCTTCTTCCAATGCTATCCCTGGATCTCCCACCACCTTGTATAGCTTGCCCATGCCCAGTTTTATGGCGATAAAAATCTAGATAATGCCCAAAGCAGCACACAAAACATCCCTCCATTGGAAACCTAACCCACCGTGCAAGATGAATGTAGGACTGTTCCAAGATGGCCATGAGATTTTTCTGCTGGAGCTCAGACAGGGAGAAAAAATATTGACATCTGATAACTGAGCCAAGAGGCACCTTTTAACACTGAAGTATTTAGCAGGGAGAGAGCAACTGTCCCTATCCAACTCCAGCACAGCATCCCTCAAGTGATGACTGCTGGTGTCTACCTTATGTTTCTTTTTAGATTGTGAGCCCTTTGGGGACAGGGAGCCATCTTATTTATTATTTTGCTATGCAGAAAAATAAGAATTTTTTCTTGTATTTTACAATACAAGAAAATAAGAACCTTGAGACTTAAAAAAACAACAACAGTACAGCAGGGGTCCCCAAACTGCGGCCCTCCAGATGTTGCTGAACTACAATTCCCATCACCCCCAGCTACAACTTATTGTGGCTGGGATGATGGGAATTGTAGTTCAGCAACATCTGGAGGGCCGCAGTTTGGGGACCCCTGCAGTACAGTATATAAATATTTGTAGTAGTTGTAGCAGCAGCAGCAGCTCACCCAATTTCCAAGCCCCGTCCATGGAAAATATAAAGCGGTTCCAAAGTCTGTTCAAATTGCCAGGACTGGAAACTCAAATTCAACAGTACACAGGCTGATAATCAAGTAACTAGATTATCAAAATGCTTTCTAGATAAGGGTAGGCAACATGTGGTTCTCCAGATGTTGCTGAACTACAACACTGATCATTCCCAAATGTTATAAAGTGGCTGGGGATAATGGGCATTGTAGTTCAGCAACATCATTAGGAAGGGGATTGGAAATAAAACGGCTAACATTATCATGCCCTTATACAAAACTAGGGTGCGGCCACACCTGGAGTACTGCGTACAATTCTAGTCACCACATCTAAAAAAGGACATTGTAGAACTGGAAAAGGTACAGAAGAGGGCAACCAAGATGATCAGGGGCCTAGAGCACCTTCCTTATGAGGCAAGGCTACAACACCTGGGGCTTTTTAGTTTAGAAAAAAAATGACTGCGGGAAGACATGATAGAGGTCTATAAAATCATGCATGGTGTGGAGAAAGTGGATAGAGAGAAATTCTTCTCCTTCTCACATAACACTAGAACCAGGGGCCATCCCTTGAAATTGATTACCAGGAAATCTAGGACCAAGAAACGGAAGTACTTTTTCACACAACGCATCATCAACTTGTAGAATTCTCTGTCACAAGATGTGGTGACAGCCGACAACCTGGATGGCTTTTAAGAAGGGGTTGGATAACTTCATGGAGGAGAGGTCTATGAACGGCTACTAGTCGGAGGGCTATGGACCACCTCCAGCCTCAAAGGCAGGATGCCTCTGAGTACCAGTTGCAGGGGAGTAGCAGCAGGAGAGAGGGCATGCTCACAACTCTTGCCTGTAGGTTTCCAGCAGCCACTGTGGGCCACCTAAAAAAAGCTTCATCTTCTCTCCAGAAAAGGAAAGAAGTGCTAAAGCACAACTATAAGCAACAGGTACTAAGCAACCAACATGAACCTGGGTTCAAATCTTCTCTCAGTCATAGACCTAATAGCTTGTGTGGACAAGTCTCATAAGGACAAACCATAGTTTGTTGCTACATCTGAGCCAGGTCTTTCCGTCTTTGCAGGCAAATTATAAGGCTAAGTAACAAGTAAATTAATAAAGCATGCAGTTAGGCTGTTAAGTACCATTACCTTTTCTTTAGTGATGCACTCTCTGCAATCACAGGTAAAGAAATAGGAATCTTTTAATCGATCATTCCTATCCTCTGTAGGATACAATAGGTCAATGTAACTGGTAAAAATCTAGAGAAGAAACAGTTATTTTATTAACATAGAGATCAGTTTTATAAGAGCAAATAAATCTTCAAATATTTTATGTCTGTCTGTCTGTCTGTCTGTCTCTCTCTCTCTCTCTCTCTCTCACACACACACACACACACACACACACAGAGCTAGGTATGTGGAACATATCCAAATATATTAGAAGCATTAAAACTCAAAACAAACCATAACGCTTCTATGTCTCAAAGCTCAGCGTTCACGTTCTGGTGCCATATTTACAGAGACTGTCTGCTGCTATTCAGTGGTGAGACTATTCAGTGGTGAGACTGAGCCCATCTCCAAAGAAACTCAGAGAATATACTTGGCATGTGGTATGACCAGACAGTTTTCAGGGAAGGATTCTTGAGCTCTAGTTGCAAATTAAGCTCCATTGCTACCAATAGATCCGTACTTCCTCAATCTCCATAAGGCCATTTTTAATATTCTGGAGCTATTTCCATTGTGGAAGACCAACATGATTAGCGTAAGGAGTTCCACTGCTAACCATTTTCTAATTTTCTAAACATGCAGGTGCTACATGTTTAAAAGTATATAAAATATTGTAGCCCTGTGCATGACTGGAAAAATCAGATTCGAATCAGGTCCAATCTCATCAGAAACCACAAATGTTAATTCGGGTCATTTTAGGCCCTTAGAAGGTCAGGTTTGGTAAAATCGGGTCGGTGAAATTGACGATAAATCCCCAAAGAAGTCTATGGGGAAAGGAAAAAATCACCAAAAAATCCCAGTTAGCCTGGGAGCTCGTGAAGCTGGCATACAAGTAGGTAAGGATGGTTGGACTCTGATTTAATTAGAAGTGAACCTGACCATTCTTTGATTTCAAATTAATTTTTAAAATCAACCCAGAAATTGTACTCACAGAGAATGCCAAAGAAAAGTTATGTCACATCTGAGAATCTCAGGAGAAGTGATGTTAACACCAGACACTCCAAGGGGAAGTGATGTTACACTAAATAATCTTCTGCTTTCACTTTTAAATAGCAAGTACTAAATACTTTTTAAAAAATTAAAAATGAATGGGCAGGCAGAGAGAAGCCAGAAAGTGGCTTTTTAAGGAGCTGCGATCAGGAGGGCAGAGGAGAAGCAGATTCCAGCCACCATTTAGAGCTTGAAATGCTCCAACTTTGCCTGAACAGGGTCAAAGTTTGACCCAAACTAGGCTGCACAAGTTCAAGTTTGGACTCTCTCTGAACCCCTCCAATCTGGGCAAAATAGGACCATTTTCTATTTTACTGATCTGATTTTGCACAGCCCTAAAATGCTATAGGAAATGATCATGTAATATAATACAGGTGGAACTCGTTATCCATGGGGGCTCCATTCTGCCCTACAACCAAAGATAACAAAACCACAGATAACAAGACACTGAGTGAATAGGAATTGAGACATTAGGTTCCTGGGCGGGAGGGCAGAAAAAGAAAAAAAGAAATAGAAATAATAGAAATAGAAAATAGAAAAAAAGGGGGAAGGAAAAAAGACAGAAATAGGAGCAAAAAAGCAATGCACTATACTCCCCAGGTCTCCAGCTGACCAGCAATGCCCGCCCCAAACCCTCAATTTGGCCAATTCGTCACCCTCCCCCCAAAAATACTTTTTAAAAAAATACAAAAGAGCCACAAAATGGCTCCTTTCAGCAAAATGGTGGCCGGAAATGATGGTGGCCAGAATGACCTCGGAGGTCTAGGAACCACGGATATATGGATATCAATAGTTCTAAAAACCACATATAATGAGGTTGGGTCTCCATTGCCTGACCATAGATACATGAACCCGTGGGTGTTGGGACCGCATGTGACAACTCTCCCCTGTCTGCAGTTAAGAGATAAAGTTTGAACTTTAAAAACTAAAGAATTTCCAATCCTGTTCCTAGATGTAATTCTTTAAAACATCAGCAGCTTTTTCAAGACGAAAAAGGTCATCTTGGCTAAACTCTCACCTTTACTTATGAATGGCAAAGTAGCAGACCCCAAAATCTCTGAGAATTCCATGCTAGAAAAGCTTCATATTTTAAAAAAAATCTAATAATAATAATAATTATTATTATTATTATTATTATTATTACTTCCAGAAAGGAAATTAAGCATGCATAAGTCATGCAATATAATAAACAATAGAACATTTGCATGGTAGTTACAAATATTTTGGCACAGATCTTGCAGTTTTATTAGAAGTCTAAAGCACTGATTTTGGAGGGAGAGAGAGAGATCCATTCATTGCAAACACATTTGTAGATATTTGTCCTTATTTTGCAATTTGTCCTTATTTTGCCATGCCAACAGCATCTCGGCTTGCCCTGGCAAGCAAAAGGCTCTGTCTGGGCAGAAAAAAAGAAAGCACAACAGCCACCATGCAAAGAAATGTCCTCTGTGCACTTTGTTCCAAATACAAAATATGGCAGAAAGTTCCAATTGTTATGGTTAATCCATAACAATTTTTAGATTTCTCATCTAAAAATGTACACATTTTAAAATACATTTTTTAAAAAGGAGGAGGAGGAGGAACTGGAGGGAAAACCAAATGCAGATCCACCCCATCCGCAATGCCCATTTTCACTTTGCTCTTGATTCTGTTGTGTCCTTCACCTTCTCTCGACATGCCCAAGGCAAGTAGATTTTAGTTGGCAGTTGCTTGTTTTTATTCTACAGCAAGTGCATCTCAATTGCTTTTCTCCAGGCGCAAAATATGGGAGCCAATTTAACCCCCTCCCCCTGCACAGACACATACACTGAGAAATTATGATAGGTTCTTCATGCAGTTCCTATGTTGAACCAGAAGGGGGAGGCACAGGCCATGTCATGGCTTGGAACAGATAAATAAGTTACAGATCTGCTCTAGTTGAATCCTCTCCAACAATTCAATAATACTCTCTGGATTAAAAAATTTTTTTACCAAGGAGTAAATAAGTCTTCTGCACCACACTGAGGGTTTTTTTCTTTTTAAAAAAAATTGTAATTGTTATCCCTCTCCCTTCCTCAGTTCTTGCTACCACTTTTCCATTTCTATTTGAAAGAAAATGCACAAAGCAGCTTACAAAACATTAAACATGCAGCACTACCCACTCACACCCCCAAAATAAAACTGGCGATAATTAAGAGCAAATAACAAAATCATAACGTGCCAATTTAGGGACACCCTGAAAGCACACTGGAATAGATGTGTGCGTCTTTTACTGCGTGGACACCAAGGTTAGCAGAGAAAGAACTAGGCAAACCCACTTAGGATAAAATTCCATCTTCTGGGTGCCACAACAGAAAAGACTCTACCCTTCCTGCCCACCTCCCATACCTGTGAGCAGGGCCTTCAGTGATAGCATGCAGGCTAGTTCACAGTGAACTAAGTGATTCTAATAAATATAAGTGAGGCAGTGTAACACATGGAGGGAGGACCAGCATAGCGTAGTGGTTAGAGTGTTGGACTAGGACCAGGAAGACCCGAGTTCGAATCCCCATTCAACCATGAAACTCACTGGGGGGCTCTGGGCCAGTCACTTATCTCTCAGCCTAACCTACCTGACAGGGTTGTTGCGAGGATAAAAAATAAGCATGTCCTGAGCTCCTCGGAGGAAGAGCGGGATATAAACGTAATTTAAAAATAAATAAATAAATAAATTCCCCCTTATGTTCTGGAATGCAGTAGGCGTAGATAAGACCATCACCACCCTGGTGAACTCAGGCAAGGATGTGGATGTAGGGAAGAGCGGCCTGAACAGCATATTCACCCAAACGGGAAGTGACGGAGCGCCTCTGCACACCTCTTGGATGGAGGGAATTTTTCACTTCTGCAGCCAACCTCTCCTGGGAGTGACCCACGATTAGATAATGGCCTGCATATGTGTACATCCTCCCTACTAGATCAGGGCCAAGAAGGGGATCCTCAAATAGACACATTCACTGAAAGCAACGCCACAGCTAGTTTGAGGTTTCACCACCGGTTTCACTGCTCTCCAAGGTTCTGCCCACACTGGGCACCACAGGGCTCCCTGCTGCAACAGGGAGTCCCAGATGGTGTTGACTACAACCCCCAGCAATGGACACTGGCGAAGGGCTATGAGAGCTGTAGTCCACAACGTCCGGGAAGGATGCAACCTCCCAGGTGCAAGCAGCTCGGCCTTTGAGAGACTTGAAAGAGGAGAGCACAACATGTCTCTGAGGTGTATTTGTGGCTCTCACCATCTGCCAAGTGCACCTGAAGCAACCAAGAACCATTTTTAAAAGCAAGACAACCAAGCCCTGTGAGCATGTGGGTTGCTCCCATGTACCTCCCTGCCAACCCACTCCAGCCGGGGCTTCCTGGCTGCAGCACGTTTCACCACCTTTGCATCTCCTTCTCGTGAGCTGCAATTTTACCTTTAAAACCACCACTTCGGAGAAGTTTACTACAAATAAGAAAACTGTATCGGAGAGGCAGCTGCAACCCATTCTTTATATTTATTATATGTATCTACCAAATATGTGTGGCACCCCAAACTGCCGTCTCTGGGCGGCTTACCATTTTTTGGGAACAGATAATTGCCCTGGATAAAGCTGAAGGTTAGGCTGCAACACCCGCCTATTTGGCCTGTTATTTGGAGGTCCGGTTATTTGGGTGCCCTCTTAAGACTTGGAGGAAAGGCAGAAATATACATGACTCCTGACACCCAGCCACTGCTGAAAATGGCAGGCCTGTGTCAAGTTCTCTCCCTGTAGGATTTGATTAGGCTTGCTTCTGTCATTTCCCCGCTCCGCCCCCACCCGGCAACAGCCAATGGGAAATGACACAGCTAAATGCGATTAGGAGTTGGGGGTGCAGAGAGAAAATGAAGGCCTACCATTTTTGGTGGCAAGGTCATGAGCCATTCTGCCTTAAGAGAAAGAATTAGAATGTCATGCTCTGAAGGGAGGCTTCTCACCACTTCAAGTTTGTTGTGGTGTTTTGTTTTGTTTTTAAGTATTTGGCAAACATAAAGCATGGCATGGAGACAGTACAATGTAGCAAGAAGGCGGGAGTACACATCTCAAGCGCACTGCAGGCATCTAACGCTTAGACTGTTTCGGACAAAAGCACAGCCTGCCCATTCCAAGTGAGAATACATCCATCCCACTGACGCACAGTTACCTCATCTCCAGGCTCAATCTCCTGCACAGCTCTGACTTCAGCCACGGTCCCCTTGTAGGTAACAATCACATTGGGGCAACAACTATGGTTCATGAGTGCCACACTGGACCAAAACAAAACAAACAAACAAAACCCATCTCAGAAGAGAATTTATTGCTCCACAGGAAACCATCCTAAAAACACATGCCAAAAACTACAGAGAGAACTAAAGGAGGAGAGCTGGTCTTGTGGCAGCAAGCATCCATTGTCCCTGTTGCTAAGCAGGGTCCACCCTGGTTGCATTTGAAAGGGAGACTAGAAGTGTGAGCACTGTAAGAGATCCCCCTCAGGGGGTGGAGCTGCTCTGGGAAGAGCAGAAGGTTCCAAGTTCCCTCCCTGGTTTCTCCAAGAGAGGGCTGAGAGAGACTCCTGCCTGCAACCTTGGAGAAGCTACTGCCAGTCTGTGTAGACAATACTGACCTAGATGGACCAGTGCTCTGACTCAGTATCCTATGTGCAGGACTTGCCTCAACCATACACAATAAAACTTAGATAGCAGTTTCCAGAACTGCTGCCTAAGATCCTTTAACCAGAGTTACCCGGAATTATAACGGTCACTTTGGGCTTGTGGAATATGTGCTTCACCCGAACCTAGGGCCTTCTCCCTACTGCATGCACTACCTGCACAGGCTGCTAGGGGCCCACAGGGAGCTGTTGTTATATTAATACCTCATAGATCTCTATCCTTCTATGCAGACACACAGAGGCTATTCTCACGCGCAGTGGAAACTGGGCTAAGGGAGCCCAGCCAGTTTCCTCAGTGCATGAGGGCTGCCGGCAAACTCTTTTAAGTAGCCCGCCGCTTAACCCAGCCGGGTTAGGTGATCGTGTGTCGGTGCAGCGCCGCAGCAACTCACAGGTAGCTCCGACGGGTAGGCTACAACAAACCTCCTGGTGTCGGGAGGCTCCCTAGAATGGCCCGCACACTTGCACAGGGCATTCTGGGACTTCCAGGAATCCCACCGCCCCCCCAACGGAGCCAGTAATCCGTTGGCGAAACGGAGCCGGTAATTGTCTGCACGGCTGATCTGGCCCCCCAGGGAGGGCTCCCTGATCGTCTGCAGGGAGAGCGGGTCAAGCCTGCTCTCCCGCAACCCCCCTTTAGGCTCTTCACACTGCTTATGTGGACAGCCTTACAAAGTACATCATACTTAACCCAATGGCAGAGAAACCACTTGGTAACCCAGGGGTGAATGTCAAGAGTCACAAGGGCACAATGAGCACTCTTCCAGGAGCTGAGACAGGAACAGCTTCCTTACTACCTTTACAATCTATAGCTTTTTGTCCAGTTGTGGGAAACTATCAGAGAAGCTCTGTTTTAAAAATACAACTTTTAAAATGCTTACTCAGGGAATATTGCTGACCCCAAGTGTGAAAGTTCTTCATCTTCAATTGTGAAGCCATTACAGTTAACCTAAGAGGGAAAGGGGTAAAACTGAGAGAAAGACATTGATCTTGGAAATAAAACCTGGTGGCTGATTTAGCATTGCATGTTAAGAGACCTTATTCATCTGCAGCACACTGATTAATCTGATTAGAATGCTATTTATTCTTAATCAAGTCTTGCTGCTGACCGACTTGCTTTACAAGAAGAAAGGTCAACATTCATTTTAGCCTCTAATTTTGTTGTAAAAGATTAAGAACTGGGAAAGCAGAGCTTAGTCTTAGTAGATAGTATCAGCATCCAGAAGGCAGGTGAAAGAAAGGCAGCCGAATGAGATATTCTGGTTGGAAGGAGGTTAAGAAACCTAATATATATGGATGGTTTCATATCTCCATGTCACTTCTCCTTTGTGAGCTCAAAAGCCCCCCGTTTCAAGGTGGATTCCAACAAAGGATGTTTGGAGTGACATGCACAGCAGTTCCATGCATGAACCATCTAGAAATGAAGCCAATTTACCTTCTGCAAGTGCAATGGCCAGCACCAGAGAGCCAGCGTGGTGTAGTGGTTAGAGTGCTGGACTAGGACTGGGGAGACCCGAGTTCAAATCCCCATTCAGCCACGATACTAGCTGGGTGACTCTGGGCCAGTCACTTCTCTCTCAGCCTAACCTACTTCACAGGGTTGTTGTGAAAGAGAAACTCAAGTATGTAGTACACCGTTTTGGGCTCCTTGGAGGAAGAGCAGGATATAAATGTAATAATAATAATAATGGCCAGGGATTCGTGAGAATCAGGATGGAGGCCAAGAAGTGTCCCATGGAAATGGATCAACCTCCATGTTCAGAAGCAGGATACCTCCAGATATCAACTGCAGAGGAGGCTTCTTGCCTTCTGCCCTACTAGTGGGCTTCCAGAGGACACAGTTAGTCCCTGTAGGAAACAGAATTCTAGACATGATGGATCTTTCCTCTGTTCCAATAGAGCTCTTCGTATGTCCTTATTACACAAACCCCATACAACCCTCCACCTCTTTTTGGCAACCCTGCTTCCTACACTTCTGGTGCAGAGAAAATCATATGCCCCAAATCACGCAAAGCTACCATCTTGGTGCAGCTAACCAGTCCATGAAACTCATTGTTATTTTAGCTCTCTTACTTGGCCAAAGAGGACCTCAAGAGCGGCATTGTCAGGGTATTCCATGTGCTTCGAATAAAAGTGATGGAGAGCAGAGATGTCGTTCTGAATCAGCTCCTTCTTTTCATTGTCAAGCTTGTCAAGATCTGAAAAGGGAAAACATACCCTTTTTCAATACTGCAGACCACTTTGCAGGTTCACTGAAGCACGAGTCAGCTTCAAGACGTAAGTACGTAAGAGGGGAAACCCTCTTGTCAGAAACCCTCTGACAAAGAGAGTCAGGTGGAAGAACAATTTTTTGCACTGCAATGGGTGTCATCCCTCCTCTCGTAGGCCTTGTGGAAATGAACACTGCCAGCAAGCAGATACTGGACCTACTAGTTGGCTAGTTCACATGATGATCATCAGGGTAAGACAAGTGGCCTACGCTACTTTGCCCTATCCTACTTCGGGAGCAATGCAAGGGGGGAAGCAAGGCTGGAGAGGGAGGAAGTGTTCACCTGGGAGAGAGGAGCTGGGTCGAAAGCATCCTCCCTCTCTGACCTTGCTTCCCACCCTGCCCCCCGGCACATGATCACAAAATGGGTGCACACCGCTTCCAAACTAGGGCAGGACATTTGTCCTGCGCTTCTGATCGTCCTGTGGTGATCAGCCTAGTGTATCTTCTGCCTGTCATGTGGAAAGTTTCACCTTTAAGATGAGCAATCCCATTGGTTTGCAATGTACGTTAGCTGGTCATGCATCAACCAATATACATCACTGGCTGATGAGTAATTAAAATAAGTTATCCTTGTTTCCAAACAGGTACCATCCACGTTATAATGTTAAGGGAGCGAACACTGTTTAGCAACGACAATAACGGTCTATATGCACAAGAAAAGCAGATATGAAGTTACTCAAAAGGTTGGGTTGGTAATGGTTGGATATCTCCCTTTGTGCAGCTGCAGTGATGTTGGCCACCTGCCTTTTGATGACAGGTTCCTAGTGTTTGTCCTCAAGCAATAATTAGGGCAAATTCTATACCTGTGTTTATTCCAGAATGGCTTCGCACTACAGACTGGCAACGGGAGAGGTGCGTATTCTCCTTTCCTCCCACCAGACCTGTCAAGGTGTTCCACACTGTGCAGAATGTTCCATTCATTCAGGGATTATAATTTACCTGTATACAGTTCTGGGCTACTCAAACATGGCAGGCAGCAGAGATAAAATTGATTAGCTTCCTTCCTTTCACTGCTTTAGCCAGGGCTAAAAAACAACTAGATCGCCTCTATCCCAGAAAGGCCCAAAAGTAAACCAAAGTGAAATGACTAGATTTCTCTGACCTCCCGCCAGAAGTAATTGCACACAAACGCATAAAGGAGCGAAGGAGACGCCTGGACTGAATGCCAATGGAAAACCAGATGTTTAGTTACAGCAGTGTGACAAGAATATTGAGAGCTTACAACTATTTCTATGATTTCATCCATCCATCCATCCATCCATCCATCCATCCATCCATCCATCCAATTTCTATACTGCCCTTCCAAAAATAGCTCAGGGCGGTTCACTCAGAGAAATAACAAATAAATAAGATTTAGCTAAGATACTTTGTACTTCACCAAAAAAACAAAAAAAAAATCAAATTAGGTGTCTGATTGTGCACCAGAGATGAGCCAGGACTACCTTCTGCCAAGCTCAATTCTAGAGAGAAATATAAGAGCAAAGGCTGAGACATGACGAGCGTCACATGCATGTCCTATCACTAATATGAACATATGAAACTACTTTATACTGGGAGCACTGGTCCATCTGTGTCAGTACTGGCAGCAGCCCTTCAGGGTCAGGGATGTGCACGAAGGGGGTTGTGCACTCCCGGGAAGCAGAAGGGGGTTACCTTTAAGGAGCAGGGAGGGTGCCCTTACCCCCCCTCCCGCCGTCTCCAAAAACGCTGGTGCAGGACTGCTGTGTACCTCCTTGCAGCCCCGGTCAGCGTCGTACCAGAAGTGGCTAGTGCACATGTGTGACATGCGCACCGGACACTTCCGGTACGACGCTGATCGAGGCTGCAAGGAGATATGCAGTAGCCCCACGCCAACGTTTTTTGAGACAGCGCCAGTGGGGGAAACGTGGCAGAGGTAATGCGGCAGGTTTGTGTGTAAGGGCATCCTCCCTGCCCCTTAAAGGTAACCCCCCCCGCCTCTGAACTGGTCCGAACGCCCGATCTCCGAACTGGTTTGTGTGCGTCCCAATCCAGGGTTTCAGACAAGAGTCTTTCATAGCCCTACCTGGCAATGTTGTTGGGGATTGAACCTGTACTTTCTGCATGAACTTCTACATGAACATTTTGAACTTGTACTTTCTGCATGAAAGAAATGTGCTCCACGACTGAGCTTCTACAGCAAAGGTATGTGAAAATGGTTCCCTGTCCCAAAATGGCTTATAATCTAAACACACACACACACACACACACACACACACACACACACACACACCAGCAACAACAGCCACTGCAGAGATATGCTGGGCTGAAAAGGCACAGTTGCTTCTGCTCCCACCTCTCGCTGTGTATAAGAAAGCCACCACTTTAAAAGCTGCCTCTTAGGCATTAGCAGGGCAATGCAGCAAGTTATGCTACATCAGAGACTACAGACACCCCAAGTTTCCAGAGTGACTCTTTAGGGTAGAGAGCTGGCCTTGTGGTAGCAAGCATGCATCGTCCCCTTGGCTAAGCAGGTTTCACCTTGCTTTGCATTGGGATGGGTGGCCACATGGGCGCACTGTCTGCTGTAAGGTAGTCCCCTTAGGGAATGGGGCCATAGCTCAGTGGTTGAGCATCAATCCCAGGGGTTCAATCCCTGACACCTCCAGATAGGGCTGGGAAGAGCTCCTGCCTGAAACCCTGGAGAGCCTCTGCCGGTCAGTGTAGGCAGGGTTGTCCTAGATCTGACTCTGTATAAGGCAGCTTCCTTGTGTTCCCATGTACTGATGTATTAAAATAATTTAGAAGCCCCAAAGCCAGAAGGTTCTTTTTTAAGTGGCCGTCTCCTTTTTATGCCAAACTGTTAAGTTAGAATTGTGATATAATTAATGCAGTGCTTGGCACAAATATATAGGAAAGCCGTTGTGTTGCTGATTAAAACAGCTGCCTCTTTCTTCACAGGGATGGTTGTGTTTCCTTATCACCTCATATTCGAATGAGTTGAAGATGAGTGGCAGGGAAGTCCAAGAGACCAACATTCTCCAATACATCTAGCTAATATGCCAGCTTGCCCCGCCTCTTACTATCAGCACCAAGCAGGAGAGCAACACTACATGGCTGCTCCTACAATTCCAGACTGCTGAGTCTTCTTAACATTTGTTCAGTTTCTAACTCTGCCTTAAGCAGCAAGGGTAGGTGGGTAGAATCTCTCTCTCTCTCTCTCTCTCTCTCGCTCTCACACACACACACACACACACACACACACACACACACACACACACACACACAAAGAGGCTTTCCTTCGATTGCTTTCAGGATGTGGACTTTCAAATGCAATCACAAAGAACATGTCAGATTTGACTGGCAGTGACAGGTACGCAACTAAACACCAGCGGGGCCTGCAATTAGCCCCAAAGACACTGTCACTATCAAGCAACTACACCAGCACTGACTTTTTGCCCCCTGGTAACTACACTGGCTGTTTTAAATTTTGCAACATTACAATTCACAGAAGTCACCCTGGTTGCCAGCAGAGCCGTTTGATGGGCAGATACTCCACATAATTGGCGGGTCTGAATTTTCATTCTCTCTTTTCCAGAGTCCGAGACACAATGGAATAGTTGGAAAGCTGTTCTGTCTCTACACATACAGGACCCCGAGAACAGGCAGTTTCATTGAAAGGATCACTTTCTGAATGTCCTGTGGAAGACCCTTGTGATTCTCCATTTGTTTTTACTTACGGGATTCAAACTCTTGTACAGAAAGGAGTTTTTCTGATTCAGTCCTTTCAGGGTGCATTTTCTGGAAAGAGGGAAAACAGGAAAAGAAAGACCATTTTAAGAATTCCTCTTATCATCTGCTTAATGTCATGCCTAATGCCTCTGTGCCCCATAAATTGTTCACAAAGGCCAATGAACATCATTCTAGTTTAATTTTGCCTACACCATATGCCAAATTAATCAAACACAACCCCAAGAACTTCTACCAAATTCACGCATACACACACACAAGCACACACCACAAGTAATTTTTAAAAATATGTCGCTAGCTTTAGTTGCAGGCTCCCAGAAAGCAGCTAACAGTAGCAAGCAGTTTGGAGGCAGACTTCTCTTTGAGGAAAGCGAATAATCTCAGTGTTGACAGAGTTCAAAAGCAACACTCCAGAGTTGGCCTTAGGCCACTTCTTTGTAATCTTGGCCATTAAATACGGGTTTGCAGGTGGCCCAACAGCTGAGGTTCAGGGACTATGGTTTGCATATTTAGCTTTCATATGCCATGTAGGGCTCCCTCCCACTTCCCTGCTAGCTATAAAAGCACAAATTTATTCCAATGACTCTTCATCATTAAACATCTAATTTTGTTTGTGGATCACCACTAGACTGTGCTTTAATTTTAAAAAAAGAAAGAAAAAGCACGAGGGAGAAGGCAGGCTACTATCCCAGCAGGCCTTCAGAGTCCTCTCTCTATACTGCATCTGGGTCACCCTTGTCATATAAGCAGATCTCAAATGTACAGATTTTCATCAAAGGCGCTTTTTTTTTTTTTTTGCGCATAGGAAGAGAAGTTGGAGCTTTACAACAGTGTATGATGCAGTGACCTTGAAACTTGCCAATCTCATTTGCTCCCTGCAAAGACATTTCGAGATACATTCCTCACCAACCCAAATTTCTCTGAGTCGCTTGAGATCTATGGGGAAATTTTATTCAATCCACAGGAAGGATCTTCCGTGGGGGCTCTTTCCACTCCAGCCCTGGCTTCGTAAAACTCACTTCCATGGAAATCTAGTTGCACCCAACACTGCAATCAACTCAAAAGTTAGTCCCATGGAGTTTAATGGGACAAATTCCCAGGTACATTTATATAGGATTACAACTTCAGAAGGCAGGTAAAAATTCAACTCCAGAAAAATATCTTGTATACTTTGGGCTGATATGATACTTAATCCAAGTGCTTTTAAGCTATTTTGAATCATTTAATTATCATTATTAATTTTATTTATTTTATCCTTCTATTATTATTATTATTTATTTACACAGTCAGACAGGTGTTATTGACTGGTTTGTTTTATCCAGACATCGAGTCCTTCCCAAGGACCTGGGATGCCAGAATTTTATTGTCAGTTGTTATAGATATCGTCGCAGAATATAGGCTGTTCCCAGTAAAGCTGCTTTTTGTAATTGGCTGATGGTGATTTCTGTGGCCCCTATGGTGTTGAGGTGCTCTTCAAGGTCTTTTGGAACTGCACCCAGGGCCCCAATTACCACTAGGATTATTTTGGTCTTCTTCTGCCACAGCCTTTCAATTTCAATCTGTAGATCTTTGTATTTGGTGATTTTTTCTGTTTCTTTTTCTTCTATTCTGCTATCCCCTGCTATTGCTATGTCGATTATTTTGACTTGTTTTTCTTTCTTCTTGACTACAGTTATATCTGGTGTATTGTGTGGCAGATGTTTGTCTGTTTGTAGTCGGAAGTCCCATAATATTTTTACATTTTCATTTTCTTCAACTTTTTCAATTTTATGGTCCCACCAATTCTTGGCTACAGGTAGCTTGTATTTTTTGCAGATGTTCCAGTGTATCATCCCTGCTACCTTGTCATGCCTTTGTTTGTAGTCAGTCTGTGCGATCTTCTTACAACAGCTTGATCAGGTGGTGGTGGTGGTGGTGGTGGTGGTGGTGGTGGTTCTTATTAATTATTATTATTATTATTTCATCGCTTTCATCTTTGCATCAAATACTACCTTGAGTTAGGGCATGACACATAAATGACAGTATGAAATATTTTGTTAGTTGCAATGCAAGTTGTATTTGTGAGGCAGGATAGAAGTTCAATTACATATACAATATTGTAATAAAAAATAAATTCAGTATTATTGATTGAACAATGCAAAAATCCCAAGCAACAATGCAACAATGCCAAGTTGAAGATGGATCATCCTGGAGAGAATCTATCTATGTGGTCACTAAGAGTCGACACCACTTGATGGCACTCGATCACTCAATTAATCAATCTTTCCAATGGTTAAAGCAGAGGTAGGCATTGGGCAACCTTGGCTTTCCAGCTATTGTTGAACTACAACTCCCATCAGACCCAGCCAGTGTTCCCTCTAACAGGGATTCCCAGATGTTGTTCACTACAACTGCCAGCATCCCTAGCTGCAATGGCCTTTGGCTGGGGTTTATGGGAATTGTAGTCAACAAATCTGGGAATCCCTGTTAGAGGGAACACTGGCTGGGAATGATGGGAGTTGTAGTTCAACAACTGCTGGAGAGCCAAGATTGCCTAGCCCTGGGTTAAATCGTAAACTGCCCAGAGACACTTGGGGGGGGGGCGTTCCTACAAATGAGATAGATAGAGATAGATGGTCATTTCCCCCACTTTCTCCCATACTAGTGTTGTTAACTTCAGTAATTTATTATCTCATTTTGTGGCTTGTATTGATTAAGCACGAATGGCCAATTGGCAAACCACAAGCTGTATCCATCTCCAGCCCCTCAGATTTTATCCAGCTCCCATCCACCCTTCCCTGTATGTGATTGTTCTAAAATATGCTTACCAGCCTAAAATGTATTCATTACATTTTTGTCCCACCCGTCCTACAAAGAGTTCAAAGGAGCATAATGAGAGCCAGTGTGGTATAGTGGTTAGAGTGCTGGACTAAGACCAGGGAGACCCGAGTTCAAATCCCCATTCAGCCATGAAACTAGCTGGGTGACTCTGGGCCAGTCATTTCTCTCTCAGCCTAACCTACTTCACAGAGTTGTTGTGAAAGAGCAACTCAAGTATGTAGTACACCGCTCTGGGCTCCTTGGAGGAAAAGCGGGATACAAATGTAATAAATAAATAAATAAATGAATACATCATAGGGAAGTGCGAGTCAGCCGTGAGACCAGTTTATTTCGAATCCGAACCGGATTCAAACCGACCCAGCCCAGTCTGGGCTGTGACTCGGCTGAACCAGGCAGAACAGGCTTGCGGGCCGGCTCAGGGGGTATAAGGCAGCTTCCTGTGTTCCTAGTATTATGTTCACTTGTCACTTTCAGAGGCTCCCAGTCACCAGGTTCTGAACAGATGTACTCAACCATCTGAATGCAAACCAGGGCAGACCCTGTTTAGCAAAGGGGACAATTCATTCTCAAACTACACACAAGACCAACACTCCTAAGACTCCCCTTAACATTCATTGAACCATTTAACATTCAGCAAGCAGCTTTTGGAACTGCTTGTAGCAAGAGCACAAGCTTATGCCAAGGAAGCGGGGCAGAAAAGTGAGATCAGGATGGCCTAGAAAAGGCTTTGCCTTTTCAGGAAGCAAGTTTTTGATGGAGGATTGTAACAGAGGAGAGGAGGAAACAGATTGACAGGCAGAGAAGGCAGAGGCTGTTCAAGGACACCGCAGTTCAAGAGGTTCTTGAGCAGATCTTCAGTAGAACATCGGTCAGCTATCCATTTGCAGAGTAGCAGCCAATATACATAAAACAAGCACTTGTATAATGAATTTTGCAGAAATGGTTATTTGGTCTCATTCCTGGCTCTTTCCTCTCCGTCTTTTAAACAAAACAAAACAAAAAGCAGAATTCCGCCCAAGAGTTTCGGGTCCTGCTCACCTGTTTGGCAAGGATCCTCGCAGTGAGTCTCACAGTCTCCGAGGGATTCCAGTTCTGCCCAAACACACACATGGCAGAACATTCCAGCTTGTGCAGTGGCCAGTCCCGTTTCTGGAAGGTTAAACAGAAGGGGGGGGACCCCGTGAATATGCATTTCGTAACTGAGAAGAGGATGCCATGTGCCCCACCAGAATTCTGAGGTCAAGTGAAATGTGTTTCCTTTAGAAAAATAAGATGACATTTGCTAAAACTGAACTAAAGATGGGACCAACGGGAAGATTAAAACAAAAAACAAAAAACTGCTGAGGTTGTTTTTAACATGGACTGACAAAACATTAGTGCAATATCAAACTGAAGGAGGACAGACATGGCCAGCACCAGGGGTTGGAAGGGCTGAGCAGTTATCAGGAGTCCAGACCAGTGACAAAGCCACAGGCCAAGAGCAGCACTGGCAAAACGATTCTCACTTGGCATGGGGTCTAACCCGGTCAGAGGCAGCACAAACTGTTTCCAACATGAATTGTCCCCTTTGTTCAGCAGCAGCACATCCCAAAGCTGCTTGAGGCACTGCAGAGGATTCGGAAGTGTTCTCTCTACTCCCCTCCATCGTTCACAGCCTGTGCCTCAGCAAAGCAACGCCTTCTTAAAGTGGTGATTCTCTTTTACTTAGCTGGGGGAGAGCAACTGGCCCTATCCGTCCCCAGCACAGCATCCCCCCAGAAGCTGTTGCTGGTGCTACTGTATGTTTCTTTTTTTAGATTTTGAGCCCTTTGGGGACAGGGAGCCATTTTGTTTACTTATATCTACATGAACCACTTTTGTTGAAAAGCAGTATATAAATGTGTCATATTTGTATTCCCTGCTTTCCCCACCTTCCACACCACCCCTGCTAACGTGGCAAAGAGGCACCTTTTAACATGGTGATTCTCTTTATTAATTATTATTATTTACATTTTATATCCCGCTTTTCCTCCAAGGAGCCCAGAGCGGTGTACTAAATACTTAAGTTTCTCCTCACAACAACCCTGTGAAGTAGGTTAGGCTGAGAGAGAAGTGACTGGCCCAGAGTCACCCAGCAAGTATCATGGCTGAATGGGGATTTGAACTCGGGTCTCCCCAGTCCTAGTCCAGAACTCTAACCACTACACCACGCTGGCTCTCTTAGTAAGTGGAGAGTAACTGGCCATATCCACCCCCAGCACAGTACTTCCAGTGACTGTTGCTGGTGTCTATCTTATGTGTCTTTTTAGATTGTGAGCCCTTTGGGGACAGGAATCTATCTTATTTATTTATTATTTCTCTGTGTAAACCACCCTGAGCCATTTTTGGAAGGGCAGTATAGAAACAGAATATAAATAATTAAAATATTTCCCAAGCATTTTTCTTCATTTATTCAACAAAGGCAAACAAACAAAAAAAAAAAAACCCAGACACAAAGGAAAAATTATCTAGTTGTGTCAGAAAGTTGGTGTTCCACAAACTGAAAGATCCCTTGCATAAGCTCTGAATCACAGTTGTATTAATACTGATGTTTTGAAGAGTTCATGTTATATTTTGCTATGTATTGTTTTCTTCCTTCTTTTTCTAGTTGATTGTTGCAGAAATGATTCAACATGCTGCTACTGGTATAAATGTACTATTTAATGTAATGGTGACTTAAGCCTTATTCTGACTATGCTGTACGAGCATACAGATGTCTGTATACTCATACATGTTTTCTTTGACTGACTGCACCTGCGTTCAGTTTGAAAGTGAACCTAATATAGGCCCCTAAAATGCTTGGTATGGATAGGAAGTGTATTGTTGTAGCTGTGTTCAATATAACATGCAAATAACTAACTGTGTACAGATATGTACTGTGTACACTGTACACTTGTCCAGGTTTTAAACGTGTGAATAGGGCTATTATGTTGTTGCTATCCTTCGGATATGAAATTGCTAGTTTAATAAACTGCTGTTAATATGTTTCTACAGATGCTGCTGCTATTTTTACTATGCATGTCCCTTGGGGCACAACCTCTTGTGAAAAAGCAGCATACAAATACCCTGATGATAATGGATGATGATGTATTTTCTAAATCGTAGAACAGTCCTCTTATGGTTGCATGCTAAATCATAGGGCCCAAAGAGATAAGACACGTCAGAATGAGAATAGCCCCAGCAGACTGGGCCAATATCATTTAAAACAGAGATTCTCAACTTTGAGAATGTTGCTGAGGACCGGATTTAAAGTATCAGATGAAAAGCCGATAGATGAAAGCATCCTCATATACCAAGCTTTAGTGTGAAAATGCTCAAAAGAATCATAAATACTATGATTAGGGGTTTGCAGAATGTTTCGCGGTTGGAACCTTCTGACTCAAAACGGAGCATTTTCAGTGTTTCAAGCTCGAAACAGAATGCCCTTCAAATAAACAGCCTGTTTCAAGCTCAAAAGCTTGGAGGAGGAGGTTTGGTGGAAATTATAAATGCTTCTTTGAGGGAGGGCAGGATGCCTCCTTGTCTTAAGGAGGCAATTGTTAGTAGGGGTGTGCACGGAACCGCGGAGCTGCGGTCCGGCACTGGGTGGGGGGTTCCAAAAGAGTGTGGGGGGGGGGGCTTTACTCACCCCTTCAAGAATTCTGAACGTATATATTCGAGTAAGCGGGCGGCATACCTCCCTGCCGCCCGCTTCACTCCCCCTCCTCCGGCGGCGCGCGTTTCTCCTTAAATTTCCGGCTTCAATTGCAATCGGGCGGCAGGGTAGCTCCCAGTCCCTGCCACCCGGCTCTTCCATACCCCCGTGTCTCGGCTGGCGGCCGCCCCCTGCTTAATCACAGGACCCTGCCACCCCTTCCCTTCCAATACACAGGCGGCCGGCAGGAGAGCTCTCCTGCCGACCCCGTCCCCTTCCCCGGCTCGGCTGCAAATGGCTTCTAGGAAGCCTTTTGCGCGCCTGCGCAAAAGGCTTCCTAGAAGCCATTTGCAGCCGAGCCGGGGAAGCGAGCGGACGGCAGGGAGTTCTCCCGCCGCCCGCTCGCTGAAGTTAACGTTAACTTCAGCGAGCGGGCGGCGGGAGAACTCCCTGCCGTCCGCTCGCTTCCCCGGCTCGGCTGCAAATGGCTTCTAGGAAGCCATTTGCAGCCGAGCCGGGGAAGGGGACGGGGTCGGCAGGAGAGCTCTCCTGCCGGCCGCCTGTGTATTGGAAGGGAAGGGGTGGCAGGGTCCTGTGATTAAGCAGGGGGCGGCCGCCAGCGTTAACGTTAACGTTAACGTTAACTTCAGCGAGCGGGCGGCGGGAGAACTCCCTGCCGTCCGCTCGCTTCCCCGGCTCGGCTGCAAATGGCTTCTAGGAAGCCATTTGCAGCCGAGCCGGGGAAGGGGACGGGGTCGGCAGGAGAGCTCTCCTGCCGGCCGCCTGTGTATTGGAAGGGAAGGGGTGGCAGGGTCCTGTGATTAAGCAGGGGGCGGCCGCCAGCCGAGACACGGGGGTATGGAAGAGCCGGGTGGCAGGGACTGGGAGCTACCCTGCCGCCCGATTGCAATTGAAGCCGGAAATTTAAGGAGAAACGCGCGCCGCCGGAGGAGGGGGAGTGAAGCGGGCGGCAGGGAGGTATGCCGCCCGCTTACTCGAATATATACGTTCAGAATTCTTGAAGGGGTGAGTAAAGCCCCCCCTATTCTTTTTAGAACCCCCCACCCGAACCAAAACCACCCCGTGTCCGGACCGGTCTGGAGGCCTTTAGAATGGCCTCCGAACCGGTCCGTGCACATGCCTAATTGTTAGACCACTTCTGAAGAAGCCTGCCTTGGATCCCTGAGAGCTGAGCAACTACAGGCCTGTCTCCAACCTCCCATGGCTGGGCAAAGTAATTGAGAGGGTGGTGGCCTCTCAGCTCCAGTCGGTCTTGGAGGAAACTGATTATCTAGAGCTATTTCAAACTGGTTTTCAGGCGGGCTATGGGAAGGAGACTGCTTTGGTCGGCCTGATGGATGATCTCCAATTGGCAATTGACAGAGGAAGTGTGACTCTGTTGGTCCTTTTGGATCTCTCAGTGGCTTTCGATACTATTGACCATAGTATCCTTCTGGAACGTCTGAGAATGTTGGGGGTGGGAGGCACTGTTTTACAGTGGTTCCGCTCCTAACTCTCGGACAGATTTCAGATGGTGTTGATTGAAGATGGTTGCTCTTCAAAATCTGAGCTTAAGTATCGTGTCTCTCAAGGCTCCGTACTTTCTCCAATGCTTTTTAACATCTACCTGAAACCGCTGGGAGAGATCATCAGGGGATTTGGAGCTGGGTGTTATCAGTATGCTGATGACACCCAGATCTACTTCTCCATGTCAACTTCTTCAGGATCTGGCATATCCTCCCTAAATGCCTTCCTGGAAGCAGTAATGGGCTGGATGAGGGAGAATAAACTGAAGCTGAATCCACATAAGACAGAGGTACTTATTGTGTGGGGTCAGAACTCCAGACATGATTTTGAGCTATCTGTTCTAGATGGGGTCACACTTCCCCAAAAGGAACAGGTTCGCAGTTTGGGAGTACTTCTGGATCCACACCTCTCCCTGGTTTCTCAGGTTGAGGTGGTGGCCAGAGGTGCTTTCTATCAATTTCAGTTGATACGCCAGATGCATCCGTTTTTGGAGATCAGTGACCTCAAAACAGTGGTACATCTGTTGGTATCCTCCAGACTTGACTTCTGTAATGCGCTCTACATGGGGCTGCCTTTGTACGTAGTCCGGAAACTTCAGTTGGTTCAGAATGTGGTGGCCAGGCTGGTCTCTGGGTCATCTCTCGGAGAGACCACATTACACTTCTGCTGATGGAGTTACACTGGCTGCCTATAGGTTTCCGGGCAAAATACAAAGTGCTAATTATAACTTATAATATCCTAAATGGCTTGGGCCCTGGGTATTTGAGAGAATGTCTCCTTCATTATGAGCCCCACCATCCAATGCAGTCGTCTGTGGAGGTCCGTCTCCCCCCATCTCTGACAATTTATTTATTTTTTAATTTAAAATCTATCTTTTTACCCAGACTTCTTCAGCTTCTGGATAATTTATAGGTTTTAATTTTGTGACTGATTTTTAAATTGTTAGTTTTGATTTGTTTTAATGTATTTTATGTGTGTTTTAAACTGTTCTATATCATTGTGAACTGCCCAGAGACACGAGTTCGGGGGGGGGGGGGCGGTATACAAGTGTGAATAATAACAAACAAACAACAACAACATAATTCCCTTTTTGACTGGAACATGTCAACACTCCAAGCACCATTTTGGAAGCTATCTTTCCCTTGCTGATTGGTTTTACAGGCACTGGCTTCTGATTGCCTTATGATCTCTTTGCTTCTTGGTTGGCTTGTTATCATACAAATCAAGTGTTGTCACGGGCAATGTGCCCCCATTGGCTGAGGAGGGAGGGGGAAGCGGGGAGCCAAGGGAGAGATTTTCAAAACATATTTAAAGGACTGGGAGGCCAGAGAGGTCTCATAGTGTGCCTCTCAGGAAAGGAGGCAGTATCAAAGAGACTGCAACACAGCAGCACAGACTGAGACTGGTGGTGGTAGCCTGGGACCTGCCTGGCCCAGGGGAGTGGAGAAAGTGACATAGTGTGCCTGCTGGCTTATCTGTCTTCACACCACCAACTTTGCAGTACCAAGCAACTGCTTCCCCCACCCCACTATTTCCCCCCAGCAGCCCCAATGGCTTTAACTTGGTGCTGCTGTGGATTTCGTCTTCTTCTGTGGGTTTCTTCTTCTTCTTGTAACCGGCCCCCAGTGGCTTTAATAACTGGGTTTCTGTGTTGACCTTTTCTTTTGCAGCCCCAAGCTGCACCTTTGCTGCTGTTGTGTGCCTGGATTGGAGTTCATTTTTTGTTTTTGTAGGCTGGTGTGCTCTGTGACTTCTGTCTGGTGCTCAGCCTCCCAGAATATCTCTTCCCCCCCCCTCAGCTTTTTGAGGGGTTGGTAGGTGGGTGCCTGCCTGGAACCCACCTGACCTACCACCGGCTGTTGCATCCCAGTGTCTGCTCAGCCTGAGAGCAGCACTGGCCAGACTCCGGCAGAAGACGCCAAAAGAAGATAAGCCCCCTGCCCGACCCTTGGTCAGGTCAGGTTAGAGTTCTTTAAACAAGACCTAATTTGTGGAAGGAATTAGGGACTGGAGGGTTGGGTTAATTTAGAAGAGGCCATAGTAATCCCCTTCCCCTTCCCTTAGACCTACCCCATTGTTGCTCGCTCCCCTCCAACAACACCCCCTCCCCTGCAAATAAAGCCTGCTTCTTTATTTGGGGAGATTTAATTTTTCTAGCTTCTTGTGCACTACAGTGCTATAGATAGCACTGTGTGTGGCACACACAGCATATAGACCATCCCCACACCCTTTAAATACCCACCTTAAAGGCACTTCTTCTCCCACCCACCAGAGTCAGGGCTTGAATTTTAAAAGCCCCAAGAGGTCCGGAAGGGTGCGAGACAGAGCCAGGAGCAGACGGGCAAGCAGGGCGGAGGGGCGCTGCTGCTTGTGGTGGGCAATGGCAAGATGGGCTTCCCCCACCCCCCAAATCATCCACATTGCTGTGCCTGCATGCAGGCTCACCTTCCCAGAGGAGGGTGGTCTTCCAGTACAGCCGCCGCTGGCAGATGAGCTAGAATTAGAGGGGAGGTCCTCCCCTGACAGGGAAGAAGCTCTTCCGGTTACAGCGGAGGAGATTGTGTCCGCTGCTATCCTCCCCAATCTCCCTTGGCAGTGCAACCCCCCGTGGAGGAGCAGGAGGAACTCATTCCGCTTCCTGGACTGCAGGCGGTGGTGAGAGTGGCCCGCAGAAGGAACCAGAAGCCCCAGAACCACCACCAAAACAGGGCAGGCTCCGTTGGCAGACCATTTTGAGCTGTGCCATGGTGGTCCAACCCACACTGTCTGCACCTGCACCCCCCACCTTCTCATGGGGTGTCCGGCGAGGCCAGCTGTCCTTATCTCTGAGGACAGAATGGTGAGAGGGCCCAAGGCGACAGGGATGGGTAGCAGCTGAGGAGAGACGAAGGAAAGACTGCCAACAGGCAGGGACTCAGCTCCAGTGGAGGAGGAGCAGAGCCCTGATAAGACCGAGGGGGAGGCATGTGAGGATAACATCAGCAACATGCCTCCCGAAAGCAGGGGGTCTGAGCAGGAGGAAGGAGAAGGGGGAGAGGCTTGGGCAACAGCTGTAAGGGGTAATCAATTAAAGGTAATAAAGAGGGGCATTGGCCCCGTAATTGGGGCCGGGTGATGCATAGCCTGTGAGGAGGCATATATGGAGCTGGTCAGGGATGAGAAGGGGGCTGGTGGAGAGTGTCGGGGGGGCATGGAGGGGGCAGACACAAGGAACAAGCAGCCTGGGACAAAGGGTGACGCTCAACTCCCTCCCTGTCCCTGCTCTGAGGCCGGTCCCAATAAGCCTAGCCAGGATGGGAAGAGGAGACAGGATGTGAAGCCGGACATGGGGATTTGGGGAAAAGGTTAAAAATGTGTTAAAAATCCCCTACTTGCCCATTTCTTTTGTTGGTTGTGTGGTAAGGAGCACCCATCATGCCCTGCCACCCAACCCACTTTGGTGTCCCTAGCAGCTACCCATGGGGAACAATGGTGTGTTTCAAGTTCCCCATTGTTCCCTACGGCTAGAACAAGAGAAACGTTTTGAATGTGTTCTGTCAAAGCCAGCTGTTTCAACAAAACAAACTCGAAACATTTCAACCATCTGAATTTCATTTCGAGCTCAAAACAAAATGCAAAATCCATTTCGTGCACATCCCTACAAGAGATATATTAGAAATTAAATGCAACACAAGATCACCACAAATCATTCTGTGTTCAGTGGAAATTACACAATAGCAGTGCTAGTAACAATAATCTAAAAACCAATTCTTTGGAAGATTTTGCAGCAATCTCCCCTTATATTTGCCAGATAAGCAATAACAAAAAATTCAATAATGATGGAAAATCTACTGAAATTCCAACTGCAATGACTGAACAAGGTTATATTTCACAAACTGTGTGTGTGTGTGTGTGTGTGTGTGTGTGTGTGAGAGAGAGAGAGAGAGAGAGAGAGAGAGAGAGAGAGAGAGAGAGAGAGAGAGAGAATGCTAACCAAAATCCTCATTAAACTGTTAGCTTCTAAGTACATGAAAGGAAGAAAAACAAGTGGGGTCATTCACACAATCAAAAACTGTGTTCTACCAATGTTTGAGAGCTGTATGCTCCCAATTTTAGGTAGGAGGAAAATCTGGGTAGAAGTGATTGTGTGGAAGCAAGGTAGGGGGAAGACCTCCGAACACACAGCTCCCGTACCTGGGTAGAACACAGTTTTTGATTGTGTGAATGACCTCAGTGTGTTCTAAATCTAACACAGGCACTCATGTTCATATCACCACCATCACCGAAAAGAAAGAAAATTAAGTAAGATGAAAAACTGACAATGCCAATATGTCCTTCCAACATTTCGTCCTGACCCTTTTATTCTTTAAGCATCGTTAATTAAAATTTTTCCTCAGGCAGAATCCGACTGAGTTATGTGAACTAGTAAGGTGGTTAAAGGGACAAGATATGGCTGAATTGTGCAAAACAAGATAAAAGCCAGGAACATAGCAGGAATAGGGGAGCAGTGTCTGAGTAATACCTGGCATGGAAACACTCTGACAGAGGCCTTTTTAGTGATCACAGCAGGATCACGTTTAACATTCTTTCCCACATTTTCTCTAAGCCGTTTGATTGGTAGCGGGCAGCATTGTTCTAGCCAACTCCCTAGTGCTGTATTAATGATACTGTAGGTTGGGGGCGGGGGGGGGAGATGCCAAAAATATTTCACTCTGATTTAAGACAGTATGAGAAAACTTCTAGAAAGGAAGTTTGCTAGGACATCTGCTTTTAAAAAATCAAAGTGGAAACATGGGATACCTCCAGTGGGCAGTTCAAAATGGACCCCATGAGCTGTAGATGTGCCAGCAGCTTAGAGGGTTCTAAGACTAAACCAAAATCCCCAATAGTTAGTATTTAGAACAAGCCTGTGGGACAAAATCTCCCACACAGGGCCTCACAGCTAACCCAGGCATTCGAGGCACATCAACCACGTTGTAGGAATTCAAGGGCAAAACAAAAAACAAACAAAAAAAGTGACCAATGTAAAAAACTAAAGTTCTCATCTAAAACAATTTCACTCATATCTCATACTGGTTTAATAGGTCTGGTTGATGTCAGCTTACAGCTGGGAACATATAACATCCTTGGTTGTAGAAGAGTCTTGTTTAGAAACTAGCGTTTCCAATTATGAACCACCCAATTCAACATTCTGTAATGATTCAGATGCAAATCCAAACTATGGCTTGCTGTGATGTGAATAAGTCACCCGAAGCCACAGACCTGCATGCTTCCTCTTCCTCCTCACATTGTGGCAATTTCCTGCCTTCTATCCTTGTTTGAGACAAACCACCCTTTTCTGTTTTATTTGTCCTTGCCCTGCAAATCAGAATTGGAATGCAGAATCAAACCCCTCTTACTGATTCTCTTTCAGCAGCAACTGCAACCCACAGCTTACCAGTGAGAGGTAAAAGAGGTTCTCTGGCAAAGAGAGACGTGATAGCCCTATTTCAAATGTTACAGCAAAATCTACTATACACTCTTAGTTACGATGAAAGTGCGCCAGAAGTTCCTCCCTCACCCTTTCCACCTCGCTGCTCACAGTTATAGTAGCATTTGTCTGCAGAAGGAAATGCTGTAACCGTGATGGTAGGTGCTTTCATGATTGGCAACCTGGGTTGCCACAGGTATCCCATAGAAAGGGGAGGGAGGGGGAAAGAACACATTTAAATCTTAGTTATGAAACAGAGGATTACAGTCACTGGCTTACATCCAGACTAACTCATGACTACTGCCACTGAAATTACTAATTTTAATAGCACTATTCACAAGTAACTTAATCTGGATGCAAGTCAGAGGGGCTATTCTGACGATCGGCAAAAATTGGGCTAGGAGAGCCTAGCCCAATTTTTGCCAATCGTCAGAACCACCAGGCTCGGCTGTGAGCCCAGTGGTTCTAGAGTGGGCAGCCCGCTCAAAAAACCCTGCCTTCAAACCAGGTTTGCAGAGTGAGCACTCTGCAAACCTGGTTTTCTGGATCGTGTGTAGCCGCGGCTTCACGCTGCACCTACTCACGAGTCGACCCCTGGAGAGGAGGCGAAAAGCCGCCTCCCAACTCCAGGGGTCTCCCCAGTATGCCCTGAGTGCTCACACAGGGCATACTGGGGCTTCCGGGGGCTGCATGGCCCCCAAGCTCCCCAGCCCCCGTCGGCTCCGTCACAGAGCCGGCAATCGTGTGGGCAGCCAATCCGGCCGCCCAGGGCTCCCTGCCTGATCGTCTGCGGGGAGAGTGGACTTAGCCCGCTCTCCCCACAGTTTTGGAAAAAGTGACTATAACAGCCAAGTCCGCTGATCAGGAGGCAACAGAGCTGGATCCTAATCACTAGTCAGTGAGTCAAGAGGGCTCTGAATACCCCTTACAAGCCTTAAAATTACCACCAGGAGTTGGTGCACCTTTGGTTGATAATCACTGAGTTAATCAAATGACTGCAACTCAGACTATTAATCTTCTCAGAGTTCTTTAACTGGGCTATGGCTCTAATTATACCCATAACACTAGTGTACTTAAGACTCAATATCCACGGATCCTAGAGGGCTGGGAGATCACTTCCAGTCGCTGTTTTGTCTGTCGGAACCATGTTGTGGCTCCTTTCTTGGGGGAAAAACTCATTTTTTCCACAATTCTGGGAGGCATTTGTAAACACATCCTGGGAACATGGAGCATGGTACAGTACAGAATTTCATGTTTTTTCGTTGGTTTTTCCTCTTTTTAAGCACTTTCCCTCCATCCTGGAGGGAAATAAATAAATAAAATAAAATAAAATAAAAACCCCAGTTCCTATACGAGTAACGCCTCGTTACTTGTGGTTCCGCTGCTCGATTTAGTAGGTGAGAAATGGAACCCCCATGAATAACAAGGTTCTCCTGTACAGGTTGAGTATCCCTAATCCAGACATCCGAAATCTGGAATGCTCCAAAATCCAGAAACCACCATGGCGTGCACCTGCTGCACTGACTCGTTGCAGCTAAGCATCTCGTAACAAAACAAAAAACAAAACACCTCAGCCCACTTGCTCTGGTGCTAGAGACTTTAAATAAAACCTTTTTTAAAAAAATACAGTGTACAGTAACCTTTCGTGTTTAGACTTGGATCCCATGCCCAAGATATCTCATTACAGTATGCAAATATTCCAAAATCCAGAAAAGTCCGAAATCCGGAACACTTCTCGTCTCAAGCAGTTTGGATGAGGGATACTCAACCTGTATTTAGGGAAACCAGGTAGCATTGCACCCGTACCAGGATCTTGTTGAAGCATGGAATCTTTCATTTGAAAAAGGGTTAAGAAGCATGGATGTGTGTGTGTAATCAAAAGTTAAAGTGACACTCAGGGAGACCTTTGAAATTCAGATTTGATTTTTTGAATAAAGAAGAAAACCAAAGCAAGAAGTGTTCCCTTCAATGGAAGTGTGAGAGAAACTTTTGCTTTACCTCGCTGTACTACAAGTTCAATATCAAGGCACCAATGTCCTTCTCGGCTTCAAGACAGAACTGCTGAGCCAATTAAAAAATAATACAAGCCCAAATGTCTTTGTAGAAGACAAAGACGAAGATGTGATATGGATGGTCTGTGCAGCATGTTCAGTCAGCAGAGACTGGTTTCTAAAGAACATAATGCTTGAAGGTAAGTTTGAAAAGAATTCGGTGCCAGCAACCTTCTTCTATTGCACACAAGTGCTTTGGAAGGATCCCCCAAACACTAAAGAGAAGTGGTATGTCAGGCGAGGAGCAAAACCCCCTAAGCATTTCATGCAGAGCAATGAAAAGACTGAATCAACACTGGTGCATTCAAAATATAAAGATCAAGACTCTGAAGTCCAACTGAATAAAGCATGACATTATGCATGATGACCTGAAGGAAGGGCTTTGGAAAATTATTACATAATTGCACATGTTAAGACTTAAGTTTCCTGAAACTTTTATTTTAAAATATCCGGGGATCTGGGTAGAAAGGCTTTTCTTCTTGGAATACTGTTTTGATATGGCAGCGTTAAGGGCACAGTAGGGCAGGAAAAGTGGGACTCACCTTCAGAAAGCATATACATTTCGTAATCATCAAACTTAACCATTGCTGAGAATCTAAACTGGGATCCAAAGAGTAGCTTTTGGTAGATCTGAGTGCTTGGGCATGCCCAGTGGAATTGTTTTCCTTTTTTTGCTTTGTACAGCATACCTTCAATGCTCCATCATCAACTGCTTCTGAAATTTATCTTGGGTTCAAAGGAACTGTTTTTCTTCTTTCTTGATGGGGAGGGAAGGTGCTATTTTGAAATGGACAAGTCCAAAATTCCTTTGGGTATGAGGAACCAGTCCTCCAGTTCTTTAGATTGAGGCCCTAAATTATTTAAAAGGAATAAGGATTTCTAGGGAAGAATTTGAAGACGACATCTAAAGGAGTTAAACACTGGAGACTTTGGAAATTTTTCTTCCTAACTGTAGGTAATTTTTATTTCATGGGGGTCGGAGTGGTGGGGACAACTCACAATTACTCCAGTTAATTAACTTGATTAACCTGGGCTGCAATCTTATGCATGCTCACTTGGGAGAAAGCCTCATTGATCATTAGGGATGTGCCCAAACCGGCTTGGGCAGCCGCAGGGATCAATTCCTTTAAAAAGCAGGTAAACAGGTCCTTGCCTGATCCTCCGCCATCCAACTGCTTTCCCAGGTGTGGTGCCCACTTTCCTAAAGGAAAATGTGGCTGCAACACTGCCTTTTGGAAAGCAGGCACCATGCCCAGAAAAGTAGTGGGGTAGTGGAGGAACAGGTAAGGACCTGCTTTTTAAAAGGAACCAATCCCGCCTTGCCAAACTAGTTCACATGCAGGCACTCGAACCAGTTTGGTGCTTCCCTAAGGAGGCGCCAAACTGATTCAGGCACATCCCTATTGTTCATGATGGCATTTACTTCTGTGCTGCACATTAGTCTATACATTTGTCCAGCTCAAAGGACAATTTTTACATTGTAAGAGATTATGTTTAATTTGAAGCAGTGTTTTTGACCACAGACTTCTTTCACAAAAAGAGAACGTTTTAGAACTAAAAGAGTTCATGGTCTTAATCCACCCCCATCCCCACCCACAGCTTTCACAACACAAGCTTGTTCATTTATATAAATGCTTTCTCTCCTCAACTATCACCATGAGCAATTAACACCACAGTCCAGAGAAAAATCAAATGGATTGGTTTGGAGTATTGACCATGGACCTCACAAATACATATGTTTATGTACACACAACATGAGGCTGGTCTGTAGATGTGCTGACACACCACACTCATTTATCCTACCATAGATGGGCCAGAGCAGTAAATTCTGATCATGGTGGCAGGAGGTGCAAAAATGCACCAGTTCCCATATGATCACGATGACACTGGCAAAATCAATCACAATTCATTATTTCTGTAAGCGGAGCAAAATACACCATCATACTAGAAGTCCCCAGATGATCTGATCTGAGCAAGTATAAAATGTAGGCAGATACAAAAGCATAACAAAGCTAACACAACTGGGGTTATATGAAGGAGGAGCTAGACAGAAAACTCTGATGGTACATCTGGTTGTATTTCATTTAAAAGCCTTCAGTAACAACTGCACGTTTTCTTCAGATTATTTATAAATATGTAGGCTGTAGTTGCCATGTGCATTAGTAGTAGTGAAAATCAAGTAAGGTAAACCACAGGGCAATTCCAAGGGCAATGGAATCAGGTATGTTACCACCTTTTCAATAACTCTGCAAAACATGTTAGTAATGGAATCAGAAGCAGTGGCCAAAAATTCTGATTCCATTAAAGTAAAGTTGTACTGTCGAGTCGGTGTCTACTCCTGGTGACCACAGAGCCATGTGGTTTTCTATTTTTGCATGTTTCAGACACTACCTATAATATTTAATATGGCCATATAGTAGGAGATGTTCTCTTGTCAGTGGGTATATATAATATCACTTTGAAAATTTGCTTATGACAACAGTAGTCAAAACAAGTTGTTATAGTAAGAACTAATCTGCCTACTTTCCTTTCATTTTCCCTACAACTGGACTAAATTGGTCAAGCAGTTCACAAGTTAGCCCACCTGAGCTTCAAACGTTCATGCTTCCGCCATCTTTAATTGGGGTGGGTGACATAATCACAAATTATTTCATTATTATTTTTATTTTTTACATTTATATCCCGCTCTTCCTCCAAGAAGCCTAGAGCGGTGTACTACATACTTAGGTTTCTCCTCACAACAACCCTGTGAAGTAGGTTAGGCTGAGAGAGAAGTGACTGGCCCAGAGTCACCCAGCAAGTATCATGGCTGAATGGGGATTTGAACTCGGGTCTCCCCGGTCCTAGTCCAGCTGTGTTTGAGGTGTTCCTATGTGTCTGTACAACTGTACCAAATTTGGTCCAAATCAGTTTCCACTTATACCTTACATTCATGTGCTTGCCATATTGAATCAGGGTGGATGACATCATTACAGACTACACCCTTGAGCTGTCCCTATGTGTCCCTACACATGTAGCAAGTTTGGTTGAAATCAGTTAAGCGGTTCACAAGTTAGACCACTTGCACCTCAAACGTTCACACGCCCACCATCTTGAATTGAGATGGATGACACCATCACAAATTACACCATTTAGGCATCCCTATGTGTCCCTACAGCTGTAGCAAATTTGATTCAAATTAGTTAGGCGGGTCACTAGTTAGCCCACTTGCACCTCAAACGTTTACACATCCCCCATCTTGAAGTGGGGTGGGTGACATCATCACAAACTATGCCATTGAGGTGTCCCTTTGTGTAACTCACTACAACAGCACAGAATTTGGTCCAAATCAGTTAGGCAGTCAACAAGTTAGCCAGCTTGCTCGTCAAATGTTCACACGTCCACCACTTTGAATTAGGATAGATTACACCATTACAACCTACGCCGTTGAGTCGTCCCTATTAGAAGTGTGCACGGTTCGGTCCGGGCACAATATAAAAGACCTCTGGACCAGTTCGGAAGTCCGGAGGTCCGGGAGGGCGGGGGCATGTAGCTTTAAGGGGTGGTGGTGGTAGTACTTACCCCCCCCCGCCGCTCTTCCCCCTCCGGCGCTGGTGCGTTTTAAAATCTTCCTGGGGCAGCAGAGTTCCTCCCTGCCGCCCCTGCCCCTGTCGTTGTCTTTCAAAGCCTTCAAAGGAGTACAGCTAGTGGCACGCATGCGCCCTGCACGGCGCGCACGCTTGTCTCCGCCGCTGGCGCACGCGCCGCACAGGGCGCATGCACGCCGCTAGCTGTACTCCTTTGAAGGCTTTGAAAGACAACGACGGGGGCAGGGGCGGCAGGGAGGAACTCTGCC
This sequence comes from Hemicordylus capensis, assembly GCF_027244095.1. NCBI lineage: Eukaryota > Metazoa > Chordata > Lepidosauria > Squamata > Cordylidae > Hemicordylus > Hemicordylus capensis. The sequence goes on from NC_069657.1 coordinate 418,233,935, forward strand.
GCCCCAGGAAGATTTTAAAACGCACCAGCGCCGGAGGGGGAAGAGCAGCGGGAGGGGGTAAGTACTACCACCACCCCCTTAAAGCTACATGCCCCCCCCAGTGCCGGACCACGCCTCCGTGGTTCCGTGCACATCCCTAGTCCCTATGTGTCCCTACAGCTGTAGCAAATTTGGTTAGTTCAAATCCATTAGGTGGTCCACAAGTTAGCCCACTTGTGCCTCAAATGTCTACAGGTCCGCTATCTTGAATTAAGCTACACCACTGAGGTGTCCCTATGTGCCCCTACAACAGTACCTGATTTGGTTCATATTGGTACAGGCATTGCGAAGTTGATAAGGGGGAACGGACACACACACGGAATGCCAGGTGATCTCATAAGCCTACTGGAGGTAGGAACATAGGAGCTGCCATATACTGAGTCAGACCATTGGTCTATCTAGCTCAGTAATGTCTGCACAGACTGGCAGTGGCTTCTCCAAGGTTGCAGGCAGGAATCTCTCTCAGCCCTATCCTGGAGAAGCCAGGGAGGGAACCTGGAACCTGGATGCTCTTCCCGGAGCAGCTCCATCCCTGAGGGGAATATCTTACAATGCTCACACTTCTAATCTCCCATTCATATGCAACCTGGTTAGCTGAGAAGACAAGTCATGCTTGTTACCACAAGACCAGCTCTCCTAAACATGCCCAATTCCATTACCCTTGGAATTGCTCAGTAGTATTAATTCACATGACCCTTTCAGGGGACAACAGGTCACCACCAAGTCAGCAAGTCATTTTTCCCAGCTCAGTTGTGCAGAATGACCTCGTTTGATATGGCAATGTGATCTTTTCACATGGATCTTCTTTAATAAGGCCATTTACTTCCTGGCAATGGTTCCAACCTCAGAAATGGGCTCATGAATTAGCCCAAGGAACATCTGAAGAAAAAACTAAAACACAGGCACACACTTCTGATGTGGCAACAGCAAACCTTATTGTTAATAAATTCTAAGAGGTGGAAGAGTGCTAAACAACTCCCACCCCACCTCCTTTGCATAAAGGATCCAGCAAATCCAAATTATCTGAACAGATCTACTGGTAGCAATGATAGTACATGACTACCAAGTAGAAGCACAGTTGGTTTCTAGACACACACTATTATTATTATTAGCAGCAGTGACAGAACATTTGCAAACAGATTCTTTTCCCCCCTCCCACCAAAAAAGAGCTATATCTAGCCTTTATATCTGATTGCTCAGCTAGGCACAAGCTTCCTCACCAGCTTAGTGAAATAATGTTAAACCATCTGGTATGCTTAAAGTAGGCAGAAGCTTCTGAAGCAATTAGGGCCATGTAGCAGTCTACTAATCGAATGGCTCAGCAGTACGATGACCCGGCACAGCTGATCTTCAGTGACTCATTATGGCAATTTCCAAATTCCTGGAATGGTTTGAGCCACAACTCCGATTCCACATTTGCAACTGACCACAACAGCACTTCTTCACTGCCTTCCCAGCCTCTCTCAGTGCTACAGCTAGAGTCCATAAAGGTTACCATTCTAGTAGAAATGTCATCGGTCCCTGTACTAGTGAAATCTCCTTTTTTCCTTCACAGCTGTTGTGATACTCACCTGGCACTCAACATTGCAGTAAAAAGCCTGCTTGCATCTTCCACACTTGGACAAACCTTCTTTCCTTGAAAGAGATAAACACTCAATTGTAATATCTATCCACTGACAGTGAATAAGAAATAAATATAATAGCAATATAACAACCTTTACTAGTAACCTTCAGCATGCAGATGTTGGAATAGATAGTGCGAGTGACCACGTGGGACCTATGTCCACCGTCATAGTCCTTCTTAAGGACGTCATAGTCCTTCTTAAGGACAATAGTTAAGGGAGGTATGTGTGGTGGGGGATACCGTCCCAGGCCTTGACAGGTTTTCTTTGGCTCTCTAAAATTTAGGAGCCTCTGGTCTGTGTGGTACACCTCCAAGACCGAAACACAAGGTCAAGGATAAACCTGTTTATCTTCCTAGTTCCAAGCTTGGAGTTCGTGTGTGTGTGTGTGTGTGTGTGTGTGTGTGTAGCAATGCTGCAGAGGCCCACTCAAGTGCCTCAGAAATGCTACAGTTCCAGACCTCTTCTCAAGCTTGAAGCTGGAGAGGAGAAGGGGGAGTGTCCCCACAGTCAAACTGTGCTCTTGTAGGCTCTCCAAACACCTCAGAAGCACAGCACAACCTCCTGAAGCGATACTCCACCTTCCCTTCTACAGCTCTAAGAATGAGAGTAGGGTGAAGTTTGTGCTTGTGCCATTGCAAGTCCAAGGTATTTGGAGCGCCCCAGAAGCACAGAACAGCTGTGGGGATGATCATCTATCCCCTCCCAAACTTCACAGTCAGGAAGAAGGTTAGATTCTTCAACATTCTGCAGGTTCATCTGCAGTTGCCACAGGCTCATCTGGTGGCTACTCAGGGACGGACGGGCCTTCCCCATTGCTGCCCCGAGTCTTTGGGATGTGCTCCCTGCTGAAATAAGAGCCCCCCTATCTCTTACAACTTTTAAAAAGGCAGTCAAGACACATTTGTTCACCCAGGCTTTTAATTAGACTAGCTGGGCCAGGCGCAAAGCATCTGCGCTTCCGGCCGGCCCACCTACCACCACCAGTTCCACCTTCTCCCCCACCCACCCCCGCTGGTGCAGCTTTCTGGCGAGCCAGCCCACTTCTCCCCCCACTCATGCAGGCCAGCAAGCCAGCCTGCTACCTCCTCCTATCCACCTGCCAACTCCTGGCAGTGGCCACCTTCTGCTCCCACCGGCTGGGCCAGCCTGCCACCACCTCCTGCTCCCGCCAGCCGGCATCCCTATTTTCTCCCCCCATCCCTGTCGCTAACCTATCCAGCAGCTGCTTGAGAACTCTCGCGAGAGCTGCCACACATGAGATTAGCAACAGGCACGTTTAAGAGAATTATATATAAAGATGCTGTTTTAATAGTTTGATGGGTTTAAATAGTTTTAACATTGTTTTTAAGTTTTAAATTGTTGTAATGTTTTAACCTTTTTACTTGTTGCTTTTATTGTTTTGTTGTAAACAGCCCAGAGACTTGCGTTTTGGGCGGCATACAAATATGTTAAACAAACGAGCATGCATCACAGGTGGGGGAGGGGGCCAACCAAGGTGAATGGAACTGTGTACCCCTGTGGTCCAGCAAAAGCCAGGGGTAGCAGGGAAGTCATCTGTCATGCTATCTTGCAAGCAGAAAAAGTTCTCCTTTGCGGTCACAGCCCCCTTTTCTTATTACATCCTGCACAGTGCAATTAACCAATAAGCACAGCGACACAACCTGTCTTACGGAGTCAATCAAATATATTCCTTTTATTCTCTAAGACATTCAAAGGCTCTCTATTTGTAGCTGTTTAATACTGGAGTGTGTATACAAAAGGAACCAGTTTTTTAAAAAAATCCCAGTCCCTGAAGCTTAAATGCTGAATAGAGTCATGTAGCATGCAGAGGCTTCTGTGGCCAAGGGCCTTGGTTTAGAACACCTTTTGCTTTGCAGAGTGTTCTACAACTGATAAATCATGAATTTGTTTTCCTGAACGCTCCCTCTCTCTGGGACCCTTCTACACACCCTGGCTACAGTGGCTGCGAGAGGGACGTTCTTAGGCTCCGTTACAAAGTACACTGCATTGCAGCAGATCTGATGTACTCTGTGCAGAACATCTGCAATGCAACACATTACACCTGAGTGCCGTCAAAGGGATTTCCCCAATGGGCCTGGCCACACAGACTGTGAAATACATTTACAGAACAAGGCGCTCACTCTTCAGTACAAGCAACTTCAAACTTAAGGTTTTACTTGTTTACAATGAGACAGAAGAGTGGCAATAAAATATCCACTTATGTTTATATACACGGAGTCAGCCAACCGCAAATCTGCTCAGTCCCCTAAGATGTATCTTGCAGATTATGCATTCATTACAGTCTGCAGGAAAGACAACCAATATTTTGAGGCACGGACTTTACTCCAGGCCTTGACAAATTTTCTTTGAATCTAGGAGCCAGCCCCATAATTTGGGAGTCAGGCGATGAAGACAACTGATAAAGTTACCAGGTTTTGTGACCGACAGTGTGGGGTATGGAGGGTAAGTGGGCTTCTCCTTTACAACATACTTTCAATGGAAACAGGGCTTCCTGGCACAAATAACATTTCTTATTCAATAACTATCTCTAGTCTACCTCAGGAAGATTAATGACAACACACTCATAAGGAAGGAATGAAAACTTATCTTTTTACCAATTTAGGTATGTTCTATAAAGATATACCATATTTTAAAAATGCAGTACCCCACTCAAAAAAATGCATGCCCCACTCAAAAAGCTAAAAAAAATACACACCATGGGAAAGGTGGAGGGAAAACATCTTATGTCCACGGGGAAAGGAAACAAATTGCTTTGAGTAATATAAGAAACCCCTTCCTTCTTTCTTCCTTCCCACCTCCCACTCCTGAGGCTTGCTCTGATGCCTGCCACAACTACCATCATCATTGCCACTGGTGTTTTGGCTTCGCACACGCTGTGACTCATCATTGCCAGCACCATTGATATCTGAGCAGCTCTCTAGTGCTCGCTGGCTCTCTAGTGTGCGTGCTCTCTCTCTCTCTCTCTCTCTCTCTCACACACACACACACACACACACACACACACACTTCCTTTTTAGAAGAGAGAATTGTGCAAATCAGACATATGGTTGGATCACCCTCGCTCTATATTTACCAAAAGGAGGAATACACTATTGCAGTCAATCATATAGGAGGTATATCATCTAGTGTGGTCCTGGGAAGAGGTGATCCATGATAACCAAATGTTTCTCTCATTCAGTAACAGTTTGGTTCAATAAATGTGTATTTCAAGCATCTCTTATCTAACAGCATTCTCCCATAACTAGGATGGTGTGCAACTTATGGTGAAAAAGTCAATAACTTGGAAATATTGATTAGCATAGAAGCACCATGATCAATTCCATGAAAGGATAAAGTAGCTTATGGTAATGCTCCTAAAGATATCACTGCGTTGTCCCAGGTGTGAGATAACAAGATTCGTGCTTTGTATAGCACCCAATATCATTTTATCTTTCAATATGCAGTTTACTCCTCTTACTCCCATAGTTATTGGGAGCAATAAAAAGATAAATAAAGCATAATGGGATATGTGAGATCAAACCAACAAGAAACAATAAACCCCCACATCAAACTATACACTAACCATGTGATGAAAAGCAAGCAACAACTTAATCCAGTATAGATCTGTAATTGAAAATATATACAGTCTAAGACAAGGCAAAACAAACAATTGGAAATGATATCAATTATCATTTATTCATTCAATTTTTATACCGCCCTTCCAAAATTGGCTCAGGGTGGTTTACAAATAAAACAAAGACAGTTAAAATAAATCAACAATTAAAAATATAAAATACCATAAAACAAACAAACAATAAAACAATTTTAAAACCTGGAAAACAGGTACATTAAAATATGAAATGAAACCAATATATAGCATAAGAGGAATGGTGAAGTCCATAATGTGGAGATTGATATAAAACATAAACAAATAAGTCCACACATCCATGACAGTGATTACCGTTTCGATGTAGGTCTTTCTCAAGTGGAAATTGGTCTCCTCAGCTTTGTACCTGACAAGAACTTGGTTCTTTAAGTGAATATTTCAAAAGTAGTAGGGGTGGCTGTAAAGATAATTTAGACTTTGAAGCGTGTGGAGTAGTGTTACTTTGTGAAGACCAATTTCCACTTGAGAAAGACCTACATCGAAACAGAAGTAACCGTCAGGGATATGTGGACTTGTTTATGTATTACATCAATCTCCACACTGGACTTCATCATTCCTCTTATCCTATATATTAGTTTCATTGACATCATTTCTAGTCATCTATTATATTAATTCTCCCAGACATGCCTCTGTGGGGATGCGTCTCGGCAACCCTGCGGATTGGCTGGGCAGCGGAGGCACCAGATTGGCTGGGCAACGGTTGGCCACGTAGGGAAGTGGCCGCTTAGGGAGGAAAGGAAAAGAAGGAAAGCGGGCAAGCGGAGATGAGAACTGAACGGACTGGGGCAGAAGGGAGTGGGGAAGCTGAGGGGAGAGAAGGCGGTGGAGCCTGGCTGGGCAGAGACACAGAAACGGCTGGCTGCTTTGGAAGACACAGGGAGGGAGGGCCATGCAGGAAGGAGTCGGCTGAACGCTTGGCCGCCCGACACTAGGGACTGGAGGAAGGAGGAGGCGGCAACGGCCATCAGGGAAAACACAAGCAGGCTAAAGAGCGGGGGGGGCACGAATGAGAGAGAGAAAATGAGAGAGAAAGAGGGGGAAATGGAAGAGGGAGCAAGCTGGGGCAGAAGGCTTGGCGGGGAGGGGACTGGGGCAGAAGGCTTGGGGGGAGAGCGGACTGGGGCAGAAGATGGGAGTAGTGTACTGCGGAGGCAAGTGGCGGGCCACGGAGCCGGTACTTGGCACAGCGGCAGGCCAGCCAGGCGGCAGGCCACAGAGGCCAGGCGGCGGCGGGCACAGCTCGCTCATGGAGGCAAGGCGCCCATGGGAGGCCGGGGCGGGAGGGAACCAGGCAGCGAAACTTCCCTGTTCGCCACCCGGGAGGAGGAACAGCGGTGGCGGGGCCCTTTTTGGCTGCCCCCACCGCCCAGTAAGGCCTGTGGCAGCAGAAGTAAAGTACTCAGTGCAGGGAGGGGGAGGGCAAGAGAGAGTGGGGCAGGAGGGGGAGAGAGGGCAGGAGGGAGGGGGGAAAGCCAGCCCCAAAGAGCACACAGATGCTCTGTGGGGGTCAGCTAGTTTGTTTTGATTGTCTATATTTTCAATTATAGATTTTCTGGATTAAGTTGTTGCTTGCTTTTCATCACATGGTTAGTGTATAGTTTGGTAGGGGATCTTATTTTTTTTGTTAGTTATTGGGAGCAGCATTTGCAGTACTCCAAAATGATATACAAACTTCTCAACATTTCACCTAAACAATACCATGACCACTAGTATAAGCAGAAGATGCTATACACACAAAGTTACCACACTTTTGACATGCAGGAAGCAATGCAGAAAATCAGTTTATCATTTTACACATGAACTCCAGAACTGTTAAAAATATGAGGCAGAACCTGAACATGCATCCATAACCTACCTTTCTATGCCAATTCTGACAATGCCATTGCAAATTATTACAATACCGAAAGCAAGCACTAAATCTAATTAATGCAGTTTTTTCCCTGCCAGCAAAATCATAGGCCCTGCCTAGTTGATGTGGCAAGAATTTGTATTAACGTAATGTATTAGTAGACCTGATTTAGGAAACTCTCAAGCATGTTTTGGAAAGGAAGCTATTTCCCCCACCCAATAACTAACTATTATTAAATGATAAATAGGGCAGAAATGTAGCTCAGTGGTAGAACACATGCTTGCATGCAGAAGGTCTCAGCTTCAATCCCCAGTATCTTCAAATAAAGCTATTATGCCATGGAGAATAAATCTATCAATGGATGATACAGTAGATATAGGCTGTCTCCATATTCAGAGGCAGGATGCCTCCAAATACCAGGAGTGGTATTCTGGAGAGGGAGGACGCCTTCATTTCCTGGTTGCGTGTTTCCCAAGGCATCTGGTAGGCCACTGAGGGAAAGAGGGTGTTAGACTAGACAGGCCTTGGGCCTGGTCCAGCAAGGCTCTTCTTATGTTTTTATGGCTGGCCAGGGCCTTCTCAGTTATTGCCCCCAGGTTGTGAAACTCGATCTCAGTTGCGACCTACATGGTCCCAGGCTCTCCCAGCCTTCATTAAAAAGTGAAGTCTGCCCTTTTTATTCAGGCTTTTGGCCAATGAACTGTCCTTGCTCTTTTTAAAATGTGTAGCTGCATTTGTTCTGTTTTTATTGAATTGTTTTCCATCTTTTAACTTCCCTGGGATCTTGGGACAAGGAGCAGTATATAAATATAAATAAATAAAATAAAAGGTCCTCTTTGAGATGCTCGAGATTTCATGCCAATCAGAGTACACAATGCTAAACAAGATGGACCAATGGTCTGACTTGGTACAAAGCAGTTTTGAACATCTTATGAACATTATATGTTCATGATTCCATACAATGCATGATGTCTTTCAGCTGATCCATTCAGAGAGAAACCAGCACAAGATCAGCAAAATGCTACATGGATGCCTTCCGGCTCGCTTGCCTTTCCTCAAGACACCTCCTCTTCACTCTTAGTTGTATGCTAAAGGACAAGAGCACACAGGAGACGCCAGAGCACAAGTAACGGTCATTTGGACACACCTTCACTAGCACTATGTGCCTACACCATTCTGTGGGCATACAGAAAAATCTCAGGATGTGATCAGAGCACAGAAATCAACTTTAAAGATAATAATTCTAAGTTCCTAGTTCTTATAACTGCAAAGATATGTTTGAAAGCGTGTGGGCAATGCCTAGTGAAAGCTCAGTGGCTGTTGAGGTGGTGGAACACAATTGAAAATGGCTGAATGTGGGACTTCAAGGTCATTGCATTACCTATGACTAGCAAAACCAGAATAAATTATGCAAAATGACAAAAAAACCAACAACCCAGACTAGATTATGTTTATCTGCACCATGCATATGGGTGTATAATTCTATTTTTAATTGGTGTAGAATTTAAAAGGTGAAAAATATTGTTGTTGTTGTTGTTGTTGTTATTGTTGTTGTTGTTGTTATTATTTCTCTGTGTAAAGCGTCCTGAGCTATTTTTTCGAAGGGCAGTATAGAAATCAAATGAATGAAGGAATAATATAATATACTGAGCTGAAGAATCAAGTAATGCACTCAAGTAATGCACTCTCTAAACCTCAAACATGAAGTGTCTGATTCTGGCCTCTATAGAATGTGTATTATAAAACAGCTCTGATACCACCCTTGGCAATAAATAATCACGGATGCTCCAGATATGCATGGCTCTCTCTGTTTTTGGCTTACTGTTCTATAAAATGTCACTGACAGCGTTGCAATACCAAGCTGTACTTTCCAGGAGGCTCTACAACACAGTTCCAGCCCAAGGGACCTTGTTGAAATTCTAAATATATTGAGGCCTTTACTGGCCATACCAGCTGGAGAGATCCACCTGTTTGAAACTGTAAGTATCAGACTCCGACATCCCTCCAGCAACCTGCTGTAAACTGGGTGAGAGGTTTCAGCCAGTTCGGCTTGCTAAGAGTACTACCGCCTGCCTTGATTTTCTATAACCAGGCCATTTACATTGTTTCCGAGGCTCGGTTTTGCGATCCTCTATGGCAAGCAAAGGAAAACTTGCATAAAAATTATAACTGCAAATGACAAAGTCCCACTGAAGGAGAGGCAGCAATATGTAACAACTGCTGTTTCTGGGCCTTACACATTCCACCGAACCAAACTAACATTGCATACAAATGAGAAGCTACTGTTTTTGAAGGAGCAGCTCACAGCCTGATCCCACTCACAGTCAGACATTCCTAAGCTCGTTTATTTCAATGGCAGACATCTAGCGGTGCCTACCAGATGCGCGCCAGGAAGATGCATCCACTGACAGAGAGTATCCCTACCATCGCTTCAGCCATGTGGCCTCAGGCGCATAAAAGGGGGAGAGCAAATTTTGATGATATCCTAAGGAAGTGCCCACATCACCCAAAAATATATTCCCGAGAGTCACACGTCCCTCAGGGACATATTTTTGGGCGACACATGGCACTTAAGGGATCAGAGCAAATCTTACTTAGGAAGCTGCCTTCTACTGAGTCAGACCATCTAGTTCAGCATTGTCTACACAGAAGAGCAGTGGCTTCTTCAAGGTTACAGGCAGGAGTTAGGGATGTGCACGAGCTGTTTGTGCACTCCCTTGCGGAGTGGGGAGGGGTACCTTTAAGATGCAGATAAGGAGCTCCTTAACAGCTCGTCCCCGCCCTGCCGCTCTCCCCCCCCCAGCGGTCATTTTAGAAACAGCCACACGGTTCCAGTGGCAGCCCTGTGTGGCTGTTTCTAAAACAAGCGCCAGTGGGGAGGAAGGAGCGAGGCAGGGGAAAACAGATAAGGAGCTCCTTACTTGCATCTTAAAGGTACCTGTCCTTGCCCATCGAGCCTGTTTGGCACTTGAAAAAGGAAGCACCAAACAGGTCCGTGCTCATCCCTAGAAGGAGTCTCTCTCAGCCCTATCTTGGACATGCAAGAAAGGGAACTCGGAACCTTCTGCATAGAAGCATGAAGATGCTCTTCCCAGAGTGGTCCCAAGGGGATATCTTACTGTGCTCACATGTCGTCTCCCATGCAGAAGGTTTCAAGTTCAGACAACAATAACCAATGTTTTCAGTTTCTTTAACAAAGGAGTAAATAATCATACTTCTCTCCCGCAGGACAGATGTGAGAGCTAACTGTAGAAAAAAATGGAGAAAGCCAGGATTTTAGCATAGCTGAGATTGTGAACTGCCAGCTGTGGGTCCCTCCCCACCAGATAAAAAATTATCAGCAAAGACAGTAGTTTCCAGTTTTATAGAACGAGGGTTCTCAACTTTGGGTCCCCAGATGTTATTGGACTACAACTCCCATCATGGCCAAAGGCTGAAGATGATGGGAGTTGTAGTGCCATTTGGAGACCCAAGTTTGGAACCCTGCTCTAAAATGGGGTATTGGAAAAAATGGCCCCATGGTGGGGGTGGAATGGAAAAAAATTAAAGCCATTGGAAGGCTTTAATTTCTTATTTTAGGATTACATGTTTATTTTAACATACATTTTTCTGCATATGTAGAAAAAATGTATTAAAAAACAATGTATAACATGTATACACTGCAATGTATAAAAACATTACCTTATTTTTGAATGGCTTGACAGGCAATCACCTCAGTTTACTATTAGTATAATAAATTTCCTGGACGTGTGTGCAATGACTAACACAAGACTTTAATAATATTATTTTGTATGCTGTTTGATCAATGTTATGTTATTATTTTTCTTACTCTGACATTGTAAGCTGAAGGTTAGAATACAGAATTGTAAAATAAATACTTAAACTAAGACTCTGCCTCCTCTACAGATGAGGAACCACCCTAGAATTGCCACACAGACCCTTTTAGATCTATTACTCAGAGGTGCACCTAGGTAATTTTAGAGCCTGGACCTAAAGGCCTTTGGAGGCCCCCCTCCCCTGCAAATTAAGCAGCAGCATGCTCAGCCGCATGACCACACCACCTGGAACAAAGAGGATTGGGGGGACCCCAGGGGCTGTGGAGGCCCTGGACTTTGGCCCCAAAGTCCAGGGGTAAGAGCGCCTCTGACTAGAGAGGCAGAAAGTCAACAGGAGCAGCATTCCACAGACATGGGGTTCCAGAGATTCACCTGTTGATTTTCTGTGTCTCAGACTATCACAGGGAGAGGAGAGCCCTATTCACACATTTAACCTTCATAAATCTGTTTCTGTGCATACATGCACAGACCTGTATTTGAGGGGGCCTCTGCCCAGGTTCACTTTTTAAATGAACACTTGCATAGTCATTCATTCTATAAACTATGAACACACAAACAGAGGTATAGTGGAGGGGGGATGCACAGGGATGGAGAGCCAGTACTTCTCAGCTTCTCTGGCTGTTGGGGTGGGCATGGCCATGGGGGCTGTCATAGAGGGTGCAGGCACTTCTAAACGCGCAACTACATCACTGCAAACAACAAAAGCCTTATTCAGACACTATGATGTATGGGTATACAGCTGTACAGATGTATAGAATTGTGTGCTAATGACTGCACATGTGTTTACTTTAGCGATGATCCTGGGAAACCGGCATCTTCAATGCAAGGAAGTGACAGAAAAGGGATTAGAGGACATGTGTTGAACAGGAGGCCAGTTCAGATGACATGCAAACCGGCACAGATAATGAAAGGGTTCTACTGAAAACACGTCTGCCATGACGTCTACAGAGGACTCCCAGCGCGTTCCTTTTATCTCATGGGGCGAGGCTGTTCATCTGCTTTGCCTCTCCATACGTGCTCCTAATCCCGGTCTTAAAGATCCCCGCAAAAGTCACAGGCGGCTGGCTGCTCTCAGCACGACCCCCTTCCTTATCACATGTGCCGCCCTCGGATCGTCCAAGCCAGCCCAATCTGTGTGAACACCTGTAGGTACCGGCGCTGTACATCGACGGCACGTGTGTTGGACGTAACGTGTGAATAAGGCTAGAGAAAAGCGGCCATTCTAGACCCACGGACGGCTCATCCCCACCACACGTATGGGCTGAGGCAAAAGGCTTTTCCAAATCAGAGGGGCAAGGAATACGGGCAGGGTTCCTACCTCTCCCCACCCATCCACTCCCCCAGCCACGCGGAAGCCCTTGGCCCTCCGCAGGGATGCCGACTCCGTCGGTGCTAGGACCCACGGGGAATCCCAGCGCCGGCGCCGCCAAGGCAAAGCCTGCCCCTCGCTCGCTCGGCCTCCTCCTCTCCCTTCTTTCCCTTCCTGCCCTCCCTCCTCCCCGACAGGGCAGGCCGCCGGGCGGTACCTGGCGAAGCAACACTCGCAGTGGTTGCCTCTCTCGTTGACCGTCAGCACGCAGGTGAAGGCCGGGCAGGAGAAGAGCTGCTCCCCCACGGCGAAGCGGCGCAGGGCCCGCAGCCCCCTGCCTTTGCCGGGGCTCTGGAACCTCTCCAGCCCCTCCGACTCGGGACTCTCCTCCGAGCGCATTGCTGCTGCTGCTGCCGCCTCCTCCTTTGCAAGCGCCCCGCGGCGGCCTCCCTCGTTGCTATTAATGGTACGCAGTCACCCGCAGCGCCCGGCCCCAGCCAGCCAGACCCCACCGCACATACATGGGCATGGGCAGCGGCAGGAGCGGCGGCTGCAGCAGTAGCAGCCGCCACCGGCTCCCTGGGAAAAGCGCGCCGGGAAACCTCTGGGTCCTAGAGCCTGCGCAGCCGGGTGAGCGGCCCCTGACTCTCGGGAGCAAAAGAGGAGGCCCCGTAGCCCCATCCAGTGCCTGCCTACTCAGAAGTAAGTCGCATTGCGTTAGGAACAGAGGAAGCTGCCATGTACTGAGTCAGACCATCGGTCCATCTAGCTCAGCATTGTCTACACAGACTGGCAGCGGCTTCTCCAAGGTTGCAGGCAAGAGTCTCTCTCAGCCCTCTCTTGGAGATGCCAGAGAGGGAACCTAGCTAGATGCTCTTCCCAGAGCGGCTCCATCCCTATATCTTACACTGCTGCTCACACATGTGGTCTCCCATTCAAATGCAACCAGGGTGGGCCCTCTTTAGCTACGGGGACAAGTCGTGCTTGCTACCACAAGGCCAGCTCTCTTGTAGGCCTGGCAACTGTTCAGTGGGACTTACTTCCAGACAGGCTCACAACTGCTGCCAGGGGATTCGAGCCTGATGGGGGGGTTGTCCCCAAATCTAAGATAACTGTAGTTATTTGAAGGAATCTATCTATCTGCAATATGGAGATAATACTTTACAGCGTTCTTGTAAAGATTACATGAAGATAATGTAAGCACTTTGTGTGCTCAGAAAGCACTATGCACAGCCTAAGCAGTATTGGTTATAATACATTAGTGTGTGAGGCCCGTCATTGACCTGGCAATGTCATTTTTATTTGTTAGTTTATTTAGAATATGTATCCCCCGCCCCTCCAGTACACTACTGCTCGGGGCGGCTCACAACAATAAAACAGATACAATATATACAATAAAAGTAATAAAATTAACCAAATTAAGTAAACAAGTTAAAAGGTTAAAAACCACAGTCCGTATTTAAATTTCAAATTAAAAGTTATTTTCAAAGCTAAAAATTGAGAATTTTAAAAACTAAAGAACCTACCAGATATAACCAAAGATGGAACATTATCTTCAAAAAGATGTGTTTTTAGTTGTTTTTTTAAAAACACTGAGGGAGGGCGCTCCAAAGCCGAGGGGCCACCCACAACTGGTGTGTAGATTTGTGTAGATTACACTGCTAGGAAGGTTCAGGAAAGTAAGTATATGCCACAGGATTTTTTGTTGTGCTTGCAAAAGGGAAGAAAAGTTTTAAATCTGTAGGATTTTAACTTCAAACAGGATTCATTTTGCTGAATAATTACTATATATGGCAAATTTGAATCCTAGAAAATTTGAATCTGAAGAAGTTCTTCTGCTTCTCTTGGGCATTATTTTATTTATTTATTTGTATATTTATATCCTGCTTTTCTTCTGAGGAGCCCAGAGTGGTGCATGAGGTTATGTTTATCCTCACAATAACCCTGTGAGGTGGATTAGGCTGAGAGATAAACGACTGGCCCAGTCACCCAATGAGTTTCAGAGCTGAATGGGGATTTGAATTCTGGACTCCCCAGTTTAGTCTAACACTCTAAACGGTACACCACACTGGCTGTCATTTTGTAATTATTGATCTGATTATTGAATGTTAAAAAATTGTTGAGATAATAGTTAAAATATGATTATTCAGAATTTCTTCTAAAAACGAAAAAAAAAAAAATTAAACCTTTTCTTCAACATATTCCAGTGTAAAAAGTAGTGCATTCAGCTAATTTAAGTGGCAGGATTGTGTATGCAAAATTTGGTATATGTAGGTAATCGACAAGTATGACTTTATTTTGCACAAACACACCAACAAACAAACGCCTCATAATATATAGTGGATAAGAAAATGAGTGTTGGGATGATTTAGTGGCCAAGATTATGAGTGCCATAATCTCTGGTTTAAATCACTCCTCCAGCAATGAATTTTAGCCAAGTCAGCTGTTCTCAGCCTCATCTCCCTCTATCTGCAGTATGGAGATTATGATAATAGCGGCCTACTTTACTGGTTTAATGTAAGGATGTAAAGTATGTACTGATGCCTTGATGAGGAGCATCCCTTAATTGCATGAGGTGGATGTGCAACTGAATACCCTTTCTACATATCCTGAACATAATGTGTGAGTGACTGTAAGTGCTTACAGATCTGTACATGCTAGCATTGTGCACTGATTGTGTGTTGAACACAGCATCTGAATAAGACTTAAATAGCTGGGCAGACCATACTGCAGATTGTAAAGTGAGGCAGGAAAAATAGTAGTTTACCTAAGGGTAATGAGTGTGTGGGTAAGGTGAAATTTTCTTATATAGACTGCCTTTCAGGTTCCCAAAGCAGTATACCATTAAAATCAAGTCTGCACAGTTAAAACAATTCAAGTCTAAACATAAATCTGAAAACAAATAAACTAAAAGTCTAACCAAATGGAAAGATGATCAAAACATAATGCAAGCATAAGCAGAACAATGCCAGATCTGAGTTCTTAGTTTGGTGCTTTACAGTTACTTAGAGGCACCCTTTTCTTTGCATTATTTCAAAAATTCTAAAGTTATGTGCCAGCAGTAAAAATATGTTTTAGGACCATTTTCTGACACTTTAAACCTTGAGAACACCCATTTAATTTTATTTAGTTATCATACATTTTTATGCCACCTCAAACAGCTGTCTCTAGGTGGTGTACTGATTATTTCAAAAATAAAATTGAAAAAATAAAGCATTATTTTGTTTATAACATTAAAAACATTAAGACAATACAAATAGAGCAATTACACCCGGGCTGGACAAATTCCAGGTGCCAAGAAGCTATGGCACATTGATATTTAACCATGGTGCCTAGACTAGGATATCCAGAGGTAGACTTATTTAATGAAATCTGCATTTGTCCCAGAAGCCCATTTATCCTTCTGCTCCATAATGTCCATCACCAAATCCAGTAATTTTGTAAGGTGTCCATTGTCAGGTCTTAAATATTTGGGCTGGCTTCTGGATCCAAAGAAAATTTCTCAAGGCCTGAGTTACACATAACCAAACACCTGGGTACATAGGAAGTTGCCATATATAGTCAGACCATTGGTCTATCTAGCCAGGGCCGGACCAGGGGCACTGAGAGGGCAGTGGGATGTATGTGAGGAGGGTGCCAAGTCTTGAGCAGAATAGCTAATTAAGGGTGGGAGTTGGGGCGCAGGGGTGCCACACGGGTAGGGCGCACCGGGAATATGCCCTGTTGCCCTGTGGGCCAGTCCGAGCCTGTATCTAGCTCAGTATTGTCTTCACAGACTGGCAGCGGCTTCTCCAAGGTTGCAGGCAGGAATCTCTCTCAGTCCTATCTTGGAGAAGCCCGGGAGGGAACGTGGAACCTTCTGCTCTTCCCAGAGCAGCTTCATCCCCTGAGGGGAATATCTTGCAGTGCTCACACATCAAGTCTCCCATTCATATGCAACCAGGGCAGACCCTGCTTAGCTATGGGGACAAGTCATGCTTGCTACCACAAGACCAGCTCTCTTTTAACGGCTCTCTTAAATCTCTTCTAATTCCAGTAAAAAGAGAGCCAGCCCTTCCTAAGGATAACTAGCACTCTGTCCACCTAGGATGTTCCTTAGTTTAAGCTAATATCAGTTTAGGACATGTTCATATCTTGTTGGGTAGTAGAATAAACGCTCTCTTCTAGCTATGGAGAATGCTGTTTAAAAAGATATACAGAAATTCCTGGGAGTTGGGTCACCCATCTGCAGGGCAGGACTGTTGACGAAAGGTCTGTTTCCAAGTGTGCATTCTGCAAACCTGAATGTGAGTACAGTACTTTTCACAAAATCTAAGTTCCATTTGAAGCAACAGGACTAACAGCCAGCTCATGTACAGAATCAGGAGCACTAAAGCTCATTGATTTCAGTGGATTAACTCTGCCTAAAGATTAGGCTGCACAGTAATATGTAGAGAAGCTGGAGGATTCTCCTGCATACTCCAGAGACATTCTGCACACCATACGTTCTTTGCTATCCACTGTAACAGCAGTGTTTCTATTTTAATAGATGATGTCAAACTAAATCCTGGAAAGTGTCCCACTTCATCTGTCCTGCTTTGTGATTCTAAATAAGTATTGAACAATAGCTCTCAAAAGTACTTATATAGGGCAGGTGAAAATCATAGGTCCATGATTTAGGGTTGGCCTTTCTAAATAGAATGGTCTGATCCAATTAAAACTAGACATGTTTGAAACCCATTGAAATTAATGGGACATGCAAGGAGCAAAACCTAAGTCATTGATTTCTGTGGGACTTCAGCAGACTTAGAATGGGGCCCATTTTATGTGTAGCATCAATATCAGAGTTAAATTCTGTGCAGTTATTCAAATGAATCCCTGCTGGTATGTTTCCCAGATTATGGGAAACACCTATATCGGGTAGCAGCGATATAGGAAGATGCTGAAAGGCATCGTCTCATACTGTGTGGGAGGAGGCAATGATAAACCCCTCCTGTATTCTACCAAAGACAAACACAGGGTTCTGTGGTCGCCAGGAGTCGACACTGATTCGACGGTACACTTTACTTTATTCAAATGTAGGATTGTAAGAGTGACTGACAGCATTAGGAATCTTTTCTGGGTTGTGGCTTTTTGTTGGGGCCCATGTCCAGTCCCTCCATGTCCCACAATATCTGTACTTTCCCTATGCTTATTCCCTGTAATTCATATGGCTGATTGGGAGAGTTGCCAGGCCTACAAGTAGCAGTGTCCTTATAATGGAAACATGTGCTCAACCTCATTCAGCATAGTACATTTTGCAAGTATAAAGTCCAGAATTTCTGGTTCTGCACTAAGACACTGAAATGTCAACGTCGATATGCTTTTTAGAGCACACACACACAACACCGGTCTTGGTTTGTTGTATCATAAGATCTTAATCAAGCAGAAGCAAAAGATGAAATAATTCCCAGAAGGCAGATGTGAAACATGAATCACGGAAAAATCTTAACATGTGAGAATCCCTTCATGGCTATATAAGTAGAGGGCATTCTACACCTGCAGACTGTTGCCTGAAGGCATAAGAAGAAAGATTTGCTAAGTAAGTACTGCTGAAGTATAGAGTAAACTAAGGGCATAGCTCAAGATCACTGACTTGTATTCTTTCCATTAATTCAGAATGAGGGTTCCCAAACTTTGTCAGAGGAAGCTTCTGGAAGTTAAAATTCTTCCAGTCTCACTCAAGTGGAACTATGGGCCAGTTCGCCTTGTGTGTAGCTGTTTGCTTTTCATTTTTGAGCTAGATTATGCTATGCATCACAATCTGCATCACACATAATGGTTGCAAATCAGTAAGAGAAAACTGCTGGTTCCTCACACTGCCAGTATTTCTGCCGCTCCCATGTCATCCAGACACTTCAATGACATTTGTAAACTACATTTGAAGTTGAGTGGAAAATGTCAGGCGGCAGAGGGAACCTGACATTGTCAACCTGACATTGGCGAGTTCGGACAGCACAGAAGAGCGGAAGTACAGAAAAGCACACACTCGCTGGGAACCAGTGTTTCCCTCTTATTTTCTGCTATTACATGTGAAGCAAATGGGTTGTCTGAATCCTTTACCACAGGTACAAATTACAATTTTGAATGCCACAGCTTTGCACAGCCACGGCTTGTCCCTGTGACTAATAATTTAGGCAACTCATCTGCTGTGTGCCCAATGAGCGGAAAAACACACATGGCCAGCTATGCGTGGAATAGCTAGACAGTTCACCTTGCAGTGCTCATTCATGCCATGGATTTGGGGGAGTAAGAGAAAAGGGGGGAGGGAGTAGAGACAGATTTCAGCCCATAGCATGCTTCAAGGTGGGGAGGGCAATTGCAACTTCGTGATATCTGCTTAGTTTTTTATTAGTATCCTGAGGTCTGTCTGTCAGCTGGTGCCTTGTGCAAAATGGTAACTTGGTGGCAGAGCCAGATGCAAAGGTTCAGACCTCATCCAGTTACCTAGTTTCTCCTTTCCCCCCTTTCTTGCCACAGGCATAAATGTAGAATTAAGGAAAGTGCCGGCACTTTTCAGTTAAGGAAAAGTGAACAGCACTTCTCAAAGTGCCATTCAGTACATGTTCAGCCTCAGCATTTGTCTCTAGTATGAAGACTGAGCTTACAGTCCTTCACCAAAAAAAATTTTTTTTTAATCCACTCCTGCTTTTCCCCTCAAGCTTTCTTCATTTCTGCAGCCTAATTCAGAACAAAAAAGACGGGGTTTTTTGTTGTTGCTGTGGTTAAGCAATGAGGAGTCAGAAACTGTTCTACTGCCAACCCAGTGACCTGCCTGCAGCCTGATCCTATGCAGCGTTGTGTAGTTTTAAGTCCATTGAAAGCCATGTATGCCTAGACTGCAAGGTTGCAATCCTATCCTCATTTGCCTAGGATTAACTCCTAGGATTAGGAGTAAGGAAACATAAATAGGACACGGAGGCAAAACTAGTAGGCTGCCAGTGCCTTATTAACTCCTAGGACAGGGGTAAGCAACCTTGGCTCTCCAATATATTATGGCTGGGGATGATGGGAGTTGTAGTTTAACAACAACTGGAGAGCTAAGGTTGCTTAGCTGAAGATAGTCTACCTGTCCTAGACTATCAATGACTGGCAACCGAGGGTGAAGCACACAGCTTCCTGTACCATTGTGATAATTAGAGGCTCAGATATGCATGGTGGTATTATTCTTGGCCTGATATCTTTGCAAAACAAATTAAATAAGGCCTTTGCAAAACAAATTAAATTTGTCAAGCTGCATTAGAAGAACAGTAGAATAAACCAGGCTTCATCCATACTACAACATACTAGAGATCATGTATTGTTCTGTTAACATTTATTGTTTCAATTAATGTAATTAAATCAACTTAAATACCACTAATATTCCTTTTGTCAACTTTGCTGAACTGTCAGTGGATGTGATTCATTTAGAGAAAATTGTTAAAACTGGGGAAATGAAGCAGATAAATAGGGTTTAGAATGTGTCCTTGCTGAAGAGTTGTGCACTCTTCTAGCTACAACTAGTTGTGCACAGTTACAGTTGTGCTTACATAGCTCAGGGACTTTTGCTGCCGCCACCACTACTACACCTTGTTCAACTGCCATGCATTTGTCCTGGTTGCTGTGACCTTGATATCCTTTTGCTCGGATTCTGCTTTAACCCTGGTGCTTGTCCCTTTAAAATTAAAGAAAGGAGGGGAAGGGGGCGTCCTTGAGTTGCACATGCTCAGTGAGCCCTTCCTTGCTTTATGACCGCATGGGTTCATTTCAGCCACTAGAACTCAAATCTTTCTTAATGGTTTGCTGCAAAAAGAGCATATCATTTTGTACTGTTACCAAGAGAAGAAGACTGGTTTAGTACTGAGATTTTTAACATCAAGTAGGTCTGTTTTTCCGAGGCATGGGGAGGGCATCCTAACTTGACGGGTTGTCAATCCCTTCATGCTTCAAGACAGGGCCAATCAGAAAACTTCTCTGATATTACTATGCCATGCCAGCCTCCATTATCCCAGTTCCGGTCCTGTCTTGCTTCTGGACGGTCCATTTTCTGCCAGTCTCCTCAGATAGACTATTTCTTCATTCTTCCTTCTTGCTCTCCCTTTTTTCTCTGTGTGCAAGGGAAGGGAGTCGTTCTTATCTTCTTCTTGCCTTTCTTAAAAAAAAAAAACAACCCTTTAAATATTCCTTTCTCTTCTCCTATGGATCCCTCACACTGCAGGGATATGTTGCAGGGAGCTCTTTCGGAGGGCCCCCTATCGGAGTCCCCGGCTATTTCTGCTCCTCCGACGTGCTCCGTTGCAGCCGCGGGTCCGGAGGCTCTTGCTGAAGGCGCAGCTGCAAAAAGCTCTGAGACAGCTTCGCGCCTAGAGCTGGCTCCGCCACGCAAAGCGGTCAAGAAGTCCAAACATCTTAAGGAGCCTATTGAGAGGAGAAAGAAAAAGAAAAGAAAGCTGGTCTCCGGCGGGGCTCCGCTAAGCGAGAGGCTGCAGCTCCAAGCAGTCAGGGCTCAATTGCCCTTATCGGGGGTTGCCGATATTCCCGCGCCAACCCCGGTGGCCATTTTAGAAGGCTCGGCTGCCGTTCCATCCGATCTTACTCGCACAGAAAATACCTCCCTGGGAGCGGGCAGCAATTTACCTGACGGTGGTCTCAATATGGCCAATCTGACTAAGGGGCCAAATGGCGAGCTCCTTTCCCCCAGTGAGTTAAAATGGCTGGGGGAGTTTGTTTCTAAACATTGCATGGCTGTGGTTTCTCCCTTGTTGGAGCGGATTGGTTCCTCTCAATCTATGCCCGCGGCACCCGTCTTTCCGGCCCCTGTAGTGTCCGCAGCGCGCATCGCCCCGGCGCCTGTGTTTTCTCAACGTCCTAGGCGCCCATCCTTCTCTTCCTCTCCCGATTCCAGTCCATTGCGAGGGGTCATTCCACCCGGGGAGCGCATCCGCTCCCATCGCCCTTCCAGATGTAGGCAGCGTAAAAGGAGAAGGTTTCCCCCTTTGGACTCAGAAGAGAGGGTCAGGGTGGTTCCCCCCCCTCCTCAGGCCCCTTTAGTGCCAGCAGCTCCTGTTACTATTCCCCAACGTTCTCCTGGCTCCCCAAGTGATTCTGATTCTTCTGCAGTTGCTAGAGAGGAAGGAGAACTGTCTGATGAACAGTCTCCCCCTTCAGAAAGACCTACTACTACACGTTTGTTTTCTGTGGCTGAATTTGAAGTTTTGTTGGCTAAAGCCAAGAGGCTATTAAGGACGTGACTCCTGAACCAGGGGCACCCTCCACATCAGGTTTAGATCAGGAGGTTTTTCCTTCTACCTCCACAGCCGCGGCAACCGTTCCTTTCCCTAGTTTATTTAAGGAAGTAATGCTGGCGGAATGGGGGGCCCCAGTTACTTCTAAATCCGTTATATCTGTACCTAAGAAGTTGTATAATTTACCTGCAGATGTCATGTCCTTGTTAGCTGTTCCCATTGTAGATGGGCCCGTGGCTCAATTGGTGTCAGGAGCCTTGCTGAACAAGGAGGGAGACGAGTTCTTGAAGGCCCCTGAAGAGAAGAAAGCAGACCATCTGCTCAGGAAAGGTCATGAAGCCTCAGCCACCGTCATCAGAGCTGCCACCACGAACTCCATTTTTGCTAGAGCGTCTATACTTTTGGCCAAGGAGTTGGTAAAGTTGGTGCCCCCTGAGAATGTGAGACTTCGCCAAGGTCTTTACAAGCTGGCTTGGGCCGCGGCATTGATGGCTGATTCCAGTCTCGATTGCCTACAGCATGCCTCCCGTGAAATGGCCGCAGGGGTAGCAGTTACACGAGGTCTCTGGATGCGACATTGGAAGGTGGATAATAAGTCCAAAGTAGCCCTGGCAGCAACCCCCTTTTTAGGGGGAAAGTTATTTGGCGAGTCTCTAGAACCTGTGTTAGTGGAGACTAGTGATAAGAAGAAGGCGATGCCCACTGGGCGTGGGGATTCTCGTAGGGGGTTCAGAGGCATTTCCTCCTCTTTTCATGGTTCCTTTCATCCCTACAGGAATTCAAACCGAGCGGGTTTGCCTGGATTCAGGGACAACAACAGAGATACAGACAACAGACCCTTCACTTTCCGTGGCTCCTGGAGGGCCCCTTGGTCAGGCAGAAGCCGAGGAGCAAACAGAAACAGGTCCAGTGTCTTCTCCAACGCGCATGACACCAAGAACCGTAAGCCATGACTCCTTTCTGGTGGGGGGCCGCCTTCTGGATTTCTCAAACGTGGGGGCTCTCCACTTCTGATCGGTGGGTGATTGATACAGTCACCCACGGTTATTTCATAGACTTTGTCCAAACTCCTCATGATTTTCTGTTCTTGACTCCAGTTCCCCAAAACAATTCCAAACGTTTCCTGATGGAGTAAGCGATCAGTCATCTCTTAGAGATTCGGGCTATAGAGATGGTCCCAGAGTCGGAGTCCGGGTGGGGCGTGTACTCCCTGCTTTTCTTGGTTCCCAAGAAGGACGGCTCCTGGGGGGCAATTTTAAACTTAAAGCATCTGAACAGGTTCGTGAGGAAAAGAACTTTTCGAATGGAGTCTCTGAAGTCTATCAAGCTGGTGGTTCATCCGGTAGATTGGCTTTCTTCGATAGACTTATCAGAGGCCTACCTCCATGTTCCCGTTCATCCGAGCAGTCGGCGTTATCTGAGGTTCGCCTACAGTCAGCAGCACTACCAGTACAGGGCGCTCCCCTTTGGTCTGTCATCGGCCCCTCGTGTCTTTACGAAACTGATGGTTGCTGTAATAGCTTATGTCCGCCAGCAGGGCATACACGCCTATCCGTATTTGCAAGATGTCCTCGTGAGGTCGGAGTCCCATCAGCGATGGCCAATGTTTCCCGCACGGCGCAGATCCTAGAGGCACACGGGTTCGTAATCAACGAAAACAAGAGTCACCTTCAGCCCTCCCATGTGCTTCAACATCTGGGAGTTCTCTTCAACACAGAGGATGCCTCGGTGTCCCTTCCGTTGGAGCGGCAGAACAAGCTCAAATCCACTATTGCTCCTTGGATGGTGAAGAGAAAGGGAGATCTGATGTCGCTGGCTCAAATCCTGGGCCAGATGATTGCATGCCTGGATTGCACGCCCTGGGCCAGGTGGCATTCAAGGCCCCTCCAGTGGTTTCTCCTCCCCTTCCAGTCATCAATTATGGAGAAGCTCCACGTGTCCTTATCCCTGCCCCGCAAATTCAGAGCCTCCTTCCATTGGTGGCTCTCCCCGGCTCTGCAATCGGGTCTTCCCCTGGACGACCCTCGGAAGATCATAGTTACGACGGATGCCAGTCTGTCCGGCTGGGGAGCACACTGCCTGGGCAACCACGCACAAGGGGTGTGGGAACCGAGGGATCTTCATTTCAATATAAATTGGCTGGAATTGAAGGCTGTTCGTCTAGCACTTCTACACTTTCAAGACCTTGTACGGAGACGTCATGTTCTGATAAGGACAGACAATGTCACAGCCAAAGCCCATGTGAACCATCAGGGCAGCACCAGGTCTCGGGCACTGATGAAGGAGGCGGACTTGCTTTTGGCATGGGCAGAGGCGAACTTGTGTTCTCTGACGGCCGAGCATCTCAGCAGACAGGAGAACATCCAAGCGGACTGGTTAAGCCGCCAGAGAATGGATCCGGCAGAGTGGTCTCTGCTTCCAGAGGTGTTCTATCTTCTATCAGTCAGGTTCAGTGATCCTCTGGAGGACCTCTTCACCTCCGCAACCAACGCCAAACTTCCAAGATTTTTCACCAGGCACCTTTGCAGTCAGGCGGAGCAAGTGGATGCCCTGGTGTCGCCATGGCCTCCTGGGTTGCTCTACGCTTTTCCACCAGTTCCCTTTCTGAGCTTGGTGATGCGGAAGATCATGACAGAAAAGGCGGAAGTCATAGTCATTGCACCATACTGGCCACGCAGACCTTGATTCTCCGATCTGGTAACCTTGTCGATCCGGCCTCCGTGGCCGCTCCCATCCAGGAGGGATCTGTTGTCGCAGGGTCCTCTCTTCCACCCAGATGTTGAATGGCTGAGACTTCATGCCTGGCGGTTGAGCGCGAGAGCCTAGCCAGAAGCGGTTATTCCAAGGGTGTACAAGATACTATTCTGGCATCCTGCAGACCTTCCACCTCTCGCATATACCAACTTACCTGGGCTGCCTTTGTGGCTTGGTCAGCGCCGTCTGGTCTCCCTGGTGGCGGCAGGGGTTCCGGAGGTTTTAGCTTTCCTCCAGTCAGGTTTGGATAAGGGTCTACACCCAAATACCTTAAGACGCCAGGTGTCTGCCCTTGCCTCGGTTCTGGATCTGAGGGATACTAGCTCTCAGGGCTTGCATTCTAATCTCACTAGGTTTTTGAAGGGGGCAAACAACTTAGCTCCACCTCCAATTAACAGGTTTCCCACTTGGGACTTGAATTTTGTTTTGAACGCCTTGACCAAATCTCCCTTTGAACCTATCAATTCTATTTCTTTGCATTTGCTATCTTTTAAAGTTTTATTTTTGGTAGCCATAACGTCCTCAAGAAGGGTTTCGGAGTTAGCCGCTCTCTCGGTTAGAGATGAGTGTGTGTTTTCCAGAAAGAGGCGGTTGTTTTGAAGTTGGACCCCACCTTTTTACCTAAAGTAAACTCTATTTTTCACAGAAGTCAGGAAGTTGTGTTGCCATCTTTTTGTCCAAAGCCTGTACACCCGAAGGAGCGGGTCTGGCATAAGTTGGATGTTCGAAGAGCTTTGAGAGTTTATATCAGTAGGACTAAGCCTTTCAGGAAAACTGATTATCTGTTTGTCTCTTTTCAGCCTCGTTCTCTCGGTTCCAAGGCTTCTAAGGTGTCCTTGGGTCGTTGGATTAGAGCTGCCATTTCCTCGGCCTATGAAGCAGGCGGGTTTTCTGTACCCAAAGGTCTCACTGCTCATTCTACGAGAAGTGCAGCTGCATCGGCAGGTTTTTCAGCTCGGGTCCCGTTAGAGGAGATCTGTAAGGTGGCCACATGGAGTTCCATTACTCCTTTTGTTAAGCACTACAAGATTCCTTCCGCCTACGAGTCACAGGCGGCGGTTGGGAGGACAATTTTACAGCAAGTAGTTTGAACATCTGCTTGTCCCTCCCTGTGCCTAGTTCAAGCTTGGTTACGTCCCGTCAAGTTAGGATGCCCTCCCCATGCCTCGGAAAAAGAAACATTGGTAGACTTACCGTGAAGTGTTATTTTTCGAGGTATGGGGAGGGCATCCGGCCCTCCCGCGGATTCTGTATGTTGTGGGATGCTGTTTCGTCTGAGGGTGGCGGCCGACTCCCTGGGTTATAGTTTCTGCTATCCCTGTTGTTCTTTTCACTCCTGTTGTTTCAGAGTTTTACCTTTTTGAGCTGTATTAGTGTTTCTATTTAAGTATTTTTACAGTCCCGGAACTGGGATAATGGAGGCTGGCATGGCATAGTGATATCAGAGAAGTTTTCTGATTGGCCCTGTCTTGAAGCATGAAGGGATTGACAACCCGTCAAGTTAGGAGGCCCTCTCCACACCTCAAAAAAGAACACTTCACGGTAAGTCTACCAATGTTTCTATCCAGTACTCCTGCTCCGGAATGTTTGAAGGAAGCAGTATTCCTCAAAGAGTGTGTGTAATTGTTGTTATATAAATCTGACCATGGAGGCATTTTTAAAAAAAATTGTCTCTGAGCCTGTGTTGTCATTTGTCCCTAACTTACTTACTTATTTGAAATATTTCTATACCGCCCAAAACTTGCGTTTCTGGGTGGTTTACAATTAAAATGAATGATCTCAGAACAGTAGTACATCTGCTGGTCACCTCCAGACTTGACTACTGCAATGCGCTCTATGTGGGGCTGCCTTTGTACGTAGTCAGGAAACTACAGTTAGTCCAGAATGTGGCAGCCAGGTTGATCTCTGGGTCATCTCGAAGAGACCATATCACACCTATCTTAAAAGATCTACACTGGCTGCCGATAAGTTTCCTAGCAAAGTACAAGGTTTTGGTTATAAGTTAACCTATAAAGCCCTAAATAGCTTGGGCCCTGGGTATTTAAGAGAATGTCTTCTTTGCTATGAACCACACCGCCCATTGAGATCATCTGGAGAGGTTCGTCTGCAGTTGCCACCGGCTCGTCTGGTGGCTACTCTCAGACGGGCCTTCTCCATTGCTGCCCCGAGGCTTTGGAACACACTTCCTGCTGAAATAAGAGCCTCCCCATCTCTTACAACTTTTAAAAGGGCAGTCAAGGCGCATTTGTTCACCCAGGCTTTTAACTATATTTTGTTTTAATAGTTTTAACTTTTTAAATTTTAGTTGTAGAAATGTGTTAATCTTTTTTTTGGTTGTTTTTATTGTTTTGAGATCATAATACGATGTGGCTAGTCAGGTTTGGCTGTAAGCTGAGATCGCTGAGGACAATTACATGCATTTTTATAAGCCAGAAATTGGAATTCAGAAGTTGGGATTGGAAGGGGGGTGGTTTTTCAGTACTGTTAAAAATGTTCATGAAAAAAGTACCCCCTTTCAGATGTTGAAAGCGGGGGGCTGCTATATTTGTGCATAATGTACTACTGATAGCATGCTCTAAAGCCGTGCCCCTGATATGCTGAGAAGCCTCACCTGACCTCTGTGCTTGTCTGCAGATATAAATGCTATAACCATGGCCAGGTTCTTTCTGTGATTGAAAGGCTGGGATACCAGGAGCTTTCCCAGACAGCAGGCTTTGCCGCAGGTTTACTGTGAGGCTTTACTCAAACTCGACATTTTCTCAAAAAGCCGACGCAAAAAGTGGATTTTTTTTACCCTGGATATAAATCGGGCTACACTTTTAACAGGCAGTGAAAAACCTGAATCGTGTGTGAAGTGCTCCCCAATCACTGGCAAGGACTTCAGGGTAAATCTGCCCGATATGTGAACACACACCCTCCATTCTGGAGGAGGTGTGAGCTAAAGAGCTTTAAAAGCCCTGGGTGGAAAATGCCCAGGAGGAAAAAAGAGGGAAGGAAAACCCAAAGAATCTATGCATTGATCTAATGCATTGATGATTTAGTGCTGTACTGTTTGCTTTGAAATTTGTAGACCGCTCCAAACTTCTGTCTCTGGGCAGTTTACAACAACTTAAAACAAATTAAAAGAAACATGAAAACCTTAAAACAATTAAAAACCCCTGTCAAATTAAAAGGCTTGGGTGAAAAAAATGAGTCTTTAGGGACTTTTAAAAATTTGTCAGAGATGGGGGCTCTTATTTCAGCCAGGAGTGAATTCCAGAGTCTCGGAGTCGGCAGCAATATTACTGCTAGTACGAATATTTGTATATCATTCTTCAACCAAAGTTCTCAAAGCGATTTACAGAGACAAATAAATAATACACAAATAAGATGGTTCCCTGTTCCCAAAGGACTCACAATCTAAAAAGAAACATAAGGCAGATACCAGCAACAGCCACTGGAGGGATGCTGTGCTAGGGCTGGATAGGGCCAGTTGATCTCCCACTGCTAAATATAAGAGCTGGTGGCAACTGCAGATGAACCTCTCCAGATGATCTCAATGGGCGATGGAGCTCATGGTGAAGAAGACGCTCTCTTAAATATCCTGGGCCTAAGCTGGTTTTATAGGTTATAACGAGTGCCTTGTATTTTGCCCAGAAACTTATTGGTAGCCAGTATAGTTCTTTTAGTATAGGAGGAATATGGTATCTCCGAGATTACTCAGAGACCAACCTGGCTGCCTCATTCTGTACCAACTTCAGTTTCTGGACTATGTACAAAAGCAGCCCCACATAGAGCACATTGCAGTAGTCAAATCTTGAGGTTACCAGCATATGTACCACTGTTTTGAGGTCGTCAATCTCAAGTTTATCTCAAGAAATGGACATAGATGGCATATCAGCTGAAGCTGATAGAAACTACCTCTTGCAACCACCTCAACCTGGGACACCAGGGAGAGGTTTGGATCCAGAAGCACCCCCAGACTGCGTACCTGTTCCTTCTGGAACCTCATCCAGAAATATATGGAAGGTTTTGTGGTTTTTATAATTATGCAAGTTTGGGGCATGATTATTCATACACTTTATATGATCAAAATGTATTAAACCATAACGCTCAAAACACGTTAAAACATACAGAATAAAGCCTTTACCAGGGCTTAATAATTCAGCACCTTTGGGTTTTCTTTCCCTCTTTTTTCCTTCTGGTTTTCTAGTGCTGTGTCATTTTTCTACCCCCTCCCGACCTTTTAAGGCTGAGGCACCCCAGCCTTCTAATAAGGGAATGAATCTGTTCATGGTTACAGTGGTTGTCTCTGCAGACAAGCACAGTAAGCGTGGACATTGGGCAGGTGAGACTTCTCAGCACATGGGAGCTGTGGCAGAACTTCAGGGCAGGCTCTCAGGGCACTGTACACAAGTACAACATGCCTTATTTATTTATTTATTTATTTATTTATTTAACTAGCTAACACATTTTTATACCAGCCCATATGCAAGTCTCTGGGCAGTTCTCAATCTAAAACCACAACAATTAAAATATTAACACCATGAAAACAAAATACAGATAAAAATTCTAAAACTTAAAAATATAAACTAAAATCCTGACTAAACAGGTATGTTTTCAGGTCCTTCTTAAAAACATCCAGAGAAAGGGAGGCTCTGATTTCATTAAGAAGCATGTTCCAAAGTCCCAGGACAACCCTGGAAAAGGCCCATTTTGAGCCGCCACTGACTGAGCCGGTGGCAACCCCAACTGGACCTCCCTAGATGATTTTAATAGGTGGCGGGATTCATGGAGAAGAAGGCGTTACCTTACATACCTAGGACCCAAGCCATACAGGGCTTTATAGGTAATAACCTAGTTCTTTTAAAATGGGTGTGATATGATCCCTTCAGGTAACCCCCAAGACCAACCTGGCTGCTGCATTCTGTACCAATTGCAGTTTCCAGACTCCGTACGAAGGAAGCCTAACGTAGAGCGCATTGCAGTAGTCAAGTCTGGATGTTACCAGTTTTAATGTCTGAAGAGGGCTGGTATGTAACTGAAAACTACTCAGCCCTAGAGCTAATCACTTATTACACAATGACGCCACAATGCCTCGAGATCTGATGTACCCATTCTGTTGTTTTTGCACCTGATCCCTCGTACTTTGTTGTTTCCCACAAATAGGCTGTGAGTGAAGCTTGCAAGCACTTTTGAACATATCCGTATAAAAAGCCTGCATGCCAATTTGCAAAGACAAAGAGTGACAGGAGCACAAATGTGGATTCAGCAACAGATCAGGCTGACAGTTATTAGATGAGGATAGGAAACGGCAAGGGCAGCTGTTAAGTGTGAAAATGACACTCACTGCTCAGATGGCTTGAAGTTCATAATTTCCTTCCTTAAGAATCAGCAACCTCTCAAATGTCATTTTGTGTTAACTCCAGCTTGCCCTGCCAGACCCATTAGGGTTTAAGTAAACAAAAACATATGGGCTACATCTCAAGGAGATCTTCAGTTTTAACTTTGAATGGGCTGTATCACTCAGCTAATGCTTTGGCCCTGTGTTACCAAGACACATCTAAATTGAGCTGACTTTCCAGGTTCGTGGCTTTACTAGTTTGATGTGGACTGCAAAATTTGAAACTCTGCAGGCACACTTTGTAAGACTTGAGATCCATCTAGCTGCCCAGGGCACTTTCCAGATTACCCACCGTTCAGAGGTAGTTTACTTTGGCTTGGCAGAATAGTTTGAGAATCATTTTGAAAACATAAATAGAGGTCATTGCGCAGAGCCGCCAGCAGGGGGAGCAGTCTTTTTTAGCTTGCCGAACCTCCTTGCAACAGGAAAATACAGCTCCCCCCCCCCTTTACAATGTTGTAGGGCTAACGGAGCAATAAAACTCAAAAGAAGGCATCAGAAATGTGAACGGCACCTTTCTGACAACACAGGGACTGCAATGTAGAAACACAGGCAGTACGGAAGGACACTTAACAGACACGTAGTGACTCTGTTTTAGTATCCAAACTGGAAAGCACCCAGGTTTTGCAAAGCCTCTAAATTAGACTCTAAAATATGCCTGTGATGGGTTGTGTTTTTGTCTCAGGTAGAATTTTGGCTTGTGAAATGGCTCCAGGATGCACCAGTTCCATTCTGGAAACAGTACGTGAGGTGGGCATAGTGCAGCCTAGGACATATCCAAGCCACAGGAGCCTATTTGTTTATGCAGTTTTGAGCCATGCACTGTTTAGCAGCTATTAACAATTTCTTATACTAAAGGAAGTCAACAGCTCTCTAACTGCAAAAAATTAATAATCTGTGGTTCAAGAGGTATTTGGGGCCTATTTGTTGCCTATAGCAGGGCTCGACAAATCTAGGCACCAGCTTACCATTGTGCCTAGAACTTTCACTATGATGCCTAGAGAAATCCCATTTGCTTCACAGCAATTCCTCCCTCTGGTCCAGAGCTCACTACCACTGGGCCTCCTCTTCTCTGCTGTTGCACTGCCCTTCCTGTCTTCTCATTCCAGCTTCCTGTCCCGTCCCCACCCCCAGGGAAGTGTGGTGCTGCGGAGACAGTGGTGGTGATGGATGCACCAGCGAATGGGCAAACCACTTGCTGCTGCTTGATCAGCAGTGGCACCAATGGGTTACGGAGTACACAAAGCCAAGACAGCAGTAGCAGCAACAGTGGTAGCAGTGGCAGGCATCAGAGCAGACCTCAGAAGGAAGAGGCAGGAAGGAAAAAGGGAGGGAATTCCTAACACACCGTAATTTTTAACCGCCACTTAAAACAATTTTTGTTGAAGCTGAGACAGAGGGTGATTTTGTGCAATCCATCAGCAAGTGAGTAGGAGGGAACAAGAGGTTCCCAAGGACTACTCGCTCCTGCCAAGCATGTTGTATGAACCCGCTAAAGTTTGATACCCAAGCCTTTTGCTCACAGTCACAACACAGGAAGTATGGAAGCACACTTAGCAGGTCCATAGTGACACTCTTGTAGGGTTTAACCTGGAAAGCACCCAAGAGACAAAACAACCAATCTACCCACTTGCTTGCTGGAGCCAGTGTGAGGAGGGCAATGGAGGCAGGAGGTGGGGAAGAGGAAGGAAGCAAGGAGGTGACAAGGCAGGGGGGTGGTACAGAGGTGTGGAGTCTCTCCAAAATGCTAGAGTATCACACACAACCTTTTCCAACACTCACTCGGGCGTTCTTCACACAGCAGGCTTTGAACTCAAAGTTATCCCCAAAAAACAACGCAAAAAGTGGATTTTTTTTACCCCAGATATAAATCAGGCTACACTCTAACACGCAGTGAAAAACCCGAATTGTGTGTAAAGTGCTCCCCAATAGCTCACAGGGACTTGGGGGTAAATCTGGCCAAAATGTGAACGTACACCCTCCATTCCAAGGAGATGCGAGCTAAAGGCCCTGTGTGGGAAATGCCATATATTGCCACAACGAGGCAGGAGAAGGAGTTGGGGAAGGTGAAGGCAGCAATATGAACAGCCTTGATTTATTATGATTTATGCTTATTTACACTTATACACGCTTAATATACTCTTACCCTAACATGTCCCAATTTACGACACTTCCTCTCACAATAAAGCCCATCCATCTCCTTCTGGAAAACCTCCAGGAGCATGCAATCTTACTTGCCAGCAGATTGTGCAAAGCTGCCCAGAGAGATATGAACACCAGGGGTGTATCTAGGGTGGGGCAGGCAGGGCACGTGCCCCGGGCGCCACTTGAAGGGGGCGCCATTTTAAACAAAATTTTAAAATTTTAAAAAATTGCCAGCGAAAACAAAATAGCCACTGTGCATGCTCAAATGGCCTCTATAAGGCCCTAGGCCATGCCATTTGAGCAAATGCGGTGGCCATTTTGTTTTCAGCAGCCATTTTTAAAGAATAATTTTTAAAAAAAAAGTCCACTGCACATGCTCAAATGGTCCCTGCGAGGCCCTAGAGGCCAGTGGGGGGAGGGGGAGCCTTTGCAGACCTGCCCACAGCCTTTAGGAAGCCCCCCAAAGGGGCTACAAGGTTTTAAAAAAATAATATAATATAAGTCACTGTACACATATTTAGTTTGGCACTATGTACAGAGAATCAGGGCTTGTGAATACTGGGCAGAAGCTTATGAGCTAGGATTGTATTCATTTGCTCTTTGATTCTTGTGATAAGTGAGTTAAATGTGATGTCTTAATAATATGGCTATTAATGGTGAGTTTGTCTAATCAGTGTAAAATCCTTTGTATTAAGGCCCACTGGGAGTTTCTTGCTCCCTTTCTCTCATTTTAACTGTCTTTCTGAAAGACTAGAATATATTCCAAGCAGTGACACAGTTTACTCTGCATATCCTTTAATTATTTTCAGAGTATCTGGGAAATGTCAAATTCTCCATTTATTTTTACAACTTATGTAATAGTGATGCTACAATGCATAGTCGAGAATTAGACAGGCACTTCTGTTTAGTTTTCCAAGTACAGCTCCACATAGTATTTGGGTATTTCATGAGCCCCCGCATTCTGAAATTTGTAGTTTTCCAGCATTTTTTGGTCTGGCTAAGTCCACTTCTAAATAGTTTTTGAAATATTAAAAGATTAACGAGCTTGACTTGTATTTTTGAGCTGATATTATGGTAAAGTTATCTGAAAGATGGGTGTAAAATGTTTGGATAGGGGGCAGAATTTCAGTGTTTGCCCTAGGCACTATTTTCCCTAGATACGCCTCTGGTGAACACTTTCCAAGATGCCTTTCTTCCACCTTTCCCATGGTACCTATTTTTTAAACTTTTTGAGGGGGGCATCCTTAAGTAATGCACTTTCAAAATATGGTTTTTTTATTTATAGAACATACGTTGCTAAAAACATATGTGGTGATCTTTTCTCGCCATGAGTGTGTTAGCACTAGTTAGCACTCTGAGTGTGTTAGCGCTAGTCCTCCTATTTGTCCCAGGCACCCCTGTTTCTGTTCTAAGTATTTACTTGTAAGGGGATAAGAGGAAGCCAGTTTACACTCCTCCCTCCACCATGCCCATCTCTAAGCCTGGTAATTTTGTCAGTTGTCTATCCCGTGGCTCCTAAATTATTGGGCTGGTTCCTAGATCCATAAAACATTTGTCAAAATCTGGTATATAGCCCAATAACCTACTACTATTACTAGGGATATTTATATCCACTCTTCAACCAAAGTTCTCAAAGCAGTTTACATAGAAAAATAAATACATAAATAAGATGGTCCCCTCTTCCCAAAGGGCTCACATTACCCAGAACTTATATATTTGCACGTCCACTGCTTACACAAGACATAAGAACAGCCCTGCTGGATCAGGCCCAAAGCCCATCTAGTCCCCATAGAAAGACATACTTTGTATCTTTTTTCTCTCCATTTATAAGTGTATTGAATATTAGAAATATACATTAATGTTACAAGATGGTACAACAGGTTACAGAAAGAATTGCAATATGTACAGTTGGTATAGATTTTGTTAAACTGGTATATCGATCATATATATATTCAATCCATCATCATCTTAACCATTTCAACCAAGATCTTACTCGGATTATAATAAACCCTATTTATCTCCACATACTTTGTATCTTGATTCATTGTGCGTGGGCTCATATTAGTTTATATCCTCTGAATGCAGATATATTTTATTTCATACCGCTTTTCAGCAAAAGATTCCCAAAGAGGTTTATATAGATATAAATAAATAAAATGGCTCCCTGTCCCCAAAGGGTTCACAATCTAAAAAAGAAACATAAGATGGACACTAGCAACAGCCAATGGAGGGATGCTGTGCTGGGGATGAATAGGGCCAGACAACTTCAGGAGTTCTCTGGCCATCTAGTGGGAGTAGAGTGTTTATTAAACAATTTAACTTGATACATCCAGTCATTGGGTTCATTGAGTTTGTAAGCTCTTGGCATGTAAAATCCACACAGTTCATATTCGTACTCAAAGCAAATTGCATCAGCCGGTTTAGGCCACTGTAACTAGCACTTTTCCATTGCGACAAAACTTGTCCAAGTTAACCTAATGGCATTTCTATGCACATGTGTCTACACCTTCCTCTTGAACTGCTTCACGGGCAGGGGTAGGAGAGGTGCCATTGGAAAGCTCCGAGGAAGCATTTGATGACCATATGGGGGAAGTTGTGACTTTTTACTAGAAAAGAGAGCTGTACAAATGTCCATCCCCATAGAAAGAGCAGTAAGGGAAAGGCCCACTCAGTGCAACCTTAATGGCCATGGTGAAATCAGCATTCAGTAGACCAATACGCACTTCCCGCGGTTTTCCCTATTTGAATTTTTGAACATTCCAAGCTCCACATGGCAAGCTGGCTATTGAGATTAAGCAGGTACCACGGGCATGGGGTGTGGGGAGAGCCTCTCATGACACTGAAAAGGAGTGGAGACTGGCATTCAGCTTACTCACTCAGCGACATCCCACCCTCTGTACACATTTCTGCTATTTAGTACCAACTTGTAGTTACAAAGAATAATAAAACGGAGTTTCTAATGGTTGTTAAAACATTTAACCTGATTCACTTGGACATTTTGCCTGGTAAATGTTTGTAAGATCTGGCATGTTAAGTTCACACACTCAGAACATTTCAGAAACAGCTTTAAGCCGCTGAAACCCCCACCTTTCCATTGAAAACATGTCCAAGTTAATCTAATATTTATATAGTGGTTATAATATCTTGTTTTATTAACAGTTAATAACAAGCTGCCATTTAATACTCTGGAGCAAAATACTATGGGTACCAAATAACTAAGAAGATTTGTTATGTTGTAGTTAATTGTACTCATATGGTGCTTTCTTTCAGTTTTCTTTCATACAGATGAAGGGTGGTCTTAATGTTTATTTTATTGTATTTTTTAACCCTAGCATGAATATATAGAGTGGAAGAATACTGCATGGAGCTTTTACTTAGCACTTCATACATTGTTAGGAAGCATTTGATAGGATACTAATGAGTAAATCATGGTTAACCTGTCGCTTGTTCTGCCTAGTTCTTTGTCTGTGTCAAGGACAGTCCCATTAGAAATTAAGCTGCTGATTATTCAAAGCTGCCACACTGATGGTGTTCAGTAGCACTTCACGGAATATTCTCCCCAAGGGGGCATCTGCTAAGTCACCATTTGTTTTGTTTGGCTTTGAGTCATTTTCATGCTGTTTTTGACTTCAGCAAACATTTTTGAGACCATGTGATGCATAAGCACACAAGCCACAAAAGCTGGAATCTTTTTGTTTAATAACGAATAAGTGGTTAAAGAGAGTTATCCTCTTGTTGACACTGTAAATTCTTTCTTCTTCCCCATCTAGCCATGCATAATAGAAAGCAGATGTCTCTGTCCTCCACCTGTTTTGAGGTAATATAATGACATATGAAATTAAGAACACAATACATCCTAGACATTCATTAGGAGCTATATCAGAGAGAATGCCTTGACCACAGAGGAGTCAACTGGTTGTTTTATGTCTTATAAATGCTGCTATCCCTCACACACACACACAAAAGAAAAGGAGGAGTGGTTTTTAACTTCATGGAGAGCTCAGGAACATTGCAATCCAGTGTGCTGGAATTTATTTATTCATTTTGACGGAGTAAGTGTCAGCTTTGGGTAATACGTGCTAGTAATATTACAATATGTATATTGTTCTTTTCAACAACAACAAAAGTTCTCGAGTTCTTCAACAAAAGGAAAAAGAAAATGTTTTCCTGTCCCAAAAGGGTTCACAAATGAAAACACACACATACACCAGCCACACCAGCCACTGGAAGGGATGCTATGCTGGGATGGATAGCATGGTTGCTCTTCCCCTGCAAAATATAAGACAGCCACCACTTTAAGCTGCTACTTTGCCCAGTTAGCTGGGGTCTAATAACCAAAGGCACAGTTCAGATATCATATTCCTCACTTAAAAAAAAATAAAAAAATCTCCCAATAGAAAACCAACACAGAAGGGATAAAGATTCAAGCACAATCCTTTACTTACTGCAAATTTGATTGGGTGCCTGAGTCAAGGCATGGCCATGCCATTTTTAATTCCTCTGCTCTCTGAATGCTCAGGGTTGCTTTTCCTTTCTCTCTCGTAAACCTATCTCGTCTCTTCTCCCTCAAAGCAGCTTCCCTTGTTCCTCTCCTGTCCTGCAGCAAAAGCCTTGCATTTTTGCAGTTTGGGTATTAAAATCCCTTATTCTGTTGACATAAATCTTTATATACACTGTAAAATGTTCTAGCTGGCTCCACTGCCTCAAGCCTTTTGTGACTGGTTCCACCTACCCAAGCCATTGGTTTGTGCTGTTAGCTCCCAAGGTTCTGGCAAAAAAGAAGAAGTGGATCCTAGAAGTTCTAGGTCTGCCTACCCTTGTTTACATGCATTGAACATAACATGCAGGAGTGTAGCTACAACTGAGTGAAAAGGTTCAAAGAACCCGATCCCCAGCTCCTAAGGGCCCCCCAGCTCCACCCCTCCTTATTTTCTTTATCTCCCTCACTCTGAGGGGCCGCTAGGAAGAGGGGTCAATACAGGTCCCCTCTCCCCTCGCTATGCCCCTGATAATGTGTCCGTGGTATTGTCACCATTGGGCGAGTGGGGGACAAATGCTCAGGGCTGTCAGCTGTGTCTGTCGGGGGGGGGTGCCTCCCACCCCTTCCACTCCCTTTTCCACACTGTGCACTTGCCTTCCCCCTCTGACTGCTTGCTGCCCCATGCCAGCAAGGCATTTGCACAATTTTGTAGTTTTGAATTGCGGTTCACAATTCAAATTTCACTCAGTGGTTCACGGATTTGTCGTCTTGATATTTGAAAGTAACTAAGCCAGAATTCAGTAAAAAGAAGAACCTGAGATCCCTACCTCCATACTCCAGAGGAGATGTGCTTAAAGTAAATGTCAAGGGCAAGCACTAAACATACACCAGCCCTACCATACACCAGCCCTACAACACTAAAAACTAGGAGAGCTAAATATTGGGATATATCAGAAGCAGATCACCAAACCTGGGCGTTTTCCACACAGGGCTTTTAGCTCGCATCTCCTCCGGAATGGAGGATGTGTGTTCACATATCATCCAGATTTTAACCCAAGGTCCCTGTGAGCTATTGGGGAGCACTTAACTCATGATTTGGGGTTTTCATTGTGTGTTTGAATGCAGTTCGATTTATATCCAGGGAGGGTTAGAAAAATCCACTTTTTGCTTTTGTTTTGTTTTGTTTTTTGCAACTTGGAACTTGCAGTAAAGCCTCGCAGTAAACCTGTGGTAAAGCCTGCCGTGTGAAAAATGTCCTGGTAACCTCCTTCAGATCTTATTTGAGAGGTTCATAGGTGGACCAATGTACTAAACTCCTTTCGTTTAAAGTATCTGATAACTACAGTCAGTCGGTTCCCTGGCTCCTACTTGCTTTTTAAATATGCTGCTTGAATTGTATGATTTAATATGTTATTGCTTGCATTGGTTTTACTGCTTGTAAGCCATGTTTTTGGGTTGTTGTTGTTGTTGCTGGGGTTTTTTTTAGTGTGGAATAATAAACCTAATTCTAAGAATAATAAACCTCATTCTTAGTCTATTTAGAAACTTGGTGGAAAAGAACTCAGTGTGGCTATTCACATGTATGTGCAAAACCAGGCTAAGGGAGGCCAGCCTTGTTCTGCAGGCAATGTGAACCGCTGGGATCGAGCCTGATCCCAGAGGCACCACAGCGGCAAACCCGCCTACGAAGCCTCCCTTCGAAACAGGGTTAGAAGATAAGAACAGCCCTGCTGGAGCAGGCCCAAGGCCCATCTAGTCCAGCATCCTGTTTTGCACAGTGGCCCGCCAGATGCCACTGGAAGCCACAGGCAGGAGTTGAGGGCATGCCCTCTCTCCTGCCATTACTCCCCTGCAACTGGTACTCAGAGGCATCCTGCCTTTGAGGCTGGAGGTGGTCCATAGCCCTCCGACTAGTAGCCGTTCATAGACCTCTCCTCCATGAAGTTATCCAACCCCTTCTTAAAAGCCATCCAGGTTGTTGGCTGTCACCACATCTTGTGACAGAGAATTCCACAAGTGGATTATGCGTTAACACTGTTAGGAGAGCGAGCACTCTCCTAACCCCATTTTATTGATCATGTGTCAGCTGCAGCTGGCAGACTCAGGGAGGGGGTCCTCATAATGCACCACGGACTCATGCAGTGCATTATTGGAGCTCCAGGGGTCGGGGGGGGGGATGTGTGGCAATGAGAATGAGTTTTGTTCTGGGCAGCAGTATCAAGGTAGTGTATGCGCACATGCATTCAGTATGGGGCCTTCCTGATTCAACCTGAGCGAGATCTAAAATTAACTGAGTGGACATCAAAAAATATGTGAGCATGCACACAAGCCTTAGAGGGAATACTGACACCCCCTGGCCCTCGGAGCTACTGGCAGCAGCTGGTGCTTGTGCCAGTGGGCGGTCCACCCACCCAGGGACATTGGACTGATCATCTGTGGGGAGCCAAATGCTTTTAGGCTTCCTCCCCGCAAATCGGGTTGCCTTTTCTCACTGCTCATGAGAAAGGACTCAACCAGTGTTATTGTGCAAAGAGAACACAACCAGTGCTCTCTTCACATGAAACTGTATTGTTCACACGATAGTTGATGGTTTCCTTTTTTCCCCCCATGTGAAATCTGCTGTCAGTTTTCCTGAAAGAAGCAGTCACCTTTTAACACCACATTGCCAGCCACTGGGGGATATTGCTCTGTTAATCATGATGACCCTGAGAAGTTTAGCTAACACTGCCAGGATCAGCTTGAAATTTTTCTACAAGGAGAAAGCCCTGTGAGCACTGCAGAAAAATCCAGCTGATTGATTATTTTAATATAAGGGAGACAATAAAAGATCTGCCTGATCGCCATGATCGTCTCCCTTGCTGAGCTGCTAGAAGTGCAGATGGTCTAATGATCCCTGGTTACTAGGGACTGGATTGATTTAGGTTGGAGCTAGAAGTTATGGGGATGTGCGGCTGTCACAACAGCCCAGCTGTCTCTCTGCCTCTCCGTTTGGCCCCACTGAGGATTTGCCTGCATCACAAGTGACAACCAATGAATGGAGCAGGGGAAAGGAGACTTGGAGAGCATCACATATTGCAGTCACGTGCCTCTCCTAGTTCCATCCTTTTCCAGATTCAGCATTCCTCCAATGCTGAATCAAGCAGGTCTTCCAACTGAGGTCCTCCAACTGTTGTGGGACTACAACTCCCATCATTCCCAGTCACAGGAGCCAGGTGCCAGGAATAATGGGAGTTGTAGGCCAACAATTGAAGGAGACTGCAGTTTGAGACCACTGCTCTAGAAGTTAAATGTTTCAGTGGGGCCAAGGGATGGAGTGGGGAGATGTTCAATGCATGCTTTCCTAGTGCACATACATGTAAATGTGTGACCATTACATCCAACACATGTACAGTCTGTGCACAGTATATGTACATTATTCATACAATATGTCCAAATATGCCCATCTTTTTGCCCAAGCTTTCTCAGCTTTTTAAAATTGTTTGTTTTAATTTTATGGTTGTTTTTAAACTGTTAATTTGTTTTAACTTTTATATGTGTTTTAATTGTTTTATGTTAACTGCTCAGAGACGAAAGTTTGGGCAGTATATAAGTTTGATAAATGAATGAATGAATGAATGAATGAATGAATAAAACAATACACTTCCTATCTGTACTCTGTATTTGAGTCGGTCCTGTATCCAGGTTCACTTTTAAAATGAACACGTTCAGTCATTCATACCAAAACATGTCTATGTATATAGACCCCTGGATGCAGATACAACATAATAAGGTCATTCACATGACCCACATACCTGGCGGTGGGGAGGGAGGTCAGGCATGGAACCAGGCTCATGTATACATGGTGTGTCTGTGTGTGTGAAGTAATGAACCTTGTGGGAAAATAAGAGTATTATGAATGCAACATACAAAGATAGAAAATGGCCTTTGGCAGTCTGTAACAGTATGTGTGTACATGGTGTGTGTATGAGTGAATGAGAGAGAGAGACAGACAGACAGACAGAGAAAGCAATCCTTGTGGGAGAACAGCCCTGCTGGATCAGGTCCAAGGCCTATCTAGTCCAGCATCCTGTTTCACACAGTGGCCCACCAGATGCTGCTGGAAGCCACAGGCAGGAGTTGAGGGCATGCCCTCTCTCCTGCTGTTACTCCCCTGCAACTGGTACTCAGAGGCATCCTGCATTTGAGGCTGGAGGTGGCCTTTAGCCCTTTGACTAGTAGCTGATGAGAGACCTCTCCATGAAATTGTCCAAAGCCCTCTTAAAGCCATCCAGGTAGTTGGCTGTCACCACATCTCGTGGCAGAGAATTCCACAAGCTGATTATGTGTTGTGTGAAAAAATACTTCCATTGGTTGGTCCTAGATTTCCTGGCAATCAATTTCATGGGATAAGAATAAATAAGAATCATTGTCACTGGCAGTAAGCTCTTGCCCAGTTTTAGACGCTGCTGCACAAAATTTGGCGACTTTATAAGAGTAATGTTAGAATTCTGACTAGATAGCAAACAGGAGGGTATGGAAATGGTATTTCTGCTCAGTGCCCTTTTGGTGGGACAGATAATGAAGGATTCTGATAAAGTTTGCTTGAATAAAGACACAGCAGCAATAAAAGCTTGAACTTTATCCATCAGTCCAGCACTGCCCTGTCAGGAGCATATACATGGATTCATAGAGATTCTGAACACAATGACTGGAACATTTTTAAAATAAAGCTGGATGGAAGGGTTAGGAAAGAGAAAAATGTCAAACGTTATAGCAGCAATAAGCTATAACACAGCTAAGAGTTCACTGAGCAGGAGAGAACACCAGGTGCCAGAAGCCCTTACATTTCTGAAGAATAGAAAAGCCATAGGAAAGCAGTTTTATGAGAAGCAGAATGCATCTTCCTGTCAGGGAGGAAGGGAGTTGCAAGGTGCTTGAGAAATGGAAAATAAAAAAGAATGCAATTAAAACCCGATATAAATAAAGATCAGGTGAGAGAGGATGTCACCTCCTGGCCTTTGGAGCCGTATTTCTGCTGTCTCCTGGAATTATGTTTTTCCTGAAACAAAGGAACAATATTACGGAAAAATGGGTGCCAGGTACTTTAGGAAAATGAGACACAGCGAAGCGGATAAAAGAGACAAAGACAATAGCAGTCATCTGCAATAAACCGAAAGCAGCGGAGGTTCGAGACAAAAGTAACAAATTCTGAGCCAGCAAGATGACTGAAGCAGGGGAAGGAAGGAGGGGAAGGTGAATCACAATAACATTTGAAAGACATGAGCTTAAATAGTTATCAGTGACAGCACAAGCTCAGCTCGGTCGCTCTGGTTCAGTCACCAAGTTTCCCCCACCTTGAAGATGACAAACAGGGAAATGGCGCAAGGAGTCGCATAGTTGAAGGCCCCCAATGGGCTTCGCAGGGTGGGCATGAAATTTCATAGCCCTTGTGTGCTGAAATCCAATTTTAATGGTGGCGTGGAGTATTCATAGTTGGGCAACACAGGCTCTTATGTATGGAATAAGCATGTTTTGGTAACCTGGAACTACCACCCAATAGAGGAGTAGTTCAGCAACCAATCGTCAACCTTAAGTGTGACTCCCTGACCAATTGTGTGTTGGGTCTGTGTGAACCTTCGGCCTATGCTGAGTACTCTGCACAGTCCCCCTGGCACCATGTGGAGGCAACCGTTCCCTTTTGTGCATTGCCCAGTGCCCATAGGGCTTCTTTTAAGGGAAACTGGGACCTCTTCAGCCCCTGCACCATTTTGGAAGGTATGCACAGAGTGTTGGGAAGGCTTTCCCAGCGTTTCTCCCATAGAGCTCTTAAGAGAGGGCTCAGGCTCTGTTAAAGGGTTCTCCCAGCACTGA
This sequence comes from Hemicordylus capensis, assembly GCF_027244095.1. Taxonomy (NCBI): domain Eukaryota; kingdom Metazoa; phylum Chordata; class Lepidosauria; order Squamata; family Cordylidae; genus Hemicordylus; species Hemicordylus capensis. The sequence continues at coordinate 418,276,114 of NC_069657.1, forward strand.
GGAAAGCACAGTCCTGTGCGCAGAGGTTAGCACAGTGGAAATCGGCTCTCACATTGAAGGTTGGTTGGTTTGGGGGAGTGGGGTTGGGTTGGGTTATTTTCTGACAAAAATGGCCCCTGCTTGAAAAATACTAAAGTTCATTGCAACAGAGCAAATAGAAAACAGCGCAGCCTTATCACTTAGAATGCCTTGTATTTCATTAATTCATTAAAATAAATTCGGGTTCCTGTGCCCCTAGTCAAGGATTCCGATGTGAATGTTGTTGTTGTTTTTCCACTTTAGGAATGCCTAGAAGGTTTCTTAAGTGATTAATGCAACATGGCATGATGGAAGTACTTAAGGTAAAATCTTCTCTCTTTTTGGATTGTTACCATCAAAGAATCATCCATTCGACTTTTACAAATGCTGCTTCTGTGCTTTCAAGTAATGACATTTGTGAGGCAAAGAGAAGGCCTCTTCATCTGGCTCCAGACTCCAGAAGCAAAGGCTTAGCAATGGATGTTTAACCTACACTAATATCCCCTACTCTTCTTCTTTGTGCAGGAAGGATCCACCAGATCTTTGGCTAGTCTTGTTCCCTCATGCTTTGACCTCTTTCTTGGCTGTTTTTGTTTTTCTGGACAATTGCAATCTTTAGGCTTCAATCCAATACATACTTTCCTAGTCTAACTGGACACAGTGGAACTTATAGGAATATGTGGATAAATAAATAAGTTGCAGGGGATGAAAGGCCGAGCATCGCATGGATTTGTACTAGAGTTCCTGACCTGGAGTCTCCAGAAATCAGCATCAGTCTCCAGGTGACCATTGAAAGCAACCTTGGAGGTTTTAATGGTTTTGTATTGTGAAAAAATACTGGGGTGAGGGGAATCTCCACATATAGCTTCAGTTAGAGTTGGGAACTCTAATTTTTATAAGGGTCTAATATTTTGGGAGTGTGTAAGAACCTATTATTTGGCATTCAAAGTGGGAATCAACTGCCTCATACAATGTTGTCACCCCAGATCCAAGACATCCCCAGTTGGGGGAGTGAAGCCTATAGTTTGGGGAATGAGATGGAGTAGTAAGACTCCATAACCTGGACCTTAGGTGACCTTGTGCTGCTGGGTTCCCCCACTCTAGGAGAGGCAAGATTCTTTACTCCTGATGGGGATGAGGCCATAGCTCAGTGGTAGAGCATCTGCTTACATGCACAAGGTCCCAGGTTCAATCCCTGACATCTCCATGCAGAGCCTGGAAAGACTCATGTCTGAAACCTTGGAGAGCCACTGTCACAATTACATGGGCTTGGATGTAGTTTAGTTTGGGCCTAAAATAAGCATCAGATCTGTTCAGCCTGCCCCAGCCTGCAGCCCTCCAGGTGTTGCTTAACTACAACTCTCAGGATACCCCGCCACAATCGTGGCTAGGGGTTCTGGGAGTTGTAGTTCAGCAACATCTAGAGGGCCGCAGGTTGGGGAAGCCTGTGTTAGATGATTCAGTTCTAGGGTTCCTACAAGCACTATAGTAAACATTCTTAATGAACTTCAAATGTTTAAGGATGTTCCTTGATCAGAATTTATAAACAGGCAGAATAATTCTTGATTTCTTGAATAATTCTTGATTTTGAATCATTCTTAAAGTATGGCAACATGAAGCATGATAATGTTTTTCATAGGACTATGATGATCTGAATGAACAGTAATATTAAACTTGCAACTCTTTGTTTTCTTAGCTCTGCTTTCATCTTGGGTTGAGCAGTGGGAACAAAAGACAGGGACATCAAAGTCAAAGGGAGGATTCTAATATTTGCAAGTTGGCAAGCATAACGAAATAGGGATGGTCATTAGTGCAATGATGACGGATGGTCTGGAGAGAAAATGGATAGAGGTCACAATATTTGGGAAATGGACCATGGCATATTGGAAAAGGATTGCCTGGAATCTGGCTCTTTTGTCATTTGGAAAGTTGATTGTGTGCCACATTGGACTTTTTCTCCATCACAAGATCAGTAAATTGATTCCGTTGTAAATGAGTAGCAAGGAGCACTTTTGTGTACAATTGCAAGTACTGTTCCCAGACCAGAAACTTTCCAAGCCCAAGAGTATCAGTAGAATTCAGGGCCAGCCCTAGGATAACTAGCACCCTGCACAAGGAGTATCTTGGGTGCCCCCCATGGTGATTGATGGCAGTTCATGTTTGTAGTTTTTACCCAAAGGATCTGTAGAAGACTCAATGGCACAATAAAGACACTGGTTGACATCCAGACTAAATTTACTCAAGTTGTCATGCATTTTTAAGTCTTGTCAAAATAATTGCTGGAAATGTCATAGTTCTAAAGCTGGCATTTACCATTTGTTTTAGACTTGTCCTTTGATTATGCAGTTCTGGTTGAAGGGTTGGATGTTATAAAAGAGACCATGGGATATGTTTTAACATATGATCCCCAAATAATCCTGTTTTATTTTGTCAAAGGAGTAGTTCTAGAGGATAATTTAGAATTGGTATTTTGATGTAAAGACTTTGCATTTATTTATTTATTTATTTATTACATATATTTTTATACCACTTGATATGTACATCTCTAGGCGGTGCACAAAATTTAAAATATGTAAAAGTCAACACAGATTAAAATACATGACACAATAAAAACAATAGCATAAAACAGTTATTAAAACAAATTATTAAAATTATTAAATTTAATTTCATTTTATTGGAAATCTCTGCATCCACTCTTATTAATAAATTGGTATAAATGTATTTTTTAAAAAGAACATTGTATTACTTACAAAATTATCTTTATTTATTTATTTATTTATTTTTATTGTTAAATTTATATACCGCCTTTCATTAAAACAATTCCAAGGCAGTTTACAGCACATTTTAAAATAAGATTATAAAAAATGACACAATTAAAATATAAGCTAAAAATATAAAAACAAATCTGATTAAAAATTTAAAACACAAGCATAAAAACAGTACAGAATACAAAGAGTAGCAGCAGAGACAATCATATAAAACCCTGGGTAAAAAGCTAGGATTTTACATGCTTTCTAAAAGCTGTGATGGAGACTGAGGAGCAAATAGGCACTGGGAGAGCATTCCAGAGTTTGGGGGCAGCCACAAAGAAGGCCCTGTCCCGCATGCACGACAACCGAGCCTCCCTCATTGTCAGCACCCAGAGCAGAACCCCCTCAGACGACCTTGTCAAGCAGGCAGCAACCCTTGGTAGCAGGCGGTCCCTCAGGTATCTCGGGCCCAAACCGTTAAGGGCTTTAAAGGTCAAGACCAAGACCTTGAATTGGATCCAGAAACAAAATGGTAGCCAGTGCAGCTCTTTCAAAATGGGAGGGGTGTGTTCCCACCTGGCAGCTCCAGATAAAACCCTAGCTGCCGCATTTTGCACTAGCTGCAGTTTCCGGATATTCTTCAAGGGCAGCCCCATGTAGAGCGTGTTACAGTAATTCAGCTGTGACGTGACTAAGGCATGAGTAACTGTGGCCAGATCTGCCTTCTCGAGATAGGGACGCAGCTGGTGCACTAGCTGAAGCCGTGCAAAGGCACCCCTGGCCACCGCCTCCACCTGAGCTTCCAAAAGCAGAGCCAGGTCCAGTAATACCCCTAGGCTGCGTACTTGCTCCTTCAAGGGGAGTGCAACCCCATCCAGAACTGGTAAAATCTCCTCATCCTGATTGCCTCTCTCTTCTTATTTTGGAAGATCAGAATTGGATGAAAAAGCAGGCACATTTCTACAACAATGGATTATGTATATTATTTTTCGGAATGCAAAATTTAATGAGTATGTACTCCCTTGCTCTTTGTTTTCTTTGTTATGATTGTATTGGATTGGATTTTTGTACTGGATTTTTAAAAAAGGAATTAGAAAGACAATTTGAATTTGAATTTGTGAGGGGCCAATTGGGAGTCTGGCACCAAGCCACACCTCCAGTGCTGACACGCTTTCAATTTCAATAGAACATTCTTGAGTAAATTTAGTCCACAATGTCAGCCACTGCTCCCCGCCACCCGAGCTCACTGCAGACAGTGCAGTCAACAAACAACAAGCCATAAAGCTCATCTCAGTGCCCTCTTTAGGTAGACATCTTGAGTGACCACCTGGCTTGCCCACCCCTAAGGATGGCCCTGTTGGAATGGCTAAGTAACTTGCTCCATCTGCAGTGTACACATTTGAACTGCTTCAGGCCCTGGGAACTGGAAACTGTTTTCCTCCTAAACATTCCTGGTTACTGCTCTATGGGGATGGGCTAGTTTGTTTATTATTATTTATTTAATGCATTTTTATACCGCCCTAACCCAAGGTCTCAGGGCGGTGTACAACAAATAAAAACAAAACATTAAAATCAATTAAATATTAAGCAGCTTAAAACAAATCAATAAATAATCCAGAAGTTAAAAATTACAAAGTTAAAAAGCTAAAAGGCCTGGGTAAAAAGATAAGTCTTTAGAGACTTTTTAAAAGCTGCTAGAGATGGGGAGACTCTTATTCCCATGGGAAGCACGTTCCAAAGTCTCAGGGCGACAACAGAGAAGGTCCGTCCCTGGGTGGCCACCAGACGACATGAAGGTAGCCACAGACGAGCCTCCCCTGATGTATGCAGTGGACGATGGGGATCATGCAGAAGAAGATGCTCTCTTAAGTACTGTGGGCCTAAGCTGTTTAGGTCTTTATAGGTTATAACCAGCACTTTGTATTTTGCCCAGAAACTAATTGGCAGCCAGTGCAACTCCTGTAATATAGGAGTAATATGGTCTCTTCGAGATGACCCGGAGACCTACCTGGCTGCCGCATTTTGTACTAATTGCAGTTTCCGGACTACATATAAAGGCAGCCCCACATAGAGCGCATTGCAGTAATCAAGTCTGGAGGTTACCAACAAATGTACTACTGTTTTGAGATCATGAACCTCAAGAAACAGACGCAGCTGGCGTATCAACCGAAGCTGATAGAAAGCGCTTCTGGCCACTGCCTCAACCTGGGGAACCAGGGAAAGGTGTGGATCCAGAAGCACTCCCAAACTGCGTACCTGTTCCTTCTGATGAAGTGTGACCCCATCTAGAACAGGTAGATCTATATCGCTTCCTGAGTGATGACCCCTCACAATAAGTACCTCCATCTTGTCTGGATTCAGTCTCAGTTTGTTACCCCTCATCCAGCCCATTACTGCTTCCAAGCAGGCATCCAGGGAGGATATGCCTTCTCCTGACGATGTTGACATGGAGAAATAGATTTGGGTGTCATCAGCATACTGATAACACCCAGCACCAAATCTCTGGATGATCTCTCCCAACGGTTTTATGTAGATATTAAAAAGCATAGGAGACAGTATGGAGCCCTGAGGGACCCCATATAAAACCTCAGATTTTGAAGAGCAACAGTCTCCAAGTGACACCATCTGGGATCTGCCAGAAAGGTAGGAGCGGAACCACTGCAAAGCAGTGCTTCCCACCCCCAACTCCCTCAAATGTTCCAGATGGATACTATGGTGGATAGTATCACAAGCCGCCGAGAGATCCAAAAGGACCAACAGAGTCACACTTCCTCTGTCAAGTCCCAATTGGAGGTCATCCATCAGGCCGACCAAGGCAGTCTCCACCCCATAGCCCATCCGAAAACCAGTTTGAAATGGGTCTAGATAGTCAGTTTCCTCCAAGACCGCCTGGAGCTAGGAGGCCACCACCCTCTCAATCACCTTGCCCAACCATGGGAGGTTGGAGACAGGCCTGTAGCTAATAAACTCCGATGGGTCCAAGGCAGGCTTCTTAAGAATAGGTCTAATAATTGCCTCCTTTAAACAAGGAGGCATCCTGCCCTCTCTCAGAGAGGTATTTATAATTGCCACCAGGCTCTCCACAACAACCCCCTTGCCAGATAGTATAAGCCATGTTGGGCAAGGATCAAGCAGACAGATGGTAGGACTCACTGTTCTGAGCAGCTTGTCCACATCCTCAGGAGTCACAAACTGAAATTGATCCAGTCTAACCACACAAGAGGAGTTGCTGGATACCTCTGCATCTGACAGTGCGATAACTGTGGAGTCTAAATCTAGATCTAGATCTAGATCGACCCGAATACAAGAGACTTTGTATTGTTGCATGGACTGCTTCACCATCACATGGCAGACCAGCTGGTTAAAAGTGGCCACCAAGTTCAAGCTTCTTTGGAACTTAGTATCTGTGCTTGTCCTGATTGCTGCCTCACAATAGCTCTATTCAGCTGTTATTCCTGGATGTGGGCAAATGGGAATCTGGCAGCTGGCCACACCCCCAGTGCTGACATGCTCACTGGCCACATACCCCCCAAGACTCCTTGAATTCTGGCAATGAGCTTGTGCTGGATAGCCACACCCTCAGGCTACCTTGTGTTTTGTGTTTTTCTGCAGAGGGTAATGCCAAATGTAGGGACGTTTCCTCCATGCAATGTGGAATTCTAGGGGCAAGCACTAAATGCAGGAAGGCATGGGGGATATGATCAGTGGGCATGTGGCTAGCCACCACAATCCCAATTCTTTCTCCCTGTGTTAAATTAATGCAGGGGGGATAATGCCTGAAGGGCGATAATGTCACATATAAACTTCAGTGATCTCTGTACAGCATACCTAACCCCAACCCCAACCCCAACCCCCCCCCCCCCACAGCTAGCTTAATTAGATGTATTTATTTTATTATTTATTGTTAATCTTTATACCCCCTTTCATTAAAACAATCCCAATGTGGTTTGCAAAACATCTAAAACAATATAAGACTATAAAAATATACAATAAAAATATTAAAATGGAATATGAACATACAAATCTAATTAAAAGTTTTAAAACATACACAATTACCTCCCATTTTGGATGAAACCTCCCAGTCGCATAAAATTAAAAGAGAGATAGACCAAGATTGCACCCTTCATGACACCTTTCATGGATATCTTGACTCCCTCCCAGTGTATCCTTTTATAATATGTTTAAAGAAATGTTTGGACATGCGTGGAGAGCTTCAAGACAGCTGCACAAAACATCATGGTGGGCACACATGCAGTGCATGAACGAGGAATGTTTCATCTGTACTGACAATTTGTTTTGGAAGACAGATATATGTAGGGTTCTGGCCTTTAGGCAGGGCAATAATTTACTGGCAATAGGCTCTTCCAGCCCTCAAACTCAATGATTCATTTCCAGAAAGACAAACTATGACCCTAAATGCAGTCTGGAAGTTTGTATGAAGTAACTCTGTAAGTAAAAATAATTCCAGGGGGAACAACATCAGCTCAGTGGCTGACATCCAGACTAATTTACTCCATAGTACTACTCAGGAGTTACTCTAAAGAATGACCTAATTTTAATAGGATTTCCATTGGTTAACTTAATCAGGATGTCAGCTACTGATTTCATTTCACTGGACCCTGCACACCCATCAAATCATTAACATCACCATGAAGTGTCCATCATGAAAGGAAACAATTCAGAAGATGGTCATTTATTTTACTTTCTGAACACTTCAACAAACAGATTAGAGTAATGCCAAATATGTTGGCGTTTCTAAGAGTTCTCTTTCACTGGATTGGAATTTCCTCCATAGAAAAGGTTCTTATATTTGTTGCTGTTGGCTTTCTGTTTCCTTTATGATCTAGTCTATTATTTATTAGACACTCTGGGACATACCAAGGCGACTCTGTCATGGGTGTCATTCTTAAGGTGAAAAGAAGAGGGATGTTTTGCAAAAACATTCAGTTAAAAAATTCCACAGAGCTCAGAATCTGTTTGATTTTGCTCTCAATTACCCCAATTTAATGAAGTTATCCACGTGTAAATGTTCACAGTCCTGAACCTGGTTCCCCTGTTTGCCATTTCTATTAAATGCTGTCAAAGAGAATGTTGCCAAAAATAACTAACCAGGAAATATTAATTTATACTGAAGGTCCAGAAATCATTTTCACATGGAGTTATGAAATAGCGCCAATGGATGCTGGTGTTCAGATAGATAATGGTGTGATGCAACGCCAAGAGCATACCTGGAAAGGATGACTTGAATACGGCATCCAGGAAGGGAGAGATACCCAACTCAGATTCTTCCCACATCCCCAGCAATTAAAGAGGTGCAGATGAACATTCGCTCTGTTCTTTCTTGCTATCTAGGTTGGCAGAAATATGACCCAGCTCTGTGGTATATCTTTTCCAGTGTGGCCCTTTTGCAAAGCAGCTGTTTCACAGTCTGACAGTGGAATCTATAACCAGCTACTTCACTATACTCCTGGCCATCGCTGTTGTAGGTTAACAGAAAGCGAGGCAGGAGAAAGGCCGAGGCCAGCATAAGGCAGGGATAAAGGGATCTTCTGCCAAAAGGGAGTGTGGAATAAGAACTTTAATGGGCAAGTAAACAAAGGATGCGGCTGAAGCCTGCGGCGCTTCAGTGGGCTGGCAGCTGAGAAGCCATTCTGGAACAGGCAGAACCACAGACTCGCAATTTGCAATGAATGCACGACCCACATGCCAAAAGAACTTTGGCTCCGTCTAGAGATGTGTGCATGTGTATATCTATATCCCCATACCAAATATTTGCTTGTGATAATCATGTGATAAATAGCAGGGCCGCGTGATAAACTGTATACGTCTTTTGGCCATCTCGGCGGCTAATCCATCTCCACTTGGATTCATCTGAACACTCCAAACAAGGTCTCTCCTACCCGGTTAGGTAAATATTTATGCAGCATTTCATTTTAATTTTGTGACTAGCCTGAGTGATGGCAGAGGCATTGCTCAGTTTGGGGTGGGGGAATATAAGAGATTTCAGGATCTGAGCTGGGGTTGGTTGTTTCCATGCTCAAGTTGCTGGGACATTGCAGTCTGTGGTAATTATTAACTGACATGAATGTACACAGAGCCATTTTCATGTGCAGAGATGGGCAAAGCCATTTTATTTGCCCCCAGTGGCCTTACCAAATTTTAATCAAGGTACGGTAAAGGAGATGGAATCAAAGCATTAAAAGCTTGGGCTCAGTTCTGGTTCAGGTTCATCCGTATTATTTATTTATTTATTTATTTATTTATTTATTTATTTATTTATTTAAATTCTACAGCTCAGTTCCAATTCAGACTGCAAAAGGAAAAGGAAAAAGCATCCTTTTGTTTCTATTTTAATTATGATTTTAAAGTGTTATGTTAACCACCTTGGGGCTATTGTGAAAGGCAGGGTAGAATTTGAATAAATGAATGCGTGAATTAATGGATTGGTGAATGAATGATACACATCTTTAAGAAGTAGTTCACACTTTGAATTGATTTCAATTTATTTCATGCAGAATAATGCCAACTAACTGGGCTGGGCACTGAGCATCTGTTCCTCTAGTTCAGCATCACTCTCCCCTGCCTGCACCATTTCTCCCCCCCTGCCCGCTGCCATTCCCCCCACCCACCGCTGTCATTTTCTTCCTGCCTGGCTTCCTCTGCCTTCTTCTGTCTGCCTACCCACTGGCTGACCGGCCAGCTGGCCACTGCCTTTTCCCACTGCTGCCATTTTCTTCCCTCCCACCCATCCACATTGCTGCTTGTGAACTCACGTGAGAGCGGCCACACATGGGATTAGCGACGGGTATGCCTGAGAAAGAGAGAGAGAGAGGGAGAGAGAGGGGGGGGGGAGAGAGAGAGAGGGAGAGAGAGAGAGAGACCAATCTCTTGTTTTCAATGTAGCTCTATAAAAGGACTACAATACTAAGGAGCTCACATGAGAACCAATGTGAAATGCGAGAAAGATGAATGACCTATGCTTACCTGGCCAGGGGCTTTTACACACATAGCTTTAAGCTCACATCTCCTCCAGAAAGGAATGTGCGAGTTCACATATCAGCTGGATCTACCCCGAAGTCATAGCGGGCTCTCAGAGACCAGTTCACACATTATTCCGGCTTTCCCCGAATTAGGGCTACACATTTTAGCTTAGTCCGAATTATGTCCCCGGTTTTAAAATCCTCTATTTGTAGCAGCTTTTTCTGGGGGAGCCCCCCCCCCCCGAGATTTCTGGTATGCCCCGACGCTTCTCCGCAAGCTGTGGAGGGGCCATGGCCAGTAAATCGGCTTTTTTCCAAATTCGCACTTTCGTGTTTTGGTTTTTTTTAAAAAAATTGCTGGGTGGATTTGCGGAATGCCAAGAGTCAGCAGAGGGGGCTGCTTGGCAACGTTTCTCGCCGGTCTTCTGCAAGGAAGGAGAGTTTGACAGCTGTGTCTCTTATTGTCTGCTTTCCCGATCGTGGCTAGCTTTGCTTGGGAAGAATTCAAGCTGTTATTGAAATGGGCTAAATAGAGAGGCAGTGCCCTTTCAGAAATATAACAAAGGGCTTTGGATACTGGAAGTACTGCTTGCTGTGTACTTCTTCAATGCTGCCTTCCTTCCCTCTGCCCCATAGCCTGCTTTCCCCCTGCAAGCTGGCTGGAAACCAAAGGCTGGAGGGGAGAGAAACTACCTGTGATCAATCATGCAGCTTTGGCAGTGTTTAACTAGGATGGAGCACAGGCAAAATAGAGCCAACCACACACGCTTTCACTGGTGATAGGGAGGCAGTGCTGTGGTGCAGGAAGCACAAATTCCGGGGGTAGGCTTTACACAGGGGGAGATCATGTTTTCTTCTGGCTGTGTTACAAAAGTTTGGTGAACCTAGAAAATCCATTCCAGGTTGGGCTCAGAGAACAATCTTGACAAGTGGTGGTGGGGGACCCTTATAAAGAAAGGATTGCTGCAAGGTTCATTTTTTTTGGGGGGGCGGCTAATGGAGGGGGCAGCTTTTCACCGTGTGTTGGAAATGAATGAGAGGTGTCGGGACTCAAGTCCGGGACTTGGTTGTGACTGCAACAACACTCTGCACATGGTTAAAGGGGCTCCCCCCCTTGCTTCACATAGTTTGAAATGGTTCTAGGTGGGTCCTAGTACTAATTAAGCCCTGTCGAAATGTTAATTGTCAAGAAGTCAGCTAGCGTCTCTCCAACTTCTCATTTATTTTTGCAAGCTGAGAAATGAAACTTTGGGATAATTCATGTGTGTGGGCAGGGAAGGAATTGCTTAAAAATAGAATGCATTGATTTTGTTCACATGAATAAATTATCCTAGAGGATCCCTCAGTTGTTATGCATGCTGTAAGGATAAAAATGACCCCCACAAATTGGGAGTGGTTTCTATGAACATCCACACAGATACATTTGCTGAGCTAATGCTTCAGGTTAAGCATTCTGTTGTTTTGACTAGTCAATCTTGCAGAATGCCGACTAACAAACAAACTAACTAACTAACTAATAAAAAGGCCTCTCACCTCCTCCTCTGGAATGTGATTGGTTGGAGAAAAAACCTGGAGCAAGCTGTGGGAACGCGCACAGAAAAAAGATCTGCGGGGAATGCAGAGAGGAGCCGACCCTATGTGAACAGTCCATTTAATCTCCCCCCAAATTAAACAGCTGCGAATCTGCTGTGAAGCTGATTCACTCTTCAGATACCCTGTGGCATGAAGCCATGTCTGGAAAACTTCTAGGGGAGCACTGGGTAAAAGGCAGGAGCTATCCTGCCTCCCCACACACGATTCAAGCTGCTCTTAGGCTTGCCAGCACTGCACACCCATACAACTGGTGTGTGGAAGCTCAGAGAGGGAGCAGGAGGAAAGCAAGCTCCAGACTCCTTCACTCCACAATGCACTGCATGACAAGTGCAGTGCATTGGGGGATACCCCCGCAAGCTGGGTGCTCTGGGCACTTGGCTCTATGGCTACACAGGCTGCCTGCAGCCTGAGCAGACACATAACTGGGTACATAGTGGAAGGGCACACTTGCACCCTTCTACCTAGGTAATATCCCGGGGGAAACCTCGGGCTACCCAGCAAGGCAGTGCCGAGATCAGCCCCGATCCCAGCACTCCACATGGCAGCCATACCTGGGTAGGGCTGTGCAAGCCCAGATCTACTCATGTCAACAGCCTCATAATCTATTTTTTAAAAATTGTCTTTTTCAGTCTCTAAAATTTTCTGAACTAAATGCATACAATAGGATGAAAACCAGAAGGATAAAATGTTTAATTTATATGAGAGAAACTTTCTGAAGGCTACAGCAGAAGAAATTCTATACCATACTCTCACCAGTATGTCACTATAGAATGTTTGCAGTTTTATACAGCTGTCCAACACTGGCTTGGGATTATGAAAAAGAAAATGGGGGAGGAGACAGAAACTGAAATAAATAAACCATTAAAATATAGACATCTATTTTCTGCAAGGTGAAAGCAAATACTTTATTATTTATTAAGCTGAGACTTTAGCTAGCATAAACCAGCATTCACTTTTGTGAATCATTGCCAGTTTACACTCTAAGTGGTCTGGTCCCTTGTTGCTCTGATAATTAATTTTAGGAATTAATTTTGGGACTGTAAGGCCCTTTTTAACCCAGTGAGTGATGGGGTACATATCTGGTGACCAATTACTGTGCTGCTCCATCCCATCCAGGATGAGCCAGGGTCACATCTTAGGGGCTCAGTTTTACCTATAGCTCCATACTCTGCCTTTCTCCCTTTGCACACACTAAGCAGAGAGAACAACAGCGAAAAAGACAGTGCCATTGTGTAATGCAAAATACCGTTCATAAGTCATGCAAACACTAAACCCTATGTATAATGAATCTGTCCTTTAGGGACAGTCCTTTCCATGTCATTGTCTGGTACTTATGTTGTTGTTCATCTAGCTAATTACCGCTTTGAAAGGTATAGTCCTGCTGTCATGCCTAGATTAGCAGCAAGTGTTTGGCTGGCTACTTTCTTGTCACAGTTGATAATTATTTAATGAGTTCTGTTCTTCCCCCGGAAAGTAAGATTGGGGGAGAATTGGACCTATTTTATCACAGTAGCATTGCTGTGTCTGTTGGCAGATTTGACAGCAGCTGAGCTGGATGCCACTAAGGCAGGAGAAGAAGAATTTCAATAAGTAGCTCCCGAATCAGTCCGAAACAGGGGAGAAATGAACAGTGATGATGAACAAATCTCAATGGAAACAGAGCAGACTCCTCAGGTGGTTCACTGCCAGGCTGTATCTTATGTGCTTGAAGCACATAAGGGGAATGGAGGCCATAGAGGAGCTCTAGCTCAGCTGCCCTGAAGATTTTTTTTTTTAAACACAGAACATCAATGGAATGAATAAATAAATAATAAAGGTGGATGTGGTGTCAGCAATGAAACACATAGAAGCTTTGTGAGGTGAGACTGTGAGATGGAACAATCTTCCTCTGATTCTCCCCCTCCCCCTGCCCTCGCGTAAAGTGCTTTCAAAATTCTGTTGAGAAGTGTGTAAAATTACTTCTAGAAGAAGGACTTACTAGTCTGGTGACTATACTCACCTTCAGCCTCAGAGGCAAGATGCCCCTAAATACCAGTTGCAGGGGAGCAATGGCAAGAGAGAAGGCAAGCCCTCACCTCTTGCCTGTGAGCTTCTCAGAGGCATCTGGTGGGCCACCATGTGAAACAGGATGCTGGACTAGATAGGCCTTGGGCCTGATCCAGTAGGGCTGTTCTTATGGAAGGAGAAGGGTTATGACAACCCAAGAAAGAACACTATATTTTCCATGATTACTGCAGATACACAAGACCCATCCAGATGTTTAAAATCGTGCTACTGTAACCGTGTGTAGTGGTGAGAATGGGGAGGAAGTCCCACCCCCACCCTGTCACTCACCACCTCTCCCTGACACTCAAGCTTACAGTGGGACTTATCTGAAGAGGGACGCAACATAAGCAAGAAGGTGGGCGCTTCCATGATCACAAGGGATACTGCTTACTACCCTTGAAGAGTAACAGAGAAGTCATAGGAACATAGGAAGCTACCTTATACCAAGTCAGACCATTAGTCCATCTAGCTCAGTACTGTCTACAATGACTGGCAGTGGCTCTCCATGGTCACAGGCAGGGGTCTTTCCCAACCCTACTAGGAGATATCAGAGATTAAAAACCTATGAAGTTATGGTCCCATAAGGGAATATCTGACAATGTTCACATGTAGACTCCAATTCCAATAGAAATCAAGGTGGATCTTGCTTAGCAAAGGAAACAATTAATGCTTGGTACCACAAGACTAGCTCTCCTCCCAAGTCATGAACCAAGGGCTCTTGGTTAGAGGGAGAACCCGAGTGCCTTATGTTCTGTGCTCTCCTGGTAATTTTCAGGAAAAGGAAGCTGCTGACTTGCTCTGATACACTTTAGCGCCTCCACTGCAGATACCCATATTGCAGCTAAGCAGGGGTCAGGTGATATGAGGGGCCAATATGATTCCACTCAGTCCTATAAAGCGCCTCATGTTGGTCTGGTTCTTCTATTTGAACATTCAGATTGCCCACACCTACCACCTTCCTTCCTTTCTTTCAAAGAATCAAGATCCCAAATCTAGTGAATTAAGAAGAACGTTTTAAAGAAATTTCAGTGGGTTTTGGAAGAGTTCCTAAATATATAAAGTAAACTATTATCAGTTGCACAGGGGATGAGGTTTTAAATTAGAAAAATTGCAAGGACATTTCCAGGGAAACAAGATGTTGATCTAAAATAAGGCATGCAAGATTTCAGAAACTGACAAGATTGGTTCGCACTAAGCGTTGAGGCTAAAAGGAATATTTAAAAACAAATCAGAAAAGAGAGAGACAAAGGAAGCAAACAGAAAAAATGTGTATGGTTTTGCAGAGAGTGACACGGAGAGTCACTATAGTGGTGACCACTGATTTAGGGCCTTCAGAATAGGGCAGAATATATGAGAACACATGAACTGCCATGAGTACAGTAGGTTTTTTCCTAGCACTTTTCTAGCCTTTAGAAAGGCAGAATAGCCTAATACAGGCCAAGGCTAACAGCTGAGGGCTTAACTCAAGCAGTACTTTCCTACTTGACTAGTCCAATTTATTTCAACAGCACAAAGGACTTCTCCATGTGAGCTATCCCCTTGGGTAGCATCACTGAGTGCACTCAACACCTTTCCATTTGCTGAAAAGGGAAATTATTCTTGAGCCGAATAAAAATTAGGGGGTTTCAATCAGCGGTACTTCCTATGGTATGAGTAATTTTCACAGCTCACAGAAGTCCTGTTAAGGGAAGGGAGAAGATCAGCTGGAGTTTCAGCACTTTTTGCTGTCTATTTTACTTGAAGCACATTAACAAATGAAAAATGCATGACTCAATCAGCAACAAGGACCTTTATCCGAGGCATGAGACAATGCAGAGCATTGAAGTTTTATAATCTTGCTTCCAGAATCCCATTCTTTGGAGCTGCAACAAAAATAACACTTGCAGATGATATCAGAATAGCAAGAGGGTTTCTCTTCCTGTTGATCATGAGATGATGGCCCTTTGTTCCTTACCCTGCCAAATGAATAAGTGGACAGTGATTTGACATGGGAACTCATGCTTCTTCAGAACAAAAATAAGGGGAGAAAATGCTTGAATGGCAGAAACAGAGTGACCTCTCTGTAGTGCAATATAGATCATTTCACCAGAAATAATTATCCTCTATTTTATACCATTCTCCAGAAACCGATACACTCCAGCTGTCCCTGTTTTCAAGAGACAGTCCCTCTTTTTTATCCTTGTCTCTGGTAAATCATGGGTACTTTATCTGTATTTTGCCTTTGGGAGGAGACTCTGGGAATGTCTTTTAAAAAATGTAGTTAGTCTATATTAGATTCCATTTCATCTCCCATTACTCCCTGTTTAGAGATACTGGTTTGAAAAAGGTTGCAAGTTCAATCCCTGGCATCTCCAGGTAGGGCTGGGAAAGGCCCTTGTGCAAACCCCTTGAGAGCCACTGCCAGTCAGAGCTGATGTTGCTGAGTGAGATGGAACAGACAATACTGAGCAAGCTCCTGGGTATGGGGCTGTACTTCAGTGGTGGAGCACCTGCCTTGCATGCAGAAGGTCCCAGGTTAATTCCCTGGCATCCCCAGGTAGCGTTGGGAAAGACTGCTGCTTTGGGCATGGGCATACCATTAATAAGACAAAGGGAGATGAACGTGTCCTGCCCCACAGTCTCTGAGGGGCCCTCTGAGGCCAGTCCTTGCCCTCTCTCCAGTCCCGTAGCCAGGAGTGTGAGCTGCAGTCCCCCCAAGCAGGTTCTCTGTGACTCCTGATTTCCCTTTTGTCAGTTGGAGCGGAGGAGAGCGGCAGCGGCTGCAGCAGCAGAGGCACTAGCAAGCTGTTCAAGTGGAAAAGAAAGTCAATCAAACAACTCTTATCTGTGTGTGATTTGGTTTTTTTTCCTGCTTCCCACATTTGTGTGAGTGTGAGAGTGTGTGTGAGAGAGAGATTGTTTGTGCCTGAGCTATTTTTAACTTTTAAAACATGATTTTAAATGATTGGGTTCTTCCGTCTAAGTCCTGATGACCCATGTGAAGTGGTCTTCTTCCAACTTGCAATGAGTCGCTTTCCTCTCTGTGGAAAGGAAAGAGGGGGTGGCAGCAGGGGGTTTATTGACTGGTTCTTTGATGGTGCCATGGTGGTTGAAAATATATTCAATTACTTTTCAACTAAACAAGTTCTCGAAAAAATGTTCCTTGCTCACAGAATGGCTCGCAATACTTGAGGGTTGGGGAAGAGTGGAGCTAGCCTAGCATCCTTCCTGATTCTTTGCTAATTTTAAACTGGGTTGCCTGGATATCCCTTCACCTACCTTTTCCACATGAAAAATATTGGTGTTTTAAAAAAAATAAAATCCTGCCATGCTACAGCCCTGACAAAAATTGTTAAGCTTGGAACAGAAGCTTCCTTTGGAACCCGCAGAAGGGGAGGAGAGCTGGTCTTGTGTTAGCAAGCATGAATTGCCCTCTTATATTTCACAAAACTGATACTGTTGTATTATTTGGTTCTGCTGTTGTTTTCACCTTGTAACTGTAGTCTCCTGTCCTCTGTTAATCTGCTACATTATATTACACATGTCCTTAATGTTCTTCTGCAGCAGAGACATGGGGCCAGGAGAAGGAGAGAAAGGCAGCGAGGGGGGCCCATTTTAAAATCTCGTCTCTGGGCCCACCTCAACCTTGGTACGCCCCTGGCCTTGGGGAACTGTTGCCAGTCAGTGTAGATCGCACCTGCTCAACTTAGCCCCCCCCAAGCTGTTTTTGGACTACAACTCCCATAATCCCCACCCACAGTGGCCAATAACCAGGGATTATGGAAGTTGTAGGCCAACATCTGCAGGAGGGCCGAAGTTGAGCAGCCTTGCGCCTAGACCAAGGATGCAGGATTTCAAGCATTTGGTAACTTCCTTGTCTTTTTGTTTTGCCCTCAGATTCTTTCTACCCCAAGGTGAAGTGAAGACAGCAAGCTAGACTCCGAAACTGTCATTACCTGTCTTCGAATTAAGGTGCAAGGTAAAAACTGTGACCATTTGGACTGGCCACAGTGGAGGCCTCAGGCCTTTTTTGTTTGTTTGTTTGTTTGTTTGTTTGTTTGTTTGTTTGTTTTCCAACCTTCATGAAGGCCTTTAGATGAGGGGTGGGGTGGTAGGTCTGTGTTAGAGCACAGTACTTTGCATGCAGAAGGGCCCAGTTTAAATCACTGGAATCTCTGGAAGTGCAGACCAGGTAGTTGCCGATTCCCAGATTTCCTAGAAACGGATCACCAAAGAAGCAGTCATCTTAAATATTTAGTGTAATTGAGGAAAATTGCTTATTATTGAATAAAGCAAAGTGTGCCGTCAAGTAGATTTCGACTCCTGGCGCCCACAGAGCCCTGTGGCGGTCTTTGGTAGAATATAGGAAGGGTCTACTGTTGCCTCCTCCCGTGCAGTATGAGATGATGCCTTTCAGCATCTTCCTATATCGCTGCTGCCCGATATAGGTGTACCTGTTGCTTGATAGTCAAGCATTTCCCCACTGAACCATTAGGTAGCTTTAGTATTGAATATAGGACCATATTAGAATTCTATCTCATGAGGTCAAAACACCATGAAAGAAAAAAACAGGAATTAAAAAACAACTGTTTTTACTTGAATGGAATTCTTATAACTGTGTTGGGTTTTCTATGTGGAAAGAGAGGCAGAATGGTGTGAGCAGCTTCCTGCTGAGGGGCAAAGGCCATTTCCTGTTTTGTGAAGAAGTAGGCACATGACTTGAGGATGTGCTAGTAAGTGTCGCTGGAGATTATTAAACATGTGGTTGGAAAAATAGAGTAATACTGTATCTTCAGGGTCGGGGAACTACATAAGAGGAAAGGTTTTCTTTCGTATTTCTTCTCTAGGTGATGGAAAATTAATTAACTTGGGGTTTGTTTGCTAATTCTGGTTTCATTGCCTCATTTGTATGCTACTGCTTTTATTCTCATAACAGAGGTGCAATCACAAGTAAATGTACTAGAGAGTAAGCCCCTTTGAACTAAATGGCACTTACTTCTCAGTAAGCTTCTCTGTTAGGGACAGAATGGAAAGTATATTAAAATTCAGCTACTGTATTCAGTTGCTGAAAACCATATCTGTTTAATAGCTACAGTCCCTATTTGCTCACTGGTGTGGTGTCATGTAGAGCAAGCAGTGTTTTTCATTGCAAGTCCTGGGACCCAATGGCGGCACCCACTGATTTGAAAAGGTCATTCTCACGACCAAACTGGGGAGCGTTGGCAGGGAGGCGTCAGTGAGTTATCCCCTGCTAACCTGCAAAGAGGCACCTTTTCAAAGTGGTGACTCTCTTTATTTAGCAGGGGGAGAGCAAATGGCTCTATCCACCCCCAGCACAGCATCCCTCCAGTGGCTGTTGCCGGTGTCTATCTTATGTTTATTTTTAGATTGTAAGCCCTTTGGGGACAGGGAGACATCTTATTTATTTATTTCTCTATATAAACTGCTTTGAAAACTTTGGTTGAAAGCGGTATATATATATATATTTGTTGTTGTTGTTGTTAAGTGACAGAGCTGGGAGCTGGAGGAGGAAGTATTCCAGCATCCCACCATGCTGGGAGCACAATGGGACATAGGAAGCTGCCATATACTGAGCCAGACCATTGGTCTATCTAGCTCCATATTGTCTTCACAGACTGGCAGTGGCTTCTCCAAGGTTGCAGGCAGGAATCTCTCTCAGCCCTATCTTCCCTCCCTGAGAAGTCCTAAGTTCCCTCCCTGAGAAGTCAGGGAGGGAACTTGGAACCTAGATGCTTTTCCCAGAGCAGCTCCATCCCCTGAGGGGAATATCTTACAGTGCTCACACCTCTAGGCTCCCATTCATATGCAACCAGGGTGGACCCTGCTTAGCTAAGGGGACAAGTCATGCTTGCTACCATGCTTGCTGCTGGCTGCTCTTGTGCTTTGTGCATGCAGGCAGTCCTGGCATGCACACGAAAGGGGACTGGGATAGAAGGGCATCCTTGTGCCCCTCTACCCTCAGTATTAGCATGAGTAGAAAAAAACTCAGGCTCCCCTAGCACTATGTGAAGGCTACCATTGCCACGGCACACTGCGCCAAACACTGGTGGGGCCCTTGAAGAGGCCCACTCTTAAGCTCCAGTGTGCCATCTTGGAAGATGTGCATTGGGAGATATAGTCCTTCCCAGCAGGTTCCCCATGAAGCTTTATGGAGAAAATGCCAAGAGGTGTGACACTTCTTAGTGCTCCATGCTCACCTTCCAAGATGGTGTCATGCCTTGAGAGGGCTCCGTTTCTCTTAGAGAGCTCCGGCTATAGAGAGGTATATAAATGTAAGTGCTATTGCTAAGTGCTATTAAAGGCTGCACCGGCCTGGGCAAAGTGAAGCGCTGTGCAAGGGTCTCTCTCATCGAATTTTTTTTTTTTTTAAATGTCGAAGTGGCCCCTACTTGAAAAATAGTTGAAGATCACTGATGAGGAGGCTAAGAAACTGAGCTATGAATTATGAGGTCTCTGGTATAAATCTCACCTCTGCCATGAACCACTGCCTTAGGCAAGCTACTCTTTCTGAGCCTCAAACTATCAGCTGTAAAATGAGAAGAACAATACTCACTTTAAAAGGTTGTTGTAAGGATTTCCTCAAGATAATATATGTGAAATGGTTTGAACACTCAGAAGTGTCATACAAATGCTAGGCATTAAGTACTACTGACAAAACCGAAAAAAAATGTGGGTGACTCTTCATGTTTCAGTGCTCTTTTTCAGAGGATTCTAGCCTCTTGCTGTCTTCACCATAATAGCTCATGCAGTAGAAGGCACTATGGCATCCTTGCATATTTTGTGTGTGTGCATCTGGTGTATTGACATCGTGGGTGGATGTTCCTGTTGCTGCATGTGGATTGGCTCCTCCCATGCCTGGCTTATGTGGGAGAGTTGTTGGCATGCCGGCCTGTGATTGGTTCATTTTGGTGGTGTTGTCATGGATGCTGGGAGAGTGGCTGGAGGATGTGAGCCCTGTCCCTTTGTGGACCATGGTGCACCAGCTCCTGGAGCCATCAGAGGGCCTCGGACCACTCTCTACTGGCAAAAGGATGGGGGCCATAGGACCCTGGGGAGCTTGCGAGCAGCTGGTTAATGATCCACACTTGAGTTCAAGTGGGAGGGAGGAGATAGAGAACTTGGCCAGATGGGGGTGGACTGCATTGTGGGGGGCGGGGGGTGGTGGTGCTGACTGACAAGAGAGAGCTATGTTATGCCAACATTTGGCTGGCATAAGCAGGATGATGGTGCACCTGGAGTACAGAATTGCCCAGTAAATATTGTTTCCTTTTTGATCCACTCTTTTATGTCCACAACTTTCCCCAGTACTTTTCCAGCTTACAGTTCTCAGCATTCTACACCCCACGGAAACCTCTTAACCTCACCTACTGTTTGGATTGCGTTGTTTGTCCACATTGGCTTAACTTCAGCCCCAAAGCACAGGCAGGTTGTTGGATGTCACCAATTATATCTGGCCACACTTTCCATTTTTCCTTTGTGCATTCCGCTCATTGTTTTACTGACTGACTTTCTCCTTAACATGTGTACGCCCTTCTGAAAATCCATATCTCCTCCAACAGGGCTTTTGTTGGGATTTTGGATCTCTTAACTAATATTTGTACAACCATACATTCCTATTATTTCTGGAATGTTTTTATTGCCTCCTCCAGCTCCCCCCAACACCATTGTAACATCTCCCCCCCCCGCCTCAATGGCTTACTGAACAGGTGTTCATCTTCTGCATTGAAACACGATCACAATTATGACGTTACCTGTGGCTCCAAGTGAGATAAAGCAGACAACTTTTCAGTGGACCAGAGGAGCACACTGACACAAGCACAAAAGTACCCAAATGCTAGATTGTTTGTGTTTGTTGACCTGCTTGCCTCCAGGATGCCTCGGTACAGAGGTTGCCATTAAAGTTCAGCTGCGGGCTTCATGCCACTGAAATTTGTTCTGCTTAGCTGGAAGCCTGCAGAGGTTGGTGTGCAAACAGATGCAGATGGTTCAAAGCTCTGTCATATGGTTTTCATTCAGTATTCCAAGCAAATGTAGAGTCATTTTCCACATGCTTGTCAACAGCTTGCCCTGGGTTCAGTTTCCGCAATGGAATATCAGTGAGGTGCAAGAAATTGGGAATTGTTGAATTAATTGTCCCTCCCTTCATGAAGGCTGCTACAACAGAATCATAAAGTTGGAAGGGCTTAAATATTCAATACCCTATTTCAAAACAGAGCCATCCATAAATTAATGAACACATCATGGCATGGGGCAGAAAGTGACCAAATCCTTATTCACACATCTATCTATCTATCTATCTATCTATCTATCTATCTATCTATCTATCTATCTATCTATCTATTTAACATATGTATATACTGCCCCAAACTTATTTCTCTGGGCAGTTTACAATAAAACAATACAAATTAAAAAATGTTAAAACATAAACTTTATAGGTTATAACAAGCACCTTGTGTTTTGCATGGAAACTTATTGGTAGCCTGTGTAGTTCTTTTAATATAGGAGTAATATGGTCTCTTTGAGATGAGCCAGAGACCAACCTGGCTGTCGTATTCTATACCAACTGCAGTTTCTGGACTACGTACAAAGGCAGCCCCACATAGAGCTCATTGCAGTAGTCAAGTCTGGAGCTTACCAGAATATATACTATTACAGAATATATAAAATTTAACACAATGTTAAAAACTGTAAGTCTAATTAAGAGCCTGGGTGAACAAATGTGTCTTAATCACTTATATATCACATGAGGCTGGAGGAGACCTATCATCCACAGCTGTTCTTTTGCAACTGTTACTACCATGTTGTTGCCACCCATACAGCACCAGTGAAATGTGCATCATGGATGGTACATCCTTATTCTATACACAGCTTAGAAGAAGGGCTGTACACAACTTGTTCAGCATTCAGATGCCTGTCTACTCCAGGATTATACTTGCAACTTCGTCCAAAAAGCAACCTTGTATGCCAAAAATCCTGGAAGCTACAACTCAGCTGTATCTATGTCTGTCTTGTCAATCTGCTATGTCATTTTAGAGCTCATTTCTGCCCGTTTCAGTTACATTTCTGGTTGCTTCTGGCTTGAAAAGGAACAAATGTTATTGTTATGAATGTTCTTTTGCATTTTTAGTGTGTGCAGAAGTCTTGTACAGTTGTTATCTCCTCCATCTTTCCAGCAGGTCATTATTATTGCTGTCTGCAAGAGAAGGCATTGAGGCTGATAGAAACCAACTCATTCACGGCCATCTAATGAGCCAGTTAGTGCAGACCTAAAACAGGTTCTTCCAAGTTCAGTACTTGAGTTGGGAAAAACGACTACTCTGATCATTCATTGTCCATGAACACACCCAAGAAATAATCACTGGGGCCCACCAATGTTTCTGTGACAAAGTCAACATGGTTAAAAAACAAAAAAGAGAGAGAGAGAGAGAGAGAGACCTTTGAATGTTCTGGCATCTTACCATAAGAACATAAGAAAAGCCCTGCTGTATCAGGCCAAGGCCGATCCAGTCCAGCATCCTGCCTCACGCAGCAGCCAACTAGATGCGCTCGGAAAACGTACAAGCAGAGGGGAAAGGCTACTGCCCCCTTGGTACTCCCTTGGACCTGAGGTCCAGGGGCATGCCACCTCTGCTCCTGGTAGAAGTATATAGCTACCAAGGCCATGTACTGTATGAAAAATGTATTAAACCAGGATGAAGTGATTAAGCCCCTCAGGAGGTCACACAATAGCAGTGTACACTATATAAAATTGTCCATGTGAATTGGCTTTGATAAAAAGTAGTTTGCATTTTGCCAGTGAAACTATGGTCTGAGACAGAGAGAGATGCTCTTCTAAAATAATGTTCCACACTTAAGAACACGAGAAGAGCCCTGATGGATCAGACCAATTAATAAATGGTCTATTTTCCAA
This sequence comes from Hemicordylus capensis, assembly GCF_027244095.1. Taxonomy (NCBI): domain Eukaryota; kingdom Metazoa; phylum Chordata; class Lepidosauria; order Squamata; family Cordylidae; genus Hemicordylus; species Hemicordylus capensis. Next base: position 418,299,411 of record NC_069657.1, read on the forward strand.
AAACCCGCTTCCCAGGGTGACTACCAGATGCCTGTTGGAAGCTCGCAACCAGGGCTTGAAGGAATCTGTGAGTCTACCTACCTATCTTTCTAAATTGAACTGCTCTGTTGGCACAGACAGGAGAGGTACATTGAAAGCTGAGAGAGATGGGAAAGTAATAAACTTTATATGATGGATCTGCAGCCTTTCACTTGAGATAGTACCCTCTATATGTCAATTCTTTCTGGAACTATGTAGGGAAATAGCACTGCTTCCTATCATACTCAAGGAAGTCTTTCATAGGAGACTTGGACAAGGCCAGTGTCAGCATGGCTGGGTAGCTGCCAATAGTTCAAAGCGCTGGGTAGAGCCCACTGCTGATTCCCAAATCTACCTTTGTGCCCATAGCTTTTGTATTGTGGGAGTGGGAGGAACTGCTTTGCAGTAGTTCCACTCTTACTTCTTAGACAGATTCTAGATGGTGTCGCTTGGAGACTGTTGCTCTTCAAAATGTGAACTTTCATATGGTGTCCCCGAGGGCTCTATACTGTCTCCAATGTTGTTTAGCATCTACATGAGATTGCTGGGAGAGATCATCAGGAGATTTGGTGCTGGGTGTTATCAGTATGCTGATGACACCCAAATCTATTTCTCCATGTCAGCATCATCAAGCAAAGGCATAACATCCCTAAATGCCTGCCTGGAGGCAGTGATGGGCTGGATAAGGGATAACAAACTAAGACTGAATCCAAATAAGACAAAGGTATTTATTGTGTGGGGTTGGAACTCAGCAGAAAATTTTGATCTGCTGGTTCTAGATGGGGTGATACTTCCCCAGAAAGAACAGGTACACAGTCTGGGAGTGCTTCTGGATCCAAACCTCTCCCTGGTGTCTCAGGCTGAGGCAGTGGCCAGAGGTGCTTTCTATCAGTTTCAGTTGATATGCCAGCTGCATTTGTTTCTTGAAATAAACAAGCTCAGAACAGTAGCATATATTCTGGTTAGCTCCAGACTTGACTACTGCAATGCGCTCTATGTGGGGCTGCCTTTGTACGTAGTCTGGAAACTACAATTAGTACAAAATATGGCAGCCAGGTTGGTCTCTGGGTCATCTCGAAGAGACCATATTACTTCTATATTAAAAGAACTACACAGGCTACCAATAAGTTTCCATGCAAAATACAAGGTGCTTGTTATAACCTATAAAGCTCTAAACAGCTTAGGCCCAGGGTATTTCAGAGAATATCTTCTTCACTATGAGCCCCAACGTCCATTGAGATCATCCGGAGAGTTTAATTTGCAGTTGCCACCAGCTTGTCTGGTGACTACTCAGGGATGGGCCTTCTCTGTTGCTTTCCTGAGACTCTGGAATGTGCTCCCTGCTGAATAAAAGCCCCCCCATCTCTGACACCTTTTAAAAAGTCTCTAAAGACACATTTATTCACCCAAGCTGTTTAACAAGACTTGTGGTTTTAGTTTGTTTTAAGGTTTTCATTTCTATTTTAATTTGTTTTATTTTGCTTTAAACTGCCCAGAGATGGAAGTTTGTGGCGGTGTAAAAAGATAAATAAAATAAAATTTAAAAATTAATATAATGGTGGTAGAGCTTCTCCGTCAGGGCCCACTCAAGGTGGAGGGCCCTTTGAGGTCTGTTTGCCAAAGACCCCCTGAAACCTGGAGCTGGCCCTGGTTTTGGAAACAAAGTGTAATGAATTAATGTGGGCATACAGCGGTGAGGGTCAGCAACAGTAGTGGTGAGTCCGAACCGGTCCGGCGGCCATTCTAAGGAATGGCCGAACTGCCAGACCGGTTCGGCTCTTGGTGGTTCGGGTCCGGGTGGGGGGGTATGACTTTAAGGGCGGGAGGGCTTGCTTACCCTTCCCGCCTCTTCGGCCCCCTCCAGCGCCCGTATTTAACTTAAAAGCGGGGCGCTGGAAACCAGCCGCCCCCGCCGCCGCTACCGCCGCCCCCCTGAGCAGATTAACAATTAAGGGTGCCCTTTCCCGGCGGGTAGACCGGGCCTCCGGTGTCTTTTGTGGTGCGCGCATGCGCGCGCGCGCGCAAAGTGCCTTCAGTCTTCTGGAGGCCTTGCTAACGAGAGGAGCTCCGTTCGGTAGCTCCTCTCGTTTACTTCAAGCATTGGGTAAGGACACACTCGGGCGGGCGGGCAGCTGGGAGGGAGGGCTGGCTGGCTGGCGGGCGGGCGACGGCAGGGGCACCCTTAATTGTTAATCTGCTCGGGGGGGCGGCGGTAGCGGCGGCGGGGGCGGCTGGTTTCCAGCGCCCCGCTTTTAAGTTAAATACGGGCGCTGGAGGGGGCCGAAGAGGCGGGAGGGGTAAGCAAGCCCTCCCGCCCTAAAAGAAAGGGCCCCCCGTCGGTGCCGGTCCGGACTGGGCCGGACCGTGCACATCCCTAAGCAACAGCTAGCACAATCACTGCCTATGTACACAAGTGACAGTTTAGGATTTGGGAAAGAAGCCATAGAAATGAGACCGTGTTTTAAAAGACCCTCTCTACAGAGAGAGAGAGAGAGAGGAGGTTGGACAGAGGCAGCAAGATAGGAGAATTTGGCCTTCATATCATCTCAAGTTAAAGCCTGTCTTTATGGTTGCATTTCCATGCACGTTTCTACCGTTTAATGGACATCTTCTATAAGAGAGAAACTCCTATTATCTTGGCATATTTATACATGAATTCTAATACTGTCTTTTTAACACTCATTAGGAGCTGCATTTGAGTTCATTACTGTGCATTATGCAGGCAGAGGGACTCTTGGACCAGAATCCAAGGAGAGACCATTGTATTTTTGGAAGAACCAATTTGATCCACTGCCATGCCTTCTTAATTGGGAAACTGTAGTTTGGATTCAAAGCTGTTGGTGTCAGAATCTGGGAACTAGGGAAAGAAGTCATACTTTGGGCATTTCACTTTTTCTTTTTAAAACGCAAAAGATTATCACAGGCTGGTACAGTGTTCTTTTTTAAAAAACATGAAACACGAGTACTTGTTTCATGTAGAAAAGGAATATTTTGGGTACCTGTTTGAGAAAGGATCACAGACTATGGCTACAGCTACTTAGCACTTGAAATGAAACTTTTTGTAAGATTTTGGCTGAGTTTCATGTTATCAGTTTTTCATTATCACTTACTGACATCTACTGGCTATATCATGCATTATTTCTGAAGGCTTAATAGGCCTTTCAAGAGCTTTGGGTTTAGGAACACCTGAGCAGACCAGTGATATACCAGGTGGAGATGCAGACTGCCTAGTATCGTATACTCTGCTTTCCAGCTATGTTAAGTAAAGCAGTAAGTGAATGCTGAAAGGGGGAAATAATCTGTTTGCGGCTAATATGCAGTACTTTTGCGGTTTGCAGTACTTTTACTAATTAATTAATTAATTAATTAATTAATTGTAGTATTTTTCAGCTGCTTTTCTTCCCATAAAGACCTTAGAGCAGCTAACACTGAAAATAGAACAACAGCAATAAAATAAATAACAAGTGTCATTAAGAATGTCTATTTTTATAATCCCAAGCATAGTTAGTGCAGCTCCACAATTTACTTGCGTGCCACAGATACGTCAGTTTTCTATCAGTGTTTCTTGAGAATACATAAACTGTAAACAATAGGCTGGGAATTTGTGTCGATGTTGTAGGAGATAATAAGTAAGGGGAAGCTAGGACCCAGAGGAGCTCGAGTGGACTTCTGGTTTTCTGGAGGTCAGAGCTGCAGCTTGACTTTTAAAGGTTGATAGTGCAACTTGCATTAGGAGGAAAGAAAGCTTCAACTAAAGAAACTGGCTGCAAATTATCTTTGCTTGCCTTCGGGACTGACCATTGCCAATCAGTCTGGAGGGGTCTTGAAACCCTCACAAAAACCAGTGGAATTTGCAGTCCACTGGAAGCTGCAGTCCAATCAAGGTTCCTAGGGCATGTACACACTGGGACTTAAGGGGCACCAATCTGTCATTCACATTGTATGTTTGCTGGCAGGGGCGTAGCTAGGGGAGAAGGGGCCCGTGTTCATTCCTCTCTCTGGCGGCCCCCCAGAGTGAGGGAGATAATGAAGAAAATAGGGAGGGATGGAGCTGGAGGGCCCTCAGGAGCTGGGGGCCTGTGTTCTTTGAACCCATTCGCTCAATTATAGCTACGCCCCTGTTTGCTGGAGAAAACACTGATATAACATAGGTTAGGAAAGACACAACGAGATATCATGAAGATGGGGCTGCTGTCCAAGCTGGAAACCAGTTTTTGCTGCCACCAGCTGTTGTGATGGCCACCAGCCTAAACAGTTTTTAAAAGGGATTAGACAAACTCATGGAAAATAGGGCTATCCACAGCTACTAGCCATCCGGATCAGAGGTAGCATGCCCCTGAACAACAACAAATATTTATATACTGCTTTTTTCAACAAAAGTTTCCAAAGTGGTTTACATAGAGAAGAAATACATAAACAAGATGGCTCCCTGTCCCCAAAGGGCTCACAAGCTAAAAAGAAACATAAGACAGGTACCAGCAACAGCCACTGGAGGGATGCTGTGCTCAGGTGCGGAGTGAGACTGGCGGCAGCCCATGTTCGGCCGCTGCTGCAGCCCCCTGGCCCCGCCCCCCGTGTCTGACGTGTCTGATGTCAGATGCAAGTCGTGGTCTCCCTCCAAAACACGGCCACATGGCCCCATTTTGAAGGGAGATCGGCCCACGCTGCATTGGGCAGCGCGGGCCGGAGCAACTCTCCCTGCCTTTAAAGGCAGGAAGAGCCGTTCCGGTCACGCTGCCAATGCAGCGCAGGCCACCGATCTCCCTCCTAAACAGTGCCGCACAGCCCCATTTGGGAGGGAGATCGGCCCCGCTGTGATGTGATGAAAACAGAATGACAAAATTAAAAAGTATTGGAATCTGACTTGATTTCTATGAATTAGAAGGGAATCTTTGTTTTGATATCATGGTTTGCTTTGATGTTGTGTTCATGCTGTGTACAGCAAAGAGAATTGACTTCTTGTCCTTTGGACTTCTAAAGCCATCTCCAGATGCTGTGCTCATTTAACAGCTCCAGAAAATGAAGATTCTTGCTGGATAGACTGATAGTTGAGTCAGATTTTCAGTTGATTTTTCAAATTTGATTTTAAGTTTAACTTGTTTATATGTTTTAACTGTTGATTTTAAAGTTTACAGATGTTTTAACCGGCTGTGAAATGCTTTGAGACCTTGTTATAGGCAGTATTAAAATGTGATAGATAGATAGATAGATAGATAGATAGACAGACCTTGGTTCATATTTCTGCTCAGTTGTATACTTGCTGCTTACCTGCCCAACTGAGGGAAGCTGCTACCTGACTTTACTATGTTATGGGGACAGAAACATTTTCTATTCAGTATAAATTTCCCAAATAAGAGAAAGTGAGGATGTATTCACATTTCCACATCAGCCTAAATGGGAAAAACCATTTTGGTGATCCATTGCTTCAGCCTTTGGCAGGCCAGTTGTGTGCATCTGGCAGCCAAAGGAGATTGATTTTAGGGTTTGCCAACTTTTGATTTCAAAACTTCTGATTCTAAAGGTGGGCTTAGAGGGTGGAACTAGAACAGAACATAACAGGACAGGGGTGGAGCCAAGACAGGACCTGGTGAGTCCTGGTAAGTTCAGGGCAATTAGCATCATGGATGAAGCCAGGCAAAATCAGGTCCAAATAACGACTATCTAACAGAAATTAGTTTTACTGGTCAAACCAATACAAGAGTGGTTGCTTGACAGGCCTGTCTGACATGCTTGAACTGAGAATGCCTTAAAAGCATTTGCAGTGGCAAATAAAGTTCTGTGTCTGGCAGCAGGATTGCCTCAGGATTGAGAGAATGTGAAAAGACACAGTAGGCTAGTTCACATGATCATTAATTGGGTAGAACAAGTATCATTCCCATATTTGGGAGTTACGCACACTCCTATTTTGCGATTGTGTGTGAGTAAAAAGCAAGGTAGGATGTGGGGAAAGTGTGTGTGAGGCTCCTGCTGGGTAGGAGGACTCTGTCCTACCCAGCAGCTATACCCAGCTGTTTAATGAGGTAGGAGGGAAAGCCATCCTACCCAGAGTGAACCTCCCCAGAGTGTACAACCACCCTCTTTCCTCCTACCTTTTTCTTCTTCTCCCCTCACCAAATATTTATATACCGCTTTTCAACTAAAGTCCCCAAAGCTGTTTACATAGGTATAAATAAAATGGCTCCCTGTCCCCCAAAGGGCTCACCATCTAAAAAAGAAATATAAGATAGACACCAGCAATAGCCACTGGAGGGATGCTGTGCTGGAGATGGATAGGTCCAGTTGCTCTCCCTCCGCTAAATAAAGAGAATCACCACTTTCAAAAGGTACTTCTTTGCTCTTTTAGCAGGGGTACCTTGGTTTTTAATTGTACATAATTGCAAAACAGGAGTGCCCACAGCTCCCATACCTGGGTAGGACCTACCCAATTAATGATCATGTGAACTAAACTCCTGCTGAAACATCAGGGAGGGGAGTTATTTAATCCTCCGGCATGTATTCCCCCAACCTTAATTATTTACTATAAACTACTGTATTAAGGGCTTACCCAACCCAAATCCTGCCTCCTTCCATGTTAGTTTTTTGGGTTTTTTTAAATGGACACCCTAACATTACATGTCTCAATCAGCTTGGGAGAAGAGCCAAAAATATTGCTGTTTGGAGGTTGTGAAAAACACCATTTTTATTTCTCCAACGTATATACTTCACAAACTTATGTACATAGGAACATAGGAAGCTGCCATATACTGAGTCAGACCATTGGTCTATCTAGCTCAATATTGCCTTCACAGACTGGCAGCGGCTTCTCCAAGGTTGCAGTCAGGAATCTCTCTTAGTCCTATCTTGGAGAAGCCAGGGAGAGAACTTGGAACCTTCTGCTCTTCCCAGAGCGGCTCCATCCCCTGAGGGAGATATCTTACAGTGCTCACACATCAAGTCTCCCATTCATATGCAACCAGGGCAGACCCTGCTTAGCTAAGGGGACAAGTCATGCTTGCTACCACAAGACCAGCTCTCCTCTCCTAATTCTTCATACCTAAGGAGTTCCTAAGAATAAAGACACTATTCCCTCACAATTAAGAGGTTGCTCATAGTTCCCCTTTTGGAGAAGACAAAGACAAAATAGGAGTTGAGCAATCCTGCCTTCTCTCTGTTACCCATTTCACCTTCCATACTACATTTCCTTTCTTTTTGATTGATTGATTGATTGATTGATGGATGGATTGATTAAGTGCTGTTAAGTCGGTGTCGACTCTTAGTGACCAAATAGATAGGATTCTCTCCAGGATGATCTGTCTTCAACTTGGCCTTTAAGGTCTCTCAGTTGTGCATTCATTGCTGTCATAATCGAGTCCATCCACCTTGCTGCTGGTCGTCCTCTTCTCCTCTTTCCTTCAACTTTTTGCAGCATTATGGACTTCTCAAGGGAGCTGGGTTTTCATTTTTACATGCTTGAAAAAGCCCCCTTTGTTGCTCTTTAGCATCCCTCATCAGCCTCAGCTTGTTCTGAGCTTTCCCTTTCCTATCACTGTCCCCACAAGCCTAAGCTATATTCACCCTTGGTGACCTGTCCTGTCTTCCATTTTTTTAATGTGTCCTTTTTCATTTTCAGCTCATCACTAAGCTTTTGTACAGCCAAATATATTTTGTAGCTGTCTCCCATTTTCCTTTCTCATTGGAGTAGTTCGTGCCTTTTGTAAGTAATGCCTTCTTCAGGAACACCTACCCATCTTGGGCTCTTGTCCCAATTTGTTTACCTAGCTACAGAATCTTATCTAGCACTTCCTATGTTTCTTAAAATCAGTGTTACTAAAATCCAATATACATGTTTGACTCCACTCACCTTTAACTTTCCATAAGATCAAGAATTCAAACCAAGGTCATTATGGCTGATGATGATCGGAGTTGTAGTCAACAGCATCTGGGGACCTGCGGTGGGAATCTGTGTCCTCAGGGGAAGTAACCAGCATAGAGACAGTTAGGGCTTGAGAAGCAAGACGAGTATCAGACACTTTAGCTTTACTCTTAAAGCAATGGTTAATCTATTCTATATTTTGAAGAGTTTGTGGGTGTGTTTGTGAGACAGAAAGTCATACTTCCCAATTACTTACAGTTACGAAATTTTGCATGCAGAAGATCATCACCAGATTTTATGTTATGGTTCTGAACAGCTTTTAAGACCCAATAATCAGTTCAATAATTCAAATGTGACATCATGCCCAACAGAAGCAGAAGATCTTTCTCAGATTCAAATGTACTGTGATTCAAATTGACCAGATATGGTAATTATTCAATAAAATGAATATTTCAAACTGTTCTTTTACTTCCCTTCTGCAAGCACGTTAATAAAAAATTCTTCTTATATAATAAGTTGTATCCATTATATATTTTGAAGAGTTTGTTTGTTTTGTGGATTTATTTGTGCAAAATAAAGTACAGATACCAAATTTGGCATAAACAATCCTTCATAAAAGTAGCTGAATGCACTAAATACAAAATGACTATGCCCGGTCAACAATGGGCCTCACTTACAAGTATTAAATATTTTAAAACTTACATCACATTTTATTCATTCATTCATTCATTTTATTGTTAAATTTATATACTGCCTTTCATTTAAAAATATATTAACAAATCTGATTAATAAGATTTAAAATACAAGCATTAAAACTGTACAAAATACAAAGAAGCAGCAATAGAGACAATAATATAAAAGCCTGGGTAAAAAGCCAAGATTTAACACGCTTTCTAAAAACTGTGATGGAGACTGAGGAGTTTGCTTAAGGTGCAGTCAATTATGTACTGTATTATAGTACATCATGATTTAACTGTATTATAGACATAGGGACATAGGAAGCTGCCTTATACTGAGTCAGACCATTGGTCCGTCTAACTCAGTATTGTTTACACCGACTCGTGATGACTCTTTAAGGTTTCAGGCAGAAGTCTTTCCCAGAAAGGGACTTCATCATGACTATTCTGAACTCCTTTTATTATGACATAGATCTCAACCTTCTGCATGTTTCGTCAGAAGTAAATTACTTTTTTCAGTGAGATAATCCATATATGTTTTTTCAGTGAGATAATCCAAAATATACTTACTTGGAAGTAAGTTCCATTGAACAAAATGGGTTCTAATTCTGAAGTATATATGCACAGGAGCATCCTACCTGTTGTGTCAATTTTTTCTAAGATTGTGATATATATATATTGGGCAGGTTTAGATATCACGCAGAACTGCAGTTATTTTAACTAAGGTTTATCTAACAGACCTGGATTGGCATGATGGACAATTAACAAATCTTGGTTTGTTTCATCATATCATAGGTTGTTTGGATCCGACCCTTTCTCCTTATCTCTTGTGATCTAGGCTTGTCTCTTATTATGTCCGCCTTCACACATAATGCCAAACTGGAGGCAAAGGGTGCAGAGGTTCCATTTTGGGGTTGCTCAAATGCGCGAAACCGCTCTTTTGTCTCAAAAGTGACCCTAGGTTTTTGAGCCTAATCCATAATCTGAACCTTCGATTTGTAGTGAGTTTCTCTATTCCAACCTGAGGTTTGAAGGTGGCATTATGTCATCTGAATTCCGCTGCCGCTGTAGTCTGGGTTTTGTGCTGCGGCTGTTGCCAAAACCATAGAGAGAGCGGCTCAGACCAGCCCAGAAATGTGCCAGCTCTAGGCTTCTTGTGCTTCTTGCTGGCTGCCGCTTAGAACACGTGCCTCCACCATCCCCACTGTCTTGCACTCCTCCAGCCATTGCCTGGCAAAAGGGACTCTGCATTGCTGCATCCCAAGCTTCAAAGCATGTCAAAGGTAAAAGCCACATTGGGGGATGCCAGCTTTCTGCTGTGTCTTGTATTCCCCCCTTTGACAATATGCAGAAAAATGGGATGGGATGGCAAGACAGGCACTTTGTGTAGAGGTCTCCACACATCAAGTGATGAACCACAGTAAAGCAAAATAAATAATGGTTCCATATAGCAATAGCAATAGCAATAGCACTTACATTTATATACCGCTTTATAGCCGAAGCTCTCTAAGCGGTTTACAATGATTTAGCATATTGCCCCCAACATTCTGGGTACTCATTTTACCGACCTCGGAAGGATGGAAGGCTGAGTCAACCTTGAGCCCCTGGTCAGGATCGAACTTGTAACCTTCTGGTTACAGGGTGGCAGTTTTACCACTGCGCCACCAGGGGCATATGATGTCTGAACCTGTCCATTGGGTTTTTAAAAAAACAATCAGACATACACACACGAGGGGTGGGCAGAACAATTTGAAGTCAGAATGCTTTGACTGTGAACCAGGCCATTTTGAGTGTTTCAAGCTCAGACCAGAACACCCTTCAAATGAAGGCCCTGTTTCAGGCTCAGAACAATGCTGTTCTGACTCAGAACACTTGGAACATTCCGAGCACCATTTTGGACTCCAAAATGGCATTCTTCTGGCAAGCACACGCACGGCAACCATTTGCGTGGTTAGTACTACCATGCAAATGGCTGCCATGAATGTGCAGATGCCAGAAGAGCACCATTTTGGAGTCCAAAATGGTGCTTGGAACATTCTGAGTCAGAATAGGGTCATTGCATCAGAACAATCCAGGGCATTTGCGTTCCGTTCCGAGCTTGAAACAGAACACAAATGCCATCCTGTGCACATCCCTGATACACACTAAGGATACCGCAGTGTATAACACTTCAAAACAAATTGCCAGTTTTGTACAAAAAAGCTGCAGGAATCTGTCTATCAAAAATGTTAATTTGCTACTAAAAAAAGAGAAAGAGAGATCCCCTAATTTGGAAGAAATTAGTCGTATGCTCTCCTCAGCAAACATCACTAGTAAAGCTTCATTAGTATGTATTTTCACATAATTCAATTAGCCAAAATACATACAAATGCCAGCAGTGCTGTTCCCTGCTCAGGGAGTGTTGGTGAAGCTTTAAACAGATTTGAAACAAAAATTGCATAAACGGCATGTAAAGTCCTGTGCATACAAAGATACCTTCGGGGTCCTAATAAATTCATGAAACTTTTAAAAGCATGATTTCCTAGCAGGCAATCACTTTTAATTAAGAGGATCACCTACAGCAACACATGTCCTTCAAAAACTTACATTATTTTTTTTCTTTTTTGAATTTCAAAGTTTCTGTAGTAAAAGTTGAATTGCTGAGTAGCTTAACCTCAAAAGGATTCCAGGCTTTCATGGCAGTTATAAACCACTGTGGTGCCTTCTTTATAAGAAGAAAAGATTCTTAACACAACAGAGAAAGAAGGAAATCTCTTTCTACTCATAGCTAGAAGCAAGCATTTCCTCCAAAGGTCAGAAAACTTTTCCTCAGTTAAAGAATATTTTAAGGACACTGTAGCTACTTGCACAAGTAATCTCTAGTAATTTGCTCTATGAATTAAACATACAATTGCAGGTATTTATTATTTCATACACTGTAAGTTTCTCTCTCTAGTTTTTTTTTTTTTTGTTTTTTTTAAAGAAAAGGTAGTAGATTTGTAGAATTTTTTTGCATTGCGAATTTAGTAAATATGGAGTGTGCGTGGTTTAGTTGATGAGGTGATATCTTCCAAGAGTAATGGGCAGGAATGCACAAATTTAGGCTTAGCTCACTGATTGATTGATTGATTAAGTGCTGTCAAGTCGATCTCAACTCTTAGCAACCACATAGATAGATTCTCTCCAGGATGATCTGTCTTCAACTTGGCCTTTTAGGTGTCTCAGTGGTGCATTCATTGCTGTCGTAATCGAGTCCATCCACCTTGCCACTGGTTGTCCTCTTCTTTTTTCTTCAACTTTACCACATGAGAACATAGGAAGCTGCTATATACTGAGTCAGATCATTGGTCTATCTAGCTCAGTATTGTCTTCACAGACTGGCAGCGGCTTATCCAAGGTTGCAGGCAGGAATCTCTCTCAGCTCTATCTTGGAGAAGCCAGAGAGGGAACTTGGAACCTTCTGCTTTTCCCTGAGTGGCTCCATTCCCTGGAGGGAATATCTCCCAGTGCTTACACTTCTAGTCTCCCAATCATATGCAACCAGGATGGACCCAGTCATTTGTGCTTTGAGTGAAAATTCTGGATGGATTTGTTCTATGATCCATTTGTTTGTTTTCCTGCCTCACTTGTTTTCCTAACTCACTAGCCAGCCATTATTTGTGTTTGCCTCCAATCCCCTCTCTTCCCTCAGATCCTTTTCTGGCACACAGGAGAGCATATGGTCTTCTGTCATTTGCACTGGGATATGAAGATGTTAAGAAACTGTGGGAGCCATTTCCTGCTGCTCAAAAAGGATTCTTGATAGTCCTTGCCTTCTCAAACGTGGCAGTGGAAATGAGACCTCTGGGGAGGAGATCTGTGTGGTGTTGGATGTCCTGCTTGCCAAAGCCTGGGGGCACTTGCCACTGATGAGCTGGCAGGTAGATTTGTAGATGCCTGATAATGGAGTACTCTCCTTTCAGTCACAATTCTGATGGATTCATGCAGTATTCCTATCATTCTGGGGCTGCTCCTGAGTTCATATTCATTATATGGCAAAATAGTGATCACCTGGGATCAAAGTCAAATGGTTGGTTCACACATAGCACTTAGCAATAGCACTTACATTTATATACTGCTTTATAGCCGGAGCTCTCTAAGCGGTTTACAATGATTTAGCATATTGCCCCCAACATTCTGGGTACTCATTTTACCAACCTCGGAAGGATGGAAGGCTGAGTCAACCTTGAGCCCCTGGTCAGGATCAAACTTTTAACCTTCTGGTTACAGGGTGGCAGTTTTACCACTGCGCCACCAGGGGCACATGCGTGGACATCAGCTGAGTACTCAACAGGAGGCTACTCATACTTGATGACTAGAAGCCAACTGCATGAACCTACTCCTGTTCGCCACCACTCATTGAGATTATCAGGCAGAGGTCGGTCTGCAGTTGCCACCAGCTCATCTGGTGGCTATTCGGGGATGGGCCTTCTATGCTGCTGTCCCAAAACTTTGAACACACTCCTTGCTTAAATAAGAGCCTCTCCATCTCTGACAACTTTTAAAAAGTCTTTAAAGACACATCTGTTAACCCAGGCTTTTAATTAAATATTGTTTAAATAGTTTTTGTTTTAAAATGTTATTTTAAAATTTAAATTGTTGTAATGTTTTAATTTTTCTGTATCATTTATTTTGTTTTAACTAATGCTTTATTTGTTTTTGTTTTTGTTTGTTTGCTTTGTTGTAAACCGCCCAGAGATGTGAGTTTGGGGCGGTATAAAAATATGTTAAATACTTTTTTAAAAAAGCATTGTACTATGAAAGATCAAAAACAGTTCCATCTGTGAAGGTTCATTCGCATATGCCAGTCATCAATATCATGAATCTGTGAACCAGACCAAAAATGTAAGTGTTGTTGATTCTGGGGCACATGGACCAGCAGGCTGCTGAGTTTAAAGAGCATCATGTTATGCAGAAGATGGTAATGGAACTGATGACTAGAGGTGTGCATGAATCAATTTTTGTGATTCAATTCAAGCTCAAATCGAATTGCAAAAACTCAGATCGATTAGTCGGAACCAGCTGGCTTGGCTGTTTGGCTCAATAGATCCATCTCACATCACTCGAATTGATTCGTGTGCTTCGAGCACCATTTTGAAGCCTGTTTTCTCAGGGAGAGCTGGAAAATGGGGCTGTTTTTCCAGAGAGAGCTGGTCAACCAATTCGAGTTGGTGGGTAGACCAGCCCTCCACTCCAGATTTAGCGCAACTGCCCACCTCAGAGGATTGGTCTGCCTGGTAGACCAGTCCTCCGAGGCGAAGTCCAGGGCGTAGGGCTGGTCTGTCCATTGATCCCAATTGGTAGACCAGTTCTCGCCAGAAAAATGATGCCATTTTAATGCCCATTTTTCCAGGGAAAGCTGATCTACCAATTGCGATCAGATGGTAGACCAGCTCTCTGCTTTGTGCATCTGCCTGTATCGGAGGACTGGTTGAAAACTACAGGGATTGAAAATGGGCCTCAAAATGGCACTTTCTGGGGAGAGCTTGTCCACAAACTGGGATCAGCAAGTAGACTGAGGTGAGCTCTGAGGCGGGCTCACTAAGTCCGGAGCAGAGGACCTGCTGATCAGCAGACCTGCTGATCCCAAATGGTAGACAAGCTCTTCCTGGAAAACCAGGAGAACTGATCTACCAATTAGGATCGGCGGGTAGACACACCCTCTGCTCCAGATTTAGTGCATCAGTCTGCCTCAGAGGACAGGTCTACCCACTGATCCCAATTGGTAGACCTGCTCTCCCTGGGAAGTGCTATTTTGAGGCCAATTTTCCATGGTGCAATGGAGCATAGGACAAGCTTGGTGTACTGAAGATCCTACATTCAATCCTGGAATCTCCAATTTAAAGCATCTTAGGGGGCAGAACTGAGAAATAACTCCCTTTGGCTGAGGGAGACCAGCTGTCATCCAGAATGGACTATACTGAATTAGCTGGACTGATGAGCCCAGGTGAGACATTGTGTTGTAAGCGTATACAGATGTCTGTACATGTTTTTGCATGAATGGCTGCACTTGTGTTCATTTTAAAAGTAGACCTCTGTACAGGCCCCTCAAATGAGAGGCTATATATTGCTTTCCCTGAATTCAGCATAACATGTAAATTATTGCATTTTTGTTCACTGTTCACAAATTGTATGAGTGCTGAACATAATCTGCGAATAGGTCTATGGTCTAACTCAGTATAAGGCAATGTCACATGCTAACCAAAAACGGAAGGAGCAATATTCTCCATGCTTTGCTCTCCAGATATGGTCTACCAATTGTATTGTTGAGAGAACACCCTTGGTTGATATTTGAGATCGCAACAGTCTAGGTCAGGTCCATTTCCTGTAAATATTCTTATACCATTCTCTAGCATGATTTGTTTGTGGTTCTATTGAAAGTGCAGCCCTGTGCAATACATCATATGTATTGCAAAGGAATATACATAGATTTACTGTATGTTGTACAGTAGATACAGTTATAGCAGCAGCTAGATTAGAAAGGACAACTACTGGACAATTAAAACACATTGAGAAGGACACAGCTGCATCACAATGATCAAGATATGCCAGAATAAATTAGCATCATGCAAAGTTGGACCATGTTTAATTCATAGGCTGTGCCTATATTTAGTCATCTTATTATTTGTAATATAATCCATCCATTTATTGAAGGTTAACACCAAGCATTACTCCTGGGTATTTTGTAGATGTGTCACAGGTCAGTGTAGCCCTTCTAATCTCAACCTACTTAGAGAGACTAAATGTGTTGGAAAGAAATTGTATAGAATATCAAGTTAAATGAAGAGAAAATGAATTCTAATTGCTGTTATCTTATCCCAGGTGCCTTTTCTGAGGAAAGGAACACAGGAGACAAAGGAAATATTATCAGCAGTTAATAAAAGAATACTGTCCTCTGACTTCATAAGTATACCTCCACTGAAACTCAGACACGTACATGGCATATGAAAACGATTGAAGAGAAGACGACCTGCCACAGTCTACGGAGGCACTCCAGGAATCAGTGGAAGCAGGTCTGATAAGAAGCTCTAGAAAAGGACTCTTTGAAAATCATATGAAATGTAAGAAGAACATGGGCAGGGGGAGAGAAACCATCAAAATGGCAGCAATTTGAAAACATTAAAATAAAGTATCTTAAGCCAGCACCCATTGAAACTATGTTTGCATATAAGCAGTAAAAAGTAGAATTGACAAAAACAAAAACCCCATGTGAACTTTCTCAGAGAAAGTTATAACTGTTAAAAAAACTAGGTACATTTTAGACTCTGACAAGACCTCAGACTGTGTCATAACATTTTACTCTACTACTAGCTGATCCTGCACAGCACATCTGTGCGGCAGTACACTCCCCCCACCTTCTGCCCTACTCCCCTCCCCCCAGCCTTCAGCCCCAGTCCGCTCCCCCAACAAGCCTTCTGCTCCAGTCTGCTCCCCTCCAACCTTCTGCCCCAATCCACTCCCCCTAAGCCTTCTGCCCCAGCTTGCTCCCTCCTCTGTTTTTCCCTCTTTCTCTCTCTCTCATTTGTGCTCCACTCTCCGCCGCTTTTTAGCCTGCTTGTGTTTTCCCCGCTGGCTGTTGCTGCCTGCTCCTTCCTCCAGTCTCTGGTGTCGGGTGACCAAGCGTTCAGCCGGCTCCTTCCTGCACAGCCTTCTCTCAAGCGAGCATCTTCTGAAGCGGCCAGCCGTTTGTCTCTGCCCAGCCAGGCTCCGCCACTTTCTCTCCCCGCAGCTTCCCTCCCCCATTCTGCCCCAGTCCATTCAGTTCTCCTCTCCGCTTGCCCACTTTTCTTCCTTTCCTTTCCTCCCCAAGCGGCCACTTCCCTACGTGGCCAACCGCTGCCCAGCCAATCCAGCGCCTCCACCGCCCAGCCAATCTGCTGGGTTGCCGGGACTCATCCCCACAGAGGCACGTCTACGAGAATTAATATAATAGATTAAAAATAATGGCTGACATCTTCACTTACTGTGCAAAGACAGTAAGCCTGTTCTCATGATCATGAAATAGAGGGTAGAAGACATTAAAGCCAGATGTTGCTTGGAGCCCACCAAACCAGCCCATTCCAATGTAGGTAGCCTGACTTTCTTACCCTCATGTTTACCAAGGTAGGAAGAAACTAGCAGCTGCCCTATTTCGAAGTCTGACCGTGTGTTGAAACCATGGCTTAAAACTCTTCCCATGGCCAGTGGCCATGTTTGTCATAGATTTCTGTGGCCAGAGGGGCTAGTCAGTGGAGAGCTGTTGCTGTACTGAAGGCTGCCTCTCTGCTGTGAGCACAGTGCATGCTGGGATACTCAGTTCTGTTTTTAAAGGACTGGATCCTGCAGTTGCATGGAGTGTCTGTGTGGCTTGTTCACAGACCCAGTGGAGGCACTGCTTGTCTGTGCAATTTAGGATAGGTTTTCTTTCCTCTGCAAAACCACCCCCAGATGATCATGTGTATGACCTTAGTGTGTGTTTTTGGTAACCCAGAGTCTCTCTGCAAGTGCTGAGCAGGGGCAATTTTCATCAATCTGTCCTTCTCCTAGAGAGGAGAGCTGGTCTTATGGTAGAAAGCATGACTTGTCCTCTTTGCTAAGCAGGGTCTGCCCTGGTTGCATTTGAATGGGAGACTACGTGTGAGCACTGTAAGATATTCCCTTAGGGGATGGAGCTGCTCTGGGAAGAGTATCTAGGTTTCTAGTTCCCTCTCTGGCATCTCCAAGATAGGGCTGAGAGAGATTTTTGCCTGCAACCTTGGAGAAGGCACTGCCAGTCTGTGAAGACAATACTGACCTAGATAGACCAATGGTCTGACTCAGTATATGGCAGCTTCCTTCCCAATTTTCGGTTGTGTGGAAGCAAGGTAAGAGAAAAACATGGGTAGAAGGATTGTGTGGAAGAAGGTAGGAGGATTTTCAAAGTAGGAAAATCCTCCTACTTTGCTTCCACACAATCACTTCTACCCAGGTTTTCCTCTTACCTTGCTTCCGCAAAACTGAAAATTGGGGCCACGCACAGCTCCCAAACCTAGGTAGAACACAGTTTTTGGTTGTGTGAATGACCTCACTATGCCTGTGAAAGCTCCATGACCCTTAGGGACCATTTGGGTCTGGAAGAAGTAGAGACTGACAAAAATCTATCCCCTTGCAGCGGGACTCTGGATTACGAAATGCTGTGGAGGTGGTTTATACTCACCATGTCTACACAATTAGGGAGGATGTTGCCTTGCCACTATCTTTTAAAATATAAAATAGTATAGCTGAGATGGTCTACTGTTTGACGTTAGCCAATGTGGGATAGTGGGTTGAGCTTTGGGCCTAGAGTGAATAAACCTGGGTTCAGAACCCTGCTCAGCTATGAAGCTTTCCTGGGTGAATTTCAGCCAGTCACATTCTCTCAGCCTCACCTACTTACTTCATAGGCCTCTTGGCATGTACAGTATGCCACCTTGAGCGACTTGAGGGAAGAACAGGATACAAATGTAATAAAGAAATATAAAAAAAGAGGGCTCCTAATTGCTTTGTTGAAAAGAGGATTCTAGGCAACCTGCAGCAGTTCGAAAAGCCATCTCTGCCAAAATTCCCTCAGCAGGTCAGCCATCTCTCTCTAAAACCATCCCATACCAGGTTAAACTTGGCCAATGAAAGCCAGAAGAGCCAGAACAACCCTTCTAAAATAGTACCTGTGTGACAGGTACACACAGACATGTTGTTGTCTTACATGTCTTAAATGGACATCTTGTAAAAACCATCATTTTGTTTTTATTGATCTTCAGATCCATGTAGATTTAATAGATTGACATAGTCTTTAATTGGGTAACTGCTCTACATGCTCTACATGCTATTGTGCTTGGGCTGGGACAAATTTTTTGTGCTAGCATCAGGGCTTAGAAGCCAAAATCAAATGTATGTAATTGTGAATCTTGCACAGGACAGAATAAATATTTCAGATTCCTGGAGCATCAGATTTCTAAGTGCCCAGGCAGTCAAGCACCTGGGGTTTCTCTGGCCCCTGCTGTTTTGTCAGTCAGTATCAGGCACTGATTCATTCACTCTGGGTTGGTTTTCTGCACCTTCCGTGAATGACAAAAGGACTGAATTCTACCTGTGCAGTTGTATCCCCTGGAGATCTGCCCCTTGAAATTCCACTAGGCTGGGTCAAGTGGGTGGAAATACTTGTACTTTACTGTCACCTTGAGTGGGTTCAATCGTATGGTGTTGAATCATATGGTGCTTCCTTTGATGCAGACAAAAGGCAGGCATGCACAGCTTTGCCTGAAGCAGTTGCTCGTCAGTCCTGTTTGCTTCTTTGCATTTTCTTCTTGAGTTAGAAAGACAAGAAATGGCACCCCACTCCTACATACATAAGTGATCCGTTACTGACTTATAATAGAGCCTATCAACAGATTGGCAGTACCTATTTTACTTAGAGCCACAATATGTAGTCTTGCATCAGTGTTCCTATGGAAAAACAATCCCTGTTCTGCGGGGAAGAGGGGCTTGTCTCTTAGTCTTAATCATGTTCTACCAAGTGGATATGATCTGAGTTAGCAGTCCAGCTGCATATATTACCCTAAAGAAGGTACATCATTTTTACTAGCAAAAATGCCGGCAATCTAAGGACTTACCTTCAGTATATCAGTGGATTAAGGAGGTTTGTTCAAAAACTGGTATTTGGCAATTAACATATTGTATTACGTCTAGAGGCAAGAGAATCCATTCTTCCAGCATATTGCAAATTGTTCAGAATATTGTGCACGCTCTTATGGAAGGCACCAGTTTAGTTGATCAGAACTGCATTGAATTAAACCAACGGACCATTCTCCTTTTCCATTTCCCTTATCACTATTTCCTACATTTTTGAAGGATTTCATACATGTGCTGCATGTGCTAATTTTGTACGTGTATTTATTTATTTTTGTTTATATATAGTTTTTAAAAGGAAGAAGATACATAGCAACTCTGCTTTATCTGACTGACAGTAAGACATAGCTTACCTCATTCGAAATGGAGCAATATTTGCATAACCATGGAATAAAACAGAAGACTCTTTTCTTGTACCACATAAGTTAAATCCACAAAATATTTCCATACATGTATGAGGGAAGCAGCTATAAAACACTCTCCTTGGACCATCATTCCACCAGCATGTGGGGAATTTGCCCTTTGCCTCTTTGAGCAAAGGAAGCATGTCCCTTTGCTCCCTCTTTTATATCTCCTGAATGGATGGGCATACAGTTATGAAATCTGGCACACATGAAGTCCACATTGGCAGGACTCTGTGCAATCCCCCCCCCAAAAAAACAGCAATAACAATAACAACAACAACTATGGGTCAATCCCCTGATTTTGGGTGATTTTTGGAAATCTTTCTTTTAAAATTTGGCTTAAAAATGTGAAATCTGGCTTGTTTCAAGCCAGAACCTTACAAAAAGTTCTGGAACGGAAGCCCCTTCTTGGACTATCATTCCACCCTGGAAAAGGACATTCCTTTGATTTTATATTAATTTTTTCTTCTTCATTGCAGGAATAAGCAGACCTTTTAAATGGGATTAAAAGGACTTCACATTTTATTCTTTCTAACCACAAAAACAAAAACATTCCAAATACTTTCACTTTTACTGACTGTGCTTCTGCAATGGGGAAGACAATAATTAATATAAAATCGAAAGAATGTCCTTGTTCCTCTACATGGAGGTGGAATGATGGTCCTGGGAGGGCTTTACTTTTAAAAAATGGATTCAGATTTTAGTAATTTTTACGGATTGGGGCAATTTAGGATAAAATCCGAATTTTCAAATCCAAAGTTGCACAAGCTTAATGTTTTGTCTACTTGGAGCTGATTAGTACCACCATTGATCTGTACTTGGAATAATTGTGTTACTTCTCTATAGTTGTAAAAAAAAAAAAGATACAAATAAAACAAAATAAGATAACATGCAAATAGATAACAGAAAGAGGCCTGCATAATGTCTTGCTGGCATTATTAAAAAATCAAGACAGGTTTTGTGTAATCTGACTTGGTGGCTTGCTGTTTAACTGAGATCCATGTTCAATCCTACTAGAGTTGGCAGAGTGGGGAAGACAGAAGCTATGACCCAGGGGAAGCTGCACAACTTTCTGGTCAACTTAGGAAAGGAGACTTCCAGCACCTTTGAAATATTTGTATTATACAGAAGTACCAGCAAAGCATGTGAAGCCAAAAAGGTACTCATACCTAGCTGAAGATCCCACGGAGAGATATTTGGGCAACCCAACCCCAGGCTACACCTCATTTCCCACTGTTTCAGCTAGAATATTCTTGGCTGTCTATCTCTTCCAACTGCAAACTTCAAAACCTGCTGTCTGTAACACACTCCACCTATGAAAAGTTGGAGGCTATGCTTCTATCCAGACATATATCATGGGCATCGTGCTAGTTTTGCATCACTGAATAATGAAAACAAAGGACATAGAACCATGGAATCATAATGCTGGCTGGGTTTTGGAGGCCTTCTATTCCAAGGCCCTGCTTGATGTAGGAAATCCAGAGAGCTAGCGATCCCCAACAGATGGCGTGTCCAGCCTCTGCTTGAAGACCTGACAGCAAACCCCCCGCACGTATCCCCTCTTAAATGAGATTAACGGAGCGAGTGCTCTGCCAATTCCGTTTCTGAGATCATGAGATGCCATGCCGTGGCTCCTCAACTCGTGAGTAGACCCCAGTCTGGAAAGCTACAACAAGCCTCCCGGCCGCGGGAGGTCTCCCCGGGATGCCCCGTGCACTTGTGTGGGGCATCTTGGAACTTCCGGGGGCCGGGGGGGTTCCTCATCCCCACCACCCCTACCAACTCCATGACAGAGCCAGTAATCATGTGGGCAGGTGATCCGGCCACCCTGGGTGAGCTCCCTGTTCATCTGCGGGTAGAGCAGGCTAAGCCAGCTCTCCCTGCAGAGCCCAGTTAGGCTCTACACACGGATCGTGTGTAGAGCCTTGATGATACTTCCATGCACAGCTTCTTCCTTTGTGAATCTGCCAGTTCTTACTATGTCACTGCAGTGTGTGTGTGTGTGTGAGAGAGAGAGAGAGAGGGAGAGATGGCTGCACATTTATACAAAACTGGTAACTTAGTTTCAATTACATAAAGAGCCCCTGGTGGCGCAGTGGTAAAACTGCCGCCCTGTAACCAGAAGGTTACAAGTTCGATCCTGACCAGGGGCTCAAGGTTGACTCAGCCTTCCATCCTTCCGAGGTCGGTAAAATGAGTACCCAGAATGTTGGGGGCAATATGCTAAATCATTGTAAACTGCTTAGAGAGCTCCGGCTATAAAGTGGTATATAAATGTAAGTGCTATTGCTATACATCTAGAACTTCAGTTTGTACAACAATCATACATATTATTGATATCACTGAGGTTCAGGCATGTTACTTAATAGCTCTCTTAACAGCTCTCTACCAGAGCTCAATGATAGAGAGCAGAAACTATTCATGTAGAAGAGCTAAGTTTTGATCCCCAATTTCTCCTATTAAAAGGTCGTCAGCAGTAAGGCTGGGAAACATCCCATCTTCACATCTCGAGAGCCAACACCAGTCACGGCTCCAGGCTGGATAGATGAATGGTCTGAAGTCTTAATAAGTGCCTTTACTTTTTGAGGGCCATTGAAGGCCAGTGGCATAGCACATTCTCTGATTCATTCTCTGCTATCTCCACTTCAGATGATAACAGGGAGCGCAAAGTCTTCTGCATGGAGAACCAATTGGAATAAAGCATACCTGCCCAAGTGGAACAATATTCAAGGACAGAATCACATGACTGGAAACTCCATAATTCAAAATGACCATCTTTGTTAGTCAATGCAGTAAGAAAGAACTATATTAAGAATTTTTGGATTCTGTAAATGTTCAGTTAAAGAATGAATGTAAAAAGATTAAAGACTGACTATTCAATGGCTCAAACTATCATATTTCGGACATATTATGCGAAAACCCAGCTCCCTTGAGAATTCCATAATGATGGGAAAAGTTGAAGGAAAGAGAAAAAGAGGACGACCAACAGCAAGGTGGATATACGATTATGACAGCCATTAATGCACCACTGAGAGACCTTAAAGGCCAAGTTGAAGACAGTTCATCGTGGCTGTCAAATTGATGCCGACTTGACGGCACTTTATCAATCAATCAATCAATCAATTCAATGGCAGGCTCAGCATTATACCAAAGATACAAGCTACAAGGCTGTGTGCTGTTTCCCTCCACTCCTGTCCACACTCCACAATAATCAGGAATCACAAGAAGTGCAATGCATAATTAAGGTTCAGATAACGTTTTGCAGTTTAACTTGCATTTCTGTAGTTTCTCAGACTTGAGTTTTGAAACAAAGCTGACCAGATACCTTTAATTCCTGAAAAGGAGGCTTTTACTAATGTTAATGTGCACAGGCATGGCCAAGAGCTGTTATTTTAGGTTGCGGGGAAAGGAGGAGTGTGTGTATAATCTCAGCTATGTTGAATGTGTGCAGTTCTCGAGCCAAAGCACAAATTAATGCTGAGATCATATAAAAGGAAATAAAAAAGATCTGCCTTGAGATCAAATACAGCATTTGTATAGAACTGTATTCAAAACGGATACAAATGCATCAGTTCCTTCAGAATTATAGGTGAATCAAAGGAAAAATTATATCCAAGAAGATAAAGCGGGCAACCAGCAGCCTAACCATGCAAGAGGCAGAGATGCATCTTTGAAGATTCTCCTATGGCCTCCTAAAGAGCCAGATGTTGCTGGTAGAACAATGTCCTCTCAGCCTTAGCATATGGTTCCCAGCGTTCTGATTCATAGGAAAAGGGGAGATGTGGAAGGCCATCATTTCATGCATTCATTTAAGAGCAAGGTATTTGAAGAATTTGAACAAAAAAAGGGAGGGAAGCTTTGAATGAGTACTTTTTTGAGGAGAGGGAGGAGATATTGTAGATGTGAACAGGAAACCTCAAACAAATGAACATGAAGTCCCTTTTGCTGCTTTTCTAAATGCCCCAAGCACAGAACTAATTTGGGTGGCTAGTTCCCTTTATGTGCTGGATCAAGCCTTTTAGCCTGGAAATCTTCCATTTCCCAAACTTTTGAGCTTTTTTCTTTTTCTTTTTTTGATAAGTAATCACATGTCAGAATGGCTTGGAAATGGGAATGGCCTGAATAGTCTACAATTGCCCAAGTGGTCTGGAACTGTATCTTTATTTGTTTATATAGCATCATTTGTTTGCATAGTGCATTACATAGAGTGAGAAGATAGATCCCTGCCTCAAAGGCCTCACTATGTAGCGGCAACACAAGTAGACAATAGAAGAGGGGGAGGGAAGTAGATTTAGGAAAAGACTGCAGAATAATTGGCAACAGTGCATGAGATGTGGTTCAGTGTTCTCTGGAAGTGCATTGACCACATTCTCGTCTCACATACCCAATTTTCTTCTGGGCTGAGTTAAGGAAAATTGATCTTGTAGTTTTGCAGCAGCTGCTGACTGCACTGATTGGCTGGTGCTTGTGATGTCACAGTTTGGGCCCGGGATACCTGAGGGACCGCCTGCTCCCAAGGGTTACTGCCCGCTTGACGAGGTCATCTGAGGGGGCTCTGCTCTGCGTACCGACAATGAGGGAGGCTCGGTTGTCGTGCACGCGGGACAGGGCCTTCTCTGTTGCTGCCCCCAGACTCTGGAATGCTCTCCCGGTGGCTATTCGCTCCTCGGTCTCCATCACAGTTTTTAGAAAGAGTGTAAAATCTTGGCTTTTTGTGATTCTCTGCTGCTGCTCTTTATACTCTGTATTGCTTTTATGCTTTTGTTTTAAATTTTTAATCAGATTTGTTTAATATTTTTCACTTAAGACTTTGTGTCTTTTTTACCATCTTGTGTTTAAATTTTTGCTGTAAACTGCCTTGGGATTGTTTTAATGAAAGGCGGTATATAAATTTAACAATAAATAGATAAATAAATCCTCCTCCCCATTCCTGCACAATTTTTATCATGTTTTAAAACTTTATCCCAGGTTGTTTTGTTTTTTAAAAGGCAACAGTTCATTTTTTTTCATTGTTTAAACATACAGTTGGCATGTTGAAGAATAAAATAATAAGATGAACTGCCTTCCTGAAGCATGGGGGTGGGGTTGGTGGTGGCAGAGGCAAGACTGACACTAAAATCACTGGTGGAAGTATGTTTACTAAAGCTTTGCTAGGCTGGGGGGAAGCCAGGATTCCTCTACGGGAAATGAAGATCATGGCAAGTTTTGTTTGAAGGGATATCTGACAGCACACTGTAAAACTAGCAGATAGGATGAACCAAGTACCTTGAAGGTGCATAGATGCAGGATCCGTATCTCGTATCTTAAGTATCAGGAATATTATTACCAAAGTCAAAAACATTTAGAGGGCCTCTTTAGACTGGAGCTATCAATGCAAGTGCTAACATTGGAGGAACAGTTATATGTGGTAAACATGTAAAGCAGGGGTTCTCAAACTTGTGTCCCCAGTTGGATCTTGTTGAACTTCAACTCCCAATGGTCAAAGGCCATTCTGGCTGAGGATTACAGGAGTTGAAGTCCAACAACCTCCGGGGAACCAAGTTTGAGAAACCCAGATTAAAGTGTAAAGGGGAGACACGTTCCCCAAATACTGGAAAGCCATGATTGGATACAGTGCCCTGGTGCATGTCCACTGGTTGTTTAGAAATGGGCATCTTCCCTTTGTATTTTATATGTTAATTGTGGCAGTTAACTGGGTCATGGTAGGCCATGCAGAGGCTCATTGCACAGGCATGGTGGCCTCCAAAATGGCCACCGTGGCGGGGGGGTGGGGGGTGGAAGACCGAATGTGCTGAAGAATGGCCAAATGGGCCAGTTTTGGACCTAAGGGAGGCTGGCAGGGGTAGCAGCAACCTCCATGGAACCCCCTGCCACTTTGGAGGTCACCCCCAGAAGCGGTAAGTTTTTTAAAAATTAGAATTTTTAAAAAAATTGCAACCCCCCCAGCCCGGCCCGGAGGGGACCAAGGGGGTATCAGACCAAACTGGCCCTGTCCAGTTCATTTCCAGTTCTGACTCAAACCAGACCAGCCGGTTCTGTGCACACCCCTACTTACCACTGACTTGTCTGGTGAGGCTTCAGCAGCAAGCTTTTTCTGTAGTTGCCCGAGGGCTGTAGACATATTCCCTGTCGAAGTTAAGAGCTGCACCATCTCTCATGGCCTTCAGAAGGGGCACTGAAGAGGCACCTGTTCAGCCAGGCATTTAGTTGGATTTTATATTTATTTTTAATTTTAATCATCTGCTTTGTTGATTGTATTGTTTATAGTGGTTTTTAACCAACTATGGCAGTTAAACCATGGTTTAACCATGTAAACCACCATGAGACATTTGCGTTTGATGGTATACAAATGCGCTAAATAATAATATTTTATTTATTTATTTTCCCACCCCACCCCCACCCCCATAAACTGCTTTGGAAACTTTGTTGAAAAGCCGTCTAGTAGTAGTAGTAGTTGTTGTAGTAGTCGTTGTAGTAGTAAATAAAAGAATAATAGGCAAGGCACAGGTAAGGCCTGACACCTGTAAGAGCTTCCAAATCCGGTCTGCTTTTTTGAATTAAGCATTAAAGGAACTCAAGCCAGCCTCACTTTCCTGCCTGATCCTTGCCAGCTCTGATTCTGCAGATCCTATAACACCTAGGTTTGACAGTGGCTGCTACTCTTGAAGATATGTTCTTCTGGATGTTGATAAGCTGGAGCAAGTTCAAGAAGGGCAACAAAGATGGTGAGGGGTCTAGAAATCTATGAGGAATGATTGAAAGAGCTGGATATGTTTAGTTTGGAGAAGAGAAGACTAAGTGTAGAGATGATCGCTATCTTCATCTATCATTACCTCTGGTACCTGAGAAAGCTACTACTTCCACTGGAGAGGATACCCAAGAGGGTTGGAAAGTGCAGCAAATCTCATACAGCCTAAGACTGTAAAAAGGAACTGGGTAACACCTGTGTGAAATTCCACACAGTTCTTGGGACTCATTTGATACTGTATTTTCCAGGGGACTATGTTAACCGGACTTTGACTAGGGTATTAACCAGATAAGCTTATAAATAAATGGGGATTGTACCAAATGCTGCTTATTCTGCACCAAAAAGACAATCAACCAATTAAAAATTACTCATTTTTTTTAAAAAAAATTACTCAATTCAGGGGCAGAGGCAGGGGGTCTGGAAACTAAATCCCTATCCTCATGCCCACCTTTGGACGGGTCTGTAGATTTGAAAAATAGTCACCAAGAGCTAAATCTAGAGGGTTCAGTCCTAAATTTGGCCTTGGAGTTAGCTTTGGCAGAAAATGCATGTTGTAGTGAAGGGATACACATCCCAGAAAAAGATAAACTCTTGGAAGACTTGATAGAGAAATAACTAACTGAGCTGGCCTATATTGACCACTTACTCAAGGAAAAGAGGATATCATTGACAAAAGAGAAGCTGATCATCTGGCAGATTTAAATTATAAGAGGTGGTTTAGAGTAGTAATCAGGGACCTGGAGTGTATCAAAACTTTCCTGTCGGAGTGTAATGGACTGTTAATCATTTTGGTCAAAATCTATAGAGAGTTTGAGATGATAATTCTGGTAGAAACAGAAAATTTAAGAGTCAAACCACAAACAGAACCAGAACCTGTTGTGTTGGGCCCTTCTTGTAAAGACAGCTGGAATTTGGTACTGGCTCATTATAAATTAGTTTTAATTAACTATCCTAAACCCAAGGGATTACTTACTTATGTTACTCAAGTGTAACATAAATTACATCTTTTATACCGTATATCTTAGGCACCGTTCGTTCTGCCTGGGCACTTCTCTATAATTGATCTTAGCTCAATAGAATATTTATATTATAATGGAATTAGTCCCTGTGCCATGGTTACTTTCAGTGACTGGGTAAAAGCTAGATTGCTATATGGAATAAGATTTGCATTGCTTGGAAATTATTTAGTTGTGTCCAGAGTTTTTGAGAACTTGGCCCCTCTTTACCCAATAAATTAAAATTATGTTTAAAACTAGGTATCATTAAAACCAGGGTGAAGAGACTACTACTACTACAACTACTACGAAGAATACTCATATACCGCTCTTCAACCAAAGTTCTCAAAGTGGTTTACATAGAGAAATAAATACATCAATAAGATGGTGCCCTGTCCCCAAAGGGCTCACAATCTAAAAAGAAACATAAGGTAGACACGATCAACAGCTACTGGAGAGATCCTGTGCTGGGGTTCGATAGGGCCAGTTGCTCTTCCCTTGCTAAATATAAGAGAATCACTACTTTAACAGGTGTCTCGTTGCTCAGTTTGCAGGGGTTAGCCGTTAGCTCTCCTGAAGTCCTCCAAGGAAGACAGTCCTCATATCCACAGGTAATGCTTTCCACAACCTAGGGGCAGCAACTGAGAAGGCCACCCCTTCTCATGAACTGGTGACACCGAAAGATGGACCCTTCCTGATGATCTTAATGAACAGTGGGGATATTGTAGAGAAAAGCGCTCTCTCAGCTAACCCTGACCTAAGCCATTCAGGGCTTTAAAGGTAATAACCAGCACATTGTACTTTGCCTGGAAACGTATTGGCAGCCGGTGCAACTGTTTAAGAACAGTCATAATGTGGTCTCTCCGGGATATCCCAGAGACCAATATGGCTGCCGAATTTTGAAATAACTGAAGTTTCCAAACGACACACAAAGACAGCCCTACATAGAGTGCATTACAGTTGTCCAACCTGCAAGTTACCATGATTGACCTCTTGAACCACAAATTCCACATTTAATGGGCACTCCTGCAGCTGATCACTCAGAAGACAAAATAAACAGAGATGCACAAAGCTCAAACACAGTCTATGGGGTAGCTGGCAGAAGGCTCAAAGGTATGCTCTCATGGACTAAAACAGGGTGGAGGGCCAAAGTTCATGACAATGATTTGATTGAGTACTTGTCTAATTATGCAGTAATAGCTCTACAAGAGTCAGGAGCTAGCATGGTGTAGTGGTTAGAGTGCTGGACTAGGACCGGGGAGACCCGAGTTCAAATCCCCATTCAGCCATGAAACTAGCTGGGTGACTCTGGGCCAGTCACTTCTCCCTCAGCCTAACCTACTTCACAGGGTTGTTGTGAAAAAGAAACTCAAGTATGTAGTACACCGCTCTGGGCTCCTTGGAGGAAGAGCGGGATATAAATGTAAAAATAAAATAATAATAATAATAATAATAATAATAATAAACAGATCAATCACATTTTGCAAGGAGGTGATATTGAACAATGGCTAACAACTGGGAAAAATCATCTCATCATGAAAGACCCAGCAAAAGGTGCAGTTCCAAGTAATTATAGACCAATAACCTGTCTGCCAACCATGTTCAAATTATTAACTGGAATAATAGCAGATGAAGTCATGCAACACTTATTAACTAATTAGCAGCTTCCAGTTGAACAGAAAGGAAATTGCCCGAACACCAGAGGCACAAAAGACCAGCTGCTGATTGACAAAATGATTTTAGAAAATTGCAAGAGAAGAAAAACCAATCTAAGTGTTGCATGGATTGACTACAAGAAAGCCTTCGATTCATTGCCTCACACATGGATACTAAAATGTTTAGAAGCAACTGGTGTCAGCAAAAACATTCAGATATTTATTTAAAAAAGCAATGAGCATGTGGAGTACACAGTTAACAATCAATGGTGAGACACTTGGACAGGTTAGCATTAAAAGAGGTATTTTCCAAGGGGACTCACTATCCCCTCTGTTGTTTGTAATCGCCATGACCCCACTTTCACAAATACTAAACAAAACAGGCCTCGGATACCAAACATCTAAAACATCAAGTCAAATCAACCATCTGCTGTACATGGACGATCTGAAGTTGTATGGAAAGTCCCAGTCAGAAATCGAATCACTGCTAAACACTGTCCGTATATTCAGTAGCAATATAGCAATGGAGTTTGGACTAGACAAGTGTGCTGCATTAATAATTAACAGAGGGAAAATAACAAAAACAGAAGGAATAGAACTGCCCAATGGAAGCAAGATCAAGAACCTGGAAGAGAAAGAACCTTACAAATACTTGGGCATTTTCCAGGCTGATAACATCGCACACACTGAAGTTAAAAGAAAAATTGGAAATGAATACATCAGGAGAGTTAGGAATATCCTCAAGTCCAAACTCAATGGCGGGAACACCATACAAGCCATAAACACCTGGGCTATACCTGTTATCAGGTACACTGCAGGAATAATAGACTGGACCCAGGCAGAGCTAGAGACGCTGGATCGTAAGACCAGGAAAATCATGACCATCAATCATGCTCTGCACCCCCGCAGTGATGTCAATAGGCTATACCTCCCTCACAGCTCAGGTGGAAGAGGAATGCTGCAAGTCCATCAAACAGTAGAGGAAGAGAAAAGAGGCCTTGCAGAATATATCAAGGACACTGAAGATGCACTTCAAATGGTCAATATTGCAAAACTATTCAACACCAATGAAACAAAGCAGGCTTACAAGAAAGAACAAGTCAAGAACCGAGCAGAAAAATGGAAAAATAAGCCCCTGCATGGTCTAAATTTGCACAATATAAGTGGAAAATCAGACATCACCAAGACCTGGCAATGGCTTAAGAATGGCAACTTGAAGAAAGAAACAGAGGGTTTAATACTGGCTGCACAAGAACAGGCTCTAAGAACAAATGCAATAAGAGCAAAAGTCGAAAAATCAACCACAAACAGCAAGTGCCGCCTTTGTAAAGAAGCAGATGAAACCGTGGACCACCTAATCAGCTGTTGTAAAAAGATCGCACAGACTGACTACAAACAAAGGCATGACAAAGCAGCAGGGATGATACACTGGAACATCTGCAAAAAATACAAGCTACCTGTAGCCAAGAATTGGTGGGACCATAAAACTGAAAAAGTTGAAGAAAATGAAGATGTCAAAATATTATGGGACTTCCGACTACAAACAGATAAACATTTGCCACACAATACACCAGATATAACTGTAGTCGAGAAGAAAGAAAAACAAGTTAAAACAATCGACATAGCAATACCAGGGGATACCAGAATAGAAGAAAAAGAAATAGAAAAAAATCACCAAATACAAAGATCTACAAATTGAAATTGAAAGCCTGTGGCAGAAAAGACCAAAATAATCCCAGTGGTAATTGGCGCCCTGGGTGCAGTTCCAGGGCCACAGAAATCACCATCAGCCAATTACAAAAAGCAGCTTTACTGGGAACAGCCTATATTCTGCGACGATACCTATAACAGCAACAACACTGACAATAAAATTCTGGCATCCCAGGTCCTTGGGAAGGACTCGATGTCTGGATAAAACAAACCAGTCGATAACACCTGTCTGACTGTGTAAAATAATAATAAATAATAATAATGTGACCATAGGGGCCACAGAAATCACCATCAGCCAATTACAAAAAGCAACTTTACTGGGAACAGCCTATATTCTGCGATGATATCTATAACAACAGCAACATCATTGATAATAAAATTCAGCCATCCCAGGTCTCGATGTCTGGGAAGGACTCGATGTCTGGATAAAACAAACCAGTCAATAACACTTGTCTGACTGTGTAAATAAATAATAATTATATAGATAGAGAGAGAGAGTTATTGAGAAACAACAAGACCACAGGGGAAGATTTCTTTCCTCCTGATATCTTTAAAAGTAATATAGATTGGTGGCACCCATTGTTGGCAGGTCTATTTATTCATATAAATAATACAGGTTGTATTCCAAAAGGTTGGAAACTTAGTATTATTATAGTCCCAATATATCAGAAAGGGAACAGATTAGAACCTATGAATTATAGGCCTATTAGCCTGATTGATATTGCTGCAAAAATCTACACCAGATACCTCCTTCATAAGCTTGAATGTTGGGGCAGATGGAAATGACATTTTGGTTGAAGAGCAGGTAGATTTTAGGAAACAACGATCAACTATGGATAACTGTTTTGTCTTACATCACCTGTTATCTAAATACACATCTAAACAAGGGCAGATTTTCATGGCTGTTGTTGATCTAAGTGCAGCTTTTGATTCAATAAACAGGTGCTGCTTGTGGGAGAAATTGTCAAATACTAACATAGACAAGAGACTTTTACTGTTAATTAAGGCCCTGTACACAAAAACATGCGTGAGGGTGCGTACATGTGCCAGTGGAGTCCTAACACGAGAATTCCATACAAATAAAGGAGTGCATCAAGGTTGAATTTTGGCACAATTCCTATTTAATTTTTATGTAAATTACATAGTTACACCCCTACATGCGCAAAGATTCCATATGCCCAAGGCTCTGGAAAGATTTGTCCTTCTCTATGCTGATGACATGATTTTAATGTCAACCTCACAGGAGGGTTTGAGAAGACTCTTAAGAACGTTTAGTACCTACTGTGGGGTGAAAAAAAGGGTAATTAACAATGCTAAATCCAAGGTTGTGGTTTTTGGCAAGAAAAGATGCCTGGACAATAAGGATACATCACAGGTAAAATCCTATTGCTACCTTGGAAATTCTGAACGGTCTTTTCTGCCTCTGGTTCCTGGTCTTCACAGCTAGAGAAGCGTGCTTTGAGATCTGCTGCTTGCTTCCAGTCATTAAATAAACTTCTAAACTGTAACTATCCAGGTTCAGTAAGACCAATTTTAAATGTTTTTAGTGACAAGGCCATTCCAATGTTAATCTGTGATGCAGAATATGGGGTTTTACCAATGCCACCTAATGTCACAGTGGGGAAATGACTTGACTAGCAAGCCAGAGGTTGCCGGTTCTAATCCCTGCTGGTATGTTTCCCAGACTTATATCGGGCAGCAGTGATATAGGAAGATGCTGAAAAGCATCATCTCATATTACGTGGGAGATGGCAATGGTAAACCCCTCCTGTATTCTACCAAACACAACCTCAGGGCTCTGAGGTCGGCAGGAGTTGGCATCTACTTGAATGTACACTTTACGAATGTTTTACTAGTTAAAAGAATTCAGACACATTTTTTTGCATATAATTTGGGGGGCAACCAGCCTCAGAATTGACAATGAAGACATTGAAGTGGTGGATAGCTTCTGCCTTTTAGGATTGAACTTCAACAGTAAAGGATCCAGCAGTCAAGAAATACGCCGCAGACTAGCACTTGCTAGGGACTAGCACTTGCTAGGGTTGCAATTAAGGCCTTGGAAAGGATATTTAGATGCAGTGATGTGTCTACACCTACAAAGATTAGACTTGTTTGGACAATGGTTTTCCCCATGACACTCTATGGATGCAAAAGCTGGACTTTGAAGAAGCAAGATAGAAGCATCTACGCTTTTGAACTTTGGTACTGGAGAAGCCTTTTGAGGATACCATGGACAGCCAGGAAAACAGACAAATGGATCATAGGACAAATCAATCCAGAATTTTCACTCGTGGCACAAATGACCAGGCTCAAACTATCATACTCTGGGCACATTATGCGAAGACCCAGCTCCCTTGAGAAGTCTATAATGCTGGGGGAAGTTGAAGGAAAGAGAAGAAGAGGATGACTGGCGGCAAGGTGTGTGGACTTGATTATGACAGCAATGAATGCACCACTGAGAGACCTTAAAAGCCAGTTCATCCTGGAGAGAATCTACCTATGTGGTTGCTAAGAGTCGACATTGACTTGACGGCAATCAAAAATCAATCAAATCTACACCAGCCTACTTAATGCTGAGTCAGGGTTGGAGGCTATTAAAAGTTTAATTCATATCAGAATGTTTATCTATTGGACCACTGCATTGCAAATGGGTCAAGATAGGCTCCTCAAGTTGTGCCTTGAAGATCAGCTCTTGAAAATTCATGGCTTTAAAACTTCATAAAAACAGTATTATACCATGGCTTTTCAGTCCAGGCACTGAGCACTGTTAGAAATGCTTCAAGGGTGGTTTTTAAACAAAGAGTTTTAGACTTGAGTGCCCAAATGGATATAGCTGCCTTCACAGCCTCAAGAACTGTACACTGGTTAGCACGTGTGAAATTCTAGTTTCAAATGGAAGAATCCCTGACATTTAATATGAAAATGGAGCACTGGGAAGCTTTCAGTTGGCTGTGTTTTGAGCAGATGGACACAATGGTGAAACTTGGCTGGTTCTGTGGGGTATACTCAAGAAAGACTCTGTGTCTGTGGGGCACATGCCTTTGAAGATCTGACCCACTATATGCTTGGATGCCAACTTTACATCAGTATTAGAGAGCAGTATCTTGACCTTTTAAAAAAGAAAATGAAATACTGGGATGTAAAAGAAAAACTGACTTTTTTATTGCAGGAAACAAATCAATATGTAACAGAAAGAGTGGCCTCCTATGCCATTAAGGCCTCATGGCTAAGAGTACAATACAGGTGAAACTCGGAAAATTAGAATATCGTGCAAAAGTCCATTAATTTCAGTAATGCAAATTAAAAGGTGAAGCTGATATATGAGACAGACGCATTACATGCAAAGCGAGATAAGTCAAGCCTTAATTTGTTATAATTGTGATGATCATGGCGTACAGCTCATGAAAAGCCCAAATCCACATTCTCAGAAAATTAGAATATTACATGGAACCAATAAGACAAGGATTGAAGAATAGAACAATATCGGACCTCTGAAAAGTATACAGTGTACTGTGCTTGATTGGCCAGCAAACTCGCCTGACCTGACCCCATAGAGAATCTATGGGGCATTGCCAAGAGAAGGATGAGAGACATGAGACCAAACAATGCAGAATTGCTGAAGGCCGCTAATGAAGCATCCTGGTCTTCCATAATACCTCATCAGTGCCACAGGCTGATAGCATCCATGCCACGCCGCATTGAGGCAGTAATTGCTGCAAAAGGGGCCCAAACCAAGTACTGAATACATATGCATGCTTATACTTTTCAGAGGTCCGATATTGTTCTCTTCTTCAAACCTTGTCTTCTTGGTTCCATGTAATATTCTAATTTTCTGAGATTGTGGATTTGGGGTTCTCATGAGCTGTACGCCATGATCATCACAATTATAACAAATTAAGGCTTGACCTATTTCGCTTTGCATGTAATGCATCTGTCTCATATATCAGTTTCAGCTTTTAATTTGCATTACTGAAATTAATGGACTTTTGCACGATATTCTAATTTTCTGAGTTTCACCTGTACTTGGAGTTGATTTGGTTGATTATTATGGCGACTCCAAAACGGAAGGGGCTTATCTCTGGGGAGGTTGAATGTTCCTTTTAATATCACATTGTAATTGTTCTTAGTTTTTAAATACACTTACTTTGTCTCTAATATTTATGTCTGATCACCTTGTTTTAAACCCATGGTCTTTTGATACGGTCATTTCTAGGTTTAAATTTTCTGCTGTACACCTAGCTCCATGGTCTCTTGATATGGTTCAAACAACTTTAAAGCTGGCGTATTTCTGCCCTGTTTTTAGACCTGCAGTGGTTTCCAATGGTTCTTTTAAGGTTTAACTTATTGTTTTATGTTTGCTCTTTTAAAAAAATGGATTTGTTCGATATGTTCGTTTGACAAATCAATAAAAATTCTATTCAAAATTCATCCGCTAGAGGTTTTCAGAGCCTGGACAGTCATCTCTCAGGGATGCTCTAGCAAAAGACTTTCAGGGTTCCTTCCAACCCTAAAATTCTACAATTCTGTTATTCTTTTTAATACTCCTATGTGGATGATGCTGATGCCTCTATTCCTGATCTCAGTAATCAATACTTCAAGTTTAGTTTTATCATGTCCTAAATGTTGAAAAAATAGCTTTGTTCCAAACACCCTTCAATGACCACTAGAAAAGGAGGGGTGGGTGATGGACTGATGAAGCTCGAACGGTGCAGCTCCAAAGGCTATGTCACACAAAATGTGATATGACATAATGACATGACAGACACTGACACATTGTACAAGAGCTCCCAGCAGCAAGACATCCAGCCACCGAGCGCCATTGGCATATCATTACAGAAATTACCAGCAAGTTTACTGTACAGGGCAATTCCAAGAGCAGTCCATGGCAGTGGGGCTGAGTTTATTCACTGAGATGTATACCTCATCCTGTTCAGAAAGTACAGGAGTTAATTAGACAAGGGGAGGAGTCAGCTTTCTCAGAAAAATATTTGCAATATGGCTCAACCGCAAAACAGAAATTAGCAGACTACTATACCACGATCAGCCACTACTAGCTCTTAATAACATGAACTCTGTCTATCTATCTATTATTCTAATTAGCTCTTGACTAATAACGCACACTCACTTCATTAGTCAAGAGGCCAGCCACTCATTTTTAAATAAGAACTATCCTTTTATAAGGAAAACATAGGAAGCTGCCTTATACTGAGTCAGACCATTGGTCCATCTAGCTTGGTATTGTCTACAGTACCCCAAGGCTGCTCAACTTTGGCCTTCCAGCACTTTTTGGACTAGAATCCCCATAATTCCCAGCCACAGTGGCCAATAACCAGGGATGATGGGAGGTGTAGGCCAACATCTTCAGGAGGGTCCTGATCTATACCGACTGGCAGCTGTTCTCCAAGCTTTCAGGCATGAGTCTCTCCCAGCTGTACCTGGAGATACCAGGGATTTAAGCTGGGAGTTTCTACATGCAAAGAGATGCTTCACCACTGAGCTACCTACAACCTCATCCCCTAAGGCAGGGGTTCCCAACCAGTGGTACTCCAGATGTTGTTGGACTACAACCCTGCTACAAAAATTGTTGCTGGGGATGATGGGAGCTGTAGTTTAGCAACATCTGGAATACCACTGGTTGGGAACCTCTACCCTTAGGGGAATATCTTATAGCAGTTAGGTCTCACATGTAGTCATCCATTGAGATGCAAACTAAGGTAAACCCTTCTTAGCAAAAGGGACAATTCATACTTGCTACTGCAAGCCTGGCTCTCCACTCCCCTCAGACATAAATCTGAGTCTCTGGTTCAGCAAGGAGATTGAGTAAATGTGGATGGCCCATAGCCCTTCTAAAATTAGATTGCTGTAGTTCTGTCCTATACTACTGAGAGAATGCAGCTGATAAGGAAAGGGGCTACCAGAAATGTTACACCTTTCAGTCTTAGGAATAGTTCAGGACTGATTCAGATATGCATGATCTCCTTTAGATGTATTGAAGTGTATGTTGTGTGGGGAAAGCAGGTGACATCCAAATTCTGTCTGTGCTCATTAACCTGTAACTGCCAATATTGCCCTGCAGAATCATCACAGGATGCTTGAGGCAACAAGTAATGGCCTCAGGCCAACCAATCAGCCCTTGGGTGACAAAATCCTCATGCTGTGACTTCCTCCTAGGAGGAGGAAACTCTGTTTATTTGCCATAAATTTTGTACTTACAAAACTTATAGGTAGATTTTCTATTGGAAAAAATAGTCAAAGTGACCTGTAATAACAACAAAAGCAGATGACAAATAGGATTGAACTAAAAGGGGGTGAGACAAATACGTGGTGGACAAGTCTATCAGTGGCTACTAGTCTCGATGACTATATGCTATGTCCATGTTCAGAGGCTATATCTCTGAATGCCAGTTGCAGGGGAGCAGCAGCGGGTATGCCTTCATCTCCTGCTTGAGGGCTTCCCAGAGGTGTCCGATGGGCCACTGTGGGAAACAGGATGCTGGGTTAGATTAACCTTCGCCTGATCCAGCAGGGCTCTTCTTATGTTCTTATGATATATATTTGAAACAAGAGGCCATATAAAAAACTAGCAGAAAAAGAAAACAATTGTAAACAATCTCAGAAGATCCATAGTGTCTTTTTAAGTTAAAACAAAAACAAAAAGCTGACAAATAAAAGCAATGAAAACAACTGCATACAGACATACAGGTGAAACTCAAAAAATTAGAATATCGTGCAAAAGTTCATTAATTTCAGTAATGCAAATTAAAAGGTGAAACTGATATATGAGATAGACGCATTACATGTAAAGTGAGATAAGTCAAGCCTTAATTTGTTATAATTGTGATGATCACGGCGTACAGCTCATGAGAATCCCAAATCCACAATCTCAGAAAATTAGAATATTACATGAAACCAATAAAACAAGGATTGTAAATAGAACAATATCGGACCTCTGAAAAGTATAAGCATGCATATGTATTCAGTACTTGGTTTGGGCCCCTTTTGCAGCAATTACTGCCTCAATGCCGCGTGGCATGGATGCTATCAGCCTGTGGCACTGATGAGGTGTTATGGAAGACCAGGATGCTTCAATAGCGGCTTTCAGCTCTTCTGCATTGTTTGGTCTCATGTCTCTCATCCTTCTCTTGGCAATGCCCCATAGATTCTCTATGGGGTTCAGGTCAGGCGAGTTTGCTGGCCAATCAAGCACAGTAATCCCATGGTCATTGAACCAGGTTTTGGTACTTTTGGCAGTGTGGGCAGGTGCCAAGTCCTGCTGGAAAATGAAGTCAGCATCCCCATAAAGCTCGTCTGCGGAAGGAAGCATGAAGTGCTCCAAAATCTCCTGATAGACGGCTGCGTTGACCCTGGACTTAATGAAGCACAGTGGACCAACACCAGCAGATGACAAGGCTCCCCAAATCAACACAGACTGTGGAAACTTCACACTGGACTTCAAGCATCTTGCACTGTGTGCCTCTCCATTCTTCCTCCAGACTCTGGGTCCTTGGTTTCCAAATGAGATGCAAAAGTTGCTCTCATCAGAAAAGAGGACTTTGGACCA
Organism: Hemicordylus capensis; assembly: GCF_027244095.1. Taxonomy (NCBI): domain Eukaryota; kingdom Metazoa; phylum Chordata; class Lepidosauria; order Squamata; family Cordylidae; genus Hemicordylus; species Hemicordylus capensis. The sequence goes on from NC_069657.1 coordinate 418,337,672, forward strand.
CTGAGCAACAGACCAGTTCTTTTTTTCTTGAGCCCAGGTAAGATGCTTCTGACATTGTTTGTTGTTCAGGAGCGGCTTGACAAGAGGAATATGACATTTGAAGCCAATGTCCAGGATCCATCTGTGTGTGGTGGCTCTTGATGCACTAACTCCAGCCTCAGTCCACTCCTTGTGAAAGTCCTCAACACTTTTGAATGGCCTTTTCCTGACAATCCTCTCCAGGCTGCGGTCATCCCTGCTGCTTGTGCACCTTTTTCTTCCACACTTTTCCCTTCCACATAACTTTCTATTAATGTGCTTTGATACAGCACTTTGGGAACATCCAACTTCTTTTGCAATTACCTTTTAAGGCTTTCCCTCCTTAAGGAGGGTGTCAATGATGGTTTTCTGCACAACTGTCAAGTCAGCAGTCTTTCCCATGATTGTGATTCCTAATGAACCAGACTGAGAGACCATTTAAAGGCTCAGGAACCCTTTGCAGGTGTTATGGGTTGATTAGCTGATTGGAGTGGGACACCTGGAGCCTAGACTGTTGAACCTTTTCACAATATTCTAATTTTCTGGGATTGTGGATTTGGGGTTCTCATGAGCTGTACGCCATGATCATCACAATTATAACAAATTAAGGCTTGACTTATCTCGCTTTGCATGTAATGCGTCTATCTCATATATCAGTTTCACCTTTTAATTTGCATTACTGAAATTAATGAACTTTTGCACGATATTCTAATTTTTCGAGTTTCACCCCCCCCCCCGCCCCCGCTTGCAGGGAGAATTATGGGTGTCTGAAGGTGGCATCTATCTATCTATCTAATATATTTTTATACCGCCAAAAACCAAAAACTGGGCAGTTTACAATAATACAAATAAAAGAAAAAGTTAAAACACTACAACAATTAAAACATTTCAAAGCTATTAAAACAGTATTTAATTAAAAGCTTGGGTGCACAGATGCATCTTTAAGGACTTTTTAAAAATTGTCAGGGATGGGGAGGTTCTTATTTCAGCAGGAAGCATATTCCAAAGCTTCAGGGCACCAGCAGATTGACTGATTGATTGAGAAGGCCTGTCCCTGAGCAGCCACCAGATGAGCCAGTGGCAACTGCAGACGAACTTCTCCTGATGATCTCAATGGGCAATGGGGTTGATGGTAAAGAAGACATTCTCTTAAATACCCAGGGCCTAAGCCATTAAGTCTAGCAGTTTTTGGATTAGAGTCAAAGTTGTTGTTGTTGTTGTTGTTATTATTATTATTATTATTATTAATAATTCGATTTCTATACCGCCCTTCCAAAAATGGCTCAGGGCGGTTTACAAAGAGAGATAACAAACAAATAAGATGGCTCCCTGTCCCCAAAGGGCTCACATTCTAAAAAGAAACATAAGACACACACCAGCAACAGTCACTAGAAGTACTGTGCTGGGGGTGGATAGGGCCAGTTACTCTCCCCCTACTAAATAAAGAGAATCACCACGGTAAAAGGTGCCTCTTTACCCAGTTAGCAGGGGTTAGCAGTTAGCAGTTAGGGGTGTGCATGATTTCAAGATCTGCAATTCAATTCAAAGTTGAACCAAATTGAGACCCCCTAATTGATTTGGCGTAAGCAGCTGGCTTGGTCAGCTGCCTGACAAATCACCCCCGATTTGACCTGAATCAATTTGGGTGATTTTGGTGCCATTTTGAGGCCCATTTTGCTTGGAAAATGGGCCTCGAAATGCTGCTTCTTTCCAGGGAGAGCTGGTCTACCAATTGGGATCAGAGGATAGACCAGCCCTTGAAGATGGGCTGACATGTTAAGTCTGGAGCTGAGGGTTGGCCTACTCTCCATGCCATTTTGATGCTCATTTCCCCAGCCTCAAAATGGCACCCAAATGAATTTGGGTCAAATTGGTTCTATTGTACCCCTGTCACGCCCTCGATCTCCGACAGCGAGGAGGAAGGGGAAGCTGTCAACTTTCCAGCTGAGTCAAGAGTGTCTGAGGGGCAGAGCCCGGCTGTCAGCATTCATGAAACGGCTGTGGTAGATCCAACTAATGATTTAGAGCAGGCACAAGAACCTGAGTCAGCAGAAAGTGTGAGAGAACAATCGGAAGAAGAACTAGGCAATGAAACACTGACACCACAACAACGCAGGCGCACTAAACGCAGAATGCAATTAGAATCTATTAGAAGGAGCAAACGCCTCTTGCTGAAGGCTGCTAAGCCGTGAATTATTGCCAGCTGGGAGCTATCGGCTTCCACTATAAATCCTGTCACCAGCCGTCTACTCCTTGCTGAAAAACAACGTACGTCATTCAGTCGACAGCGTTCAGCCAAGCCGTGAACTTCCCTGGCATCTGGCCAGACCTTGACAACCATGAATCTGGCCCTATGTTTTTAGGGCAATTTAATTTGGGGTAGAATAATCTAATCACTCCCAATTTGACCCAAATTGATTCATGGGTGAATCGAATTGCATATCCCTAGTGACCAAGAAGGCTCACCTGGGGAAAATTATCCTAAGATCAGTCCATTAGAGATTGTCACAAGCCTGTTATGTCACGGGCTTGCGATAATCACAACTGTGCAAGTGCGCCTTGCAGTTGCTTAAAGAGGCTGGTCTGAAAGGATGAGACCAGTGTCTCTCCTGCTCCCACCCCACTGCTGCCAGGGGAGGGGGGAGGAAGGGAAAAGGACTGCTCTGCTCCCCCACCTCTTGCAGCTACCTCTCGGCTGTGGTAATACTTTTTTTTTTTAAGCCGAGCTTTGGCAGGGCGGGCGCTGGGTGGCTCAGCTGCCGGAAGACCCCGACCCTGGCCATTTGGAGGCTCCCCTGGACCTTGGAGGACTGGACCAGGTCCCCAAGGTCCGGGGGTTAGTGCAACTCTGAGGAGATGCATTTATGGAGAGCGGTCACTTAGCAAGAACAACTACAGACCTTCAGTAAGACATCAAGATGTACAAAAACACAGCCATGTACAAAAGTCTGATTAAAGGGCTGATCAATGGGTAATATCCCCCAGGTAAGCCTCTTGGGTCTAAACTGGGATTTGATCAGGCGTGCATTTTGATCCATCGCAACAAAAGGAAATGTACTGTCAAGCTTTAATGTTGAGTCCACCTGAACATTCATTTAAATGGGACTTAAAGATGTATAGACATGAGCCACAGCGCCTACTGGTGGTAGTTCATTGGGCTGCAGGACAAAAATTCTTGCTCGGCTTTCAAGTTTATTGGATGGTTCCATGGAAGCCAGCATCTCTCAGATTAACTGGCCTCAGCTGGCTGTTGAGCTCAGATATTAAGTGGCCATGAATACATTTTAATGTGTTTTTATCTATTATTTTTATCTTTTTATGAATTTTAAGTGTTTTATATTTTATATTTTAATTTTTAATTCTGTACCTTTAATTCTGTAGAAATCCTGGAGATTTCTGTATTAAGTAGTATATAAAATAAATAAATAAATAAATAAATAAATAAAATGTTATCATTTAATAATGATTTTACTGTATGTAGTCAAAACATTGTTTTATATTTATCTCTAGGTATACTAAGGAGGAGTAAGAGCATACTGAAGTACAGCCATATATATCTATATATATCTATCTATCTATCCATCCATCTATACACTTTAATTTAACATTCTGACTTCAGATTAAAGTGTGAAATGTCATTATTTGGCTTCCAAAGTTACTCCATCTGAATTTATTAAAGTAAGTGCAATCTAGGACTGATAAATGGGAACACATCTGGTCTATATCCTGGCTACAAACCCCACACAATATTAATTATATTGATGGGTAGAGCTGAGGAGTGAGTTGGACATTATTTATGGTGATCTTTGCTAAGTAAATCATTATAAAAATGGCTTTCTAAAACGAAATGCTTCCCTTTTTAAGACGCCACACAGATTTAAAGAGGCTTTACAATGGAACATGAAGCATATTGCAGAGAGAGAGGGAAAGAGACAGAAGCTGGCTTGATTAATACGCACGATTATCAGCAATGCAAATCACTTTCACTTATTAAGTCTTGTTTAATATCCTAATGAAGCTTCCTGAGCAGATTTGATAATTCCAGCAAAAGTGACTGTGAACTAATGCCCTTCCAACATGTTGAGAATGAGCAGTGGTATAAAGAAAACCTCATTTACTGTAATTCTGACCGAATGTGGCATCCTTTGCGCAACTCCTAGATCACAGCAGGAGACAATTAACCTTTTCTGTGCCAGAAGTGATTCTTAACACGTTCCAGCTGTGAAGGCCAAGGAGGTCAGGCATAAATGAAGTTTACCTTCAGCTTCTGTGTAAGGAAATCGCAGTTACACAATATGTATCTAGAAAGCAATCAGGAGCTAACCAGAATGTTGCAGCAGAGGTTTATGGACTTCAGTTTTTTGTTTGGTCCCAGCTAATATATCCTATCCATAAGGAGACGGTTCTACGATATAGGAACACTAGGGGATGACACATTCCTTTGGAGTGCCTTTATATAACAACGGAACTAACGCAGATGTTGATTGATTATAGCCAAAAAGGCATGTCAGTGCTTGATTCCATGCAAGATCCAAAGAAATTTTACTCTCATTATTTCTGAATTTACCCCTTCTGCAATTTAATCTTGACTTAATCTAGTTTATTACAGCCAATAGACCCATAACACAGATAAGCCAAACTCATCAGAAAGAAATTCATCAAAACAGCAGAATCAATAACAAAGCAGTAAAATAGTAAGCAAGGAACAATATAAACAAACATAAAACAGATCAATACATAAAATGTGATATATCATAAATAGGTAGCAATTAAAAGGAAGCAAAATAACGTATCAGACCAAACCCCTAAGCAAAAATCCTCTGTAATTGCCTACAAAGAGGATCATGAATTGCCTATGAATGAGAATCAAAATGTTCACATTTTCTTAAATAGACTAAAATGCAAAGTAAATTTTGTAAATCACACTAATTCTGTGAGTTGCTCCAAGCAGCAGTGCACTAGGGCATAAAAATAAATAAATAAAGTAAATGGTAAAAGTAAAAAACCCCACAAGATTTTAAGACCTCTTTTAATGTGTAGGTAAAACAAATAAAAACAAAGATCTTACAAACTTGAGCAAACACGTTTTAGTGTTAAATCATTATTGCCAATGCTTTATCTTAAACAGCTGGAAATTCTTGAGATTAAATACAGCAACTGAAACTAAATAACCAAACCAAGAACATGGGAGAAGAGGGAGGAGGAGATGGCTCTGCAGAACACATTTTTAACCCTTTTTATAAACCGATACATTTCATTGCCTCCTTCATTTCTTCCCTAACATTAATAGTTGGTTGCAGCTGTTCAATATATTTGGCCTCTTTAATCTTACACTTTACTGTATTTCCTTCTACAGCCAAAATAAACACCTATATTTGCACAACTCCTAATTTATGTTTTCCCTTCATTTGCTTTGCCCAGGGTTTCAAAAGGTTTTTATTATGTTGCATATCTGCCAAATGCTCTTTATACCTTTTTAACAGAGGTCTCCCTGCCTCCCCAATATAAAAATCTTCACATTCCAGAAAGACAGTTTTATACACTGTTCCTTTAATCTGGCACCTACACTCATCCTTCTCACAAATCAAACAGTTCCCCCCCACCTCAAATTTACTGTCATAAAGCCTAGACCTTACCAGATGCTGCGTCATGTTCATGGGCACTGTACAGACCACATTAGCCTTCAGGCTATTCCCCCCCCTCCCGAAGATTTTTTGCCAGGTAAATCTGTCAGTCACATAAGGAACTTTAAGTATAGGTAACCCTTCCTCGAATTTAGTACTCTTAAATTGATCCACAGGGAGTTTATAACGATTCCTTCTAATTAATTCTTTAGCTTTCCTCCTAGAAAACTCCACCTGCTCATTCGATGAAACTAAAAATTGAATTTTTTAAAAAGAAAAAGAAAAAGTAAAGTTTTTAAAAAAATTGAAGCCAGATTATACTTTGATCCAGTGAAATTCTCACCAGAGATCAGTGTTTCTTAAAGTTTTTCTACTTTTTGTCCACCACCATCCCAACCAACCATCTGTTCAAATAAATAATAATAATAATAATAATAATAATAATAAGAAGAAGAAGAAGAAGAAGAAGAAGAAGAAGAAGAAGAAGAAGAAGGAGGAGAAGGAGAAGGAGAAGAAGAAAGCAGTACATCACCTAAATGGAAGAGTAGATTAGAAAATAAAATCTCCAGGCTTAGATCAGATGCTAGTAAATTGAAAGATATGAAAGACAAGAAGCTGAAGAATGAAAACATCAAACAGTATCTGATCCAAAAATACCACCTAGATTCAAGAAAAGTTAGAGAAGTCCTGGAAATAATAAAGCAGCAAATAACAGCAGCGTCAAAGAAGATTAGCAGATATGAAGCTAGAATTACACAACACAGGCAGAATCTCCAATTCCAGTCGAATCAGAGACGTTTCTACCAAAGCATAGAAGGAGAAACTGCAAGAAACCTAGAAACACCAAATAAAGAAGAAACAGTGCAATTTTGGGGGAAATTATGGGACAATCCAATAGATTATAATAAAAAAGCAGGCTGAATGAAAGAGGTCAAAAAATGTAACCAACAAATGCAAGATCTAATAATAACACCAGAATTAATAAGTGAAAGAGCAAAGAAAATTAAAAATTGGACTGCTCCAGGCGACGATGAACTGAATGGCTTTTGGCTTAAACACCTAACAAGCCTTCATAAACAACAATCAAAACAGTTCAATCATATTATGCAAGGCGGTGATATTGAACAATGGCTAACAACTGGGAAAACTCATCTCATCATGAAAGACCCAGCAAAAGGTGCAGTTCCAAGTAATTATAGACCGATAACCTGCCTGCCAACCATGTTCAAATTATTAACTGGAATAATAGCAGATGAAGCCATGCAACACTTATTAACTAACAAACAGCTTCCAGTTGAACAGAAAGGAAATTGCCCAAACACCAGCGGCACAAAAGACCAGCTGCTGATTGACAAAATGATTTTAGAAAACTGCAAGAGAAGAAAAACAAATCTAAGTGTTGCATGGATTGACTACAAGAAAGCCTTCGATTCATTGCCTCACACATGGATACTAAAATGTTTAGAAACAACTGGTGTCAGCAAAAACATTCAGATATTTATTTAAAAAGCAATGAGCATGCGGAGTACACAGTTAACAATCAATGGTGAGACACTTGGACAGGTTAGCATTAGAAGAGGCATTTTCCAAGGGGACTCACCATCCCCTCTATTGTTTGTAATCGCCCTGATCCCACTTTCACAAATACTAAACAAAACAGGCCTCAGATACCAAACATCTAAAACATCAAGTCAAATCAACCATCTGCTGTACATGGACGATCTGAAGTTGTATGGAAAGTCCCAGTCAGAAATCGAATCACTGCTAAACACTGTCCGTATATTCAGTAGCGATATAGCAGTGGAGTTTGGACTAGACAAGTGTGCTGCATTAATAATGAACAGAAGGAAAATAACAAAAACAGATGGAATAGAACTGCAAAAATGGAAGCAAGATCAAGAACCTGGAAGAGAAAGAACATTACAAATACTTGGGCATTCTCCAGGCTGATAACATCGCACACACTGAAGTTAAAAGAAAAATTGGAAGTGAATACACCAGGAGAGTTAGAAAAATCCTCTCGTCCAAACTCAATGGCGAGAACACCATACAAGCCATAAACACCTGGGCTATACCTGTTATCAGATACACTGCAGGAATAATAGACTGGACCCAGGCAGAGCTAGAGGTGCTAGATCCTAAGACCAGGAAAATAATGACCATCAATCATGCTCTGCACCCCCACAGTGATGTTGATAGGCTATACCTCCCTCGCAGCTCAGGTGGAAGAGGAATGCTGCAAGTCCATCAAACAGTAGAGGAGGAGAAAAGAGGCCTTGAAGAATATATCAAGGTCAGTGAAGAAGATACACTTCCAATGGTCAATGACGTGAAACTATTCAACACCAATGAAAAAAAGCAGGCCTACAAGAAAGAACATGTCAAGAACCGAGCAGAAAAATGGAAAAATAAGCCCCTGCATGGTCAATATTTGCACAATATAAGTGGAAAATCAGACATCACCAAGACCTGGCAATGGCTTAAGAATGGTTACTTGAAGAAAGAAACAGAGGGTTTAATACTGGCTGCACAAGAACAGGCACTAAGAACAAATGCAATAAGAGCAAAAGTCGAAAAACCCACAACAAACAGCAAGTGCCGCCTTTGTAAAGAAGCAGATGAAACCGTGGACCACCTAATCAGCTGTTGTAAAAAGATCGCACAGACTGACTACAAACAAAGGCATGACAAGGTAGCAGGGATGATACACTGGAACATCTGCAAAAAATACAAGCTATCTGTAGCCAAAAATTGGTGGGACCATAAAATTGAAAAAGTTGAAGAAAATGAAGATGTAAAAATATTATGGGACTTCCGACTACAAACAGACAAACATCTGCCACACAATACACCAGATATAACTGTAGTCGAGAAGAAAGAAAAACAAGTCAAAATAATCGACATAGCAATACCAGGGGATAGCAGAATAGAAGAAGAAGAAATAGAAAAAACCACAAAATACAAAGATCTACAAATTGAAATTGAAAGGCTGTGGCAGAAAAAGACCCAAATAATCCCAGTGGTAATTGGCGCCCTGGGTGCAGTTCCAAAAGACCTTGAAGAGCACCTCAACACCATAGGGGTCACAGAAATCACCATCAGCCAATTACAAAAAGCAGCTTTACTGGGAACAGCTTATATTCTGCGACGATATCTATAACAATTGACAATAAAATTCTGGCATCCCAGGTCCTTGGGAAGGACTCGATGTCTGGATAAAACAAACCAGTCAATAACACCTGTCTGACTGTGTGAACAAGAAATAATAAACAACTTTATTTGCTAGCTGCTCCATAACAAATTGTTCTCTGTGTGGCTTACAATACAATGTTAAAACATGAGATTAAAACACACAACACATCAAATCATAATAGACCAAAAAGTGGGTGAGGGAAAGAAAATACAAAATATAATACAAAACAATTAATTTAAAAAAATCAGTTAAATCAGTATTGTACATAGGACCACTTCCAGGTGCTGCTGGATGAGCTCTGTATCACATGTTAAGAAGCACTCAACCCCAGGGGTGAGAATTTTTTAAACCCAAAAAATGTCTAAGCAGGGCTGGCATCATGGATGGGTCAAGTTGGTGCATATTCACCAACCAGGGACCTGGCCCACCTATTCTGCAAAGGCAGTGGTAGTGTGAGTTGACTGACCTGTGACACTGACTTTTCCACTAGGCACTCCTTGTGAGAGCCTATTGGCTGATGAGAGTGGGGAGGAGGTGCCACCAAACGCCTTTGCAACATGTCTTCTGTGCTCCCATCATCTGAAGGTAGGAGCCTTGAGGAGGTATCTCCAAGGCCTTTAGCAGCCTCTTCTCTTCGCCCCCACCCTCCAAAGGGAAGGAGCAAGGGGAGTTGCTGACAAAGGTCATGCCAGTTCCTCTTCTTTGCCCTCCCAACCTGTGGACCATTAGGGCTGCCACTATGCTATGGGGAAGTGAGGGTCCAGGCCCAGTCTTGCCCTAGAGCTCGGAGCAACCTGGCACCAGCACAGGCTAAGGGCTGTTATGGGTCAACTGCATGTGCTGTGCAGTGGAAGAGATGGAGGGGACTCTGGAGTCTCCTAGAAAACCATTGTTTTCGTAATTCACATAATTACATATTTGCCAACATGTCCCTATTTTCCCATTCAGGTGAATGGGAAAATAGGGACATTTTGGCAGGTGTGTAATTATACCTATATTTTCTCCTTGTTCTAATAAACAACGTTTGACCACTTACTGCACCAAGGATTTAGCAGTCAAATGCCAATTCTCAACATGTTAGGGGAAGATATCCGGATCCCCTACAACACAGGGGCAACAGCTACATATTTATTTTGCTACAAATTAAGCCTTGAAAGATCCTGAGTGACACTTCAGTCCTTTTGAATTCGGAAGTTTACAGAATCCCTCTTCATTTAACAAGAAGAAAATCAGTGTCAAAGAAAGTAAAGAACTGGCTTTTGATTAAAATAAAAACATGATTCACCTTGTGCTTATCTGGAGATTTTCTAGGAAAAACAAGACTTCCCATCAGATTTGTTTTTTAAACAGCCTGTCTCTTGGGAACGAAACACCTGAGAGGGAAGAATGGCAAATCAGAAAACATGTAAGGTTTGTTTCCTAAGTACCTTTCCCCCATTAAATTGTTTATTAGGACCAGGAATATGGAATGGATGATGGGGTTGTAGGACATTTCAGAAACCACATTACTAATCCTAACTACTTATGGGAGAAAGGCTTTCAATACAGCTTTATAATAATTTAGACTGATTGCAAACATCTCTATATCTTAGCATGACATGCAACAAGATGTGTCTGCCTGTACAGTATATTTCAGGAAGAAACATAACTACAGATTAAGTGATGGTTTTTTTAAAGGGCACTGGCAAGCTTTAACTGTGGATTTGAGAAAATGAACTCTGAAAAAGGAAGAAACATTTTAAGTGCTATAATGGGTCAGAATGTACATTAAGTAAAATATATTTTAAATGCTCTTAAGTGAAAGAAAGCTTGCAGTAAAGGAAAAGGCTGTTTTGAATGTAGAGACAAATGTGGCCTTGAGTGTATAAAGGAAACCTCCTATAGCCAGAGCGAGAGGTTAATCTCTCTAGGAGTCCTTGGCAGCTCTGAGAGGGAGACACAAGTTCCATCCCTCCTCTGGTCTTTGCTTTTGTTTGGGCTTTGTACTCTTCCTGAAGTGCATTACTGGTTTCCCATATATCATAGTTATGTATGCATTTATGTATGGATTCCCTTTCTAAGCAAATACCAAGGAGATGCATACATGAGTGCGTTCATACACACACACACACACACACACAAATTCAGGTAAAATAAAACAAAGCATAAGCATACAAAAGACAAACTCCATTAATAACAAAAATAACTTTTAAAAAACCTAATAAAACATAAACATTTAAACATAAAGACTGACATCCAAACTGCATGTGCAGCATGCTGCTTCCCAGACTAAAGCAATGTGGGCGCTTATATGGGAGGGCAGCAATTTTTGCTGATCTCCCCTTCCCTCTGCTGTGCTTTGTACCACCCAAAAGGGTGTCCCTGAGGGCTGCATGACCCTCAGAGACATTGATTTTTTGGTGGCACAGAGTGCTGCAGAGGAAAGGGGAAATTTGCAAAAAGAACCTTGATATAAGTACCCGTACTGATTTAGTTTGGAATGTCTTGCACACTTACTTTGCTGCATGCACACCTTGTTAGTCTGGTTGTCAGCAGTAAGATTTGATGGGGAAATGTAAGAGAAGGTGTTTCCTATAACACACATTGTGGGAAAAGGTAAGAGAAGGAGTTTTCCAGGGCCCAGAGCATTTAGGACTTTAAAGGTAATGTCCAGCACCTTGGATTGGACCTGGAAGCTACCAGGAAGGCAGTGCTGATGAGTAAGAACTTCTGTACACTTCTGCACTGTGGCTGACATGCAGGCTTACAATGTGCTGGTTGAAGACCCTTTTCTGTTGTGTAAGGAGAGAGGGATGATTTTTCACAGATTCACCTCCGTAGCTATTTATGCCCCCTCTGAAAATATGCCCCTGAGGGTTGGAGGGGGAAAAATATTTTCAGGGTCATATTTTCAGGAGGCATAGGTGTCTGCAGGGGGAAGGATGGATAATAAAAAAACTACCCCTCTCTCCTTATGCAATGGGAAATGCTCTTCCTCTAACACATTGTAAGTCTGGATGTCAGGCATACATATCATCATAGAGCTGTATTTGTCATCTGAAAAGTGGAGGAATATCACCCACAGTGACTGGAAAAATGCATAATGATTTATCACTGATACTGCTAATTCTTCAGTTTTCTTTTTGTGTTATCCAATATGTAAGAAAGCTCTTTGAAAGAGGCTACCGAGGCTATGTTTTTAACAACATACACAAGCTTCTGAGGATGAGTACAATTTCCCCATTAAATGAACTCTTCCTGTTTGCCCTTTTCTCACATTAATATCTTACAGCATGGTGGCAGAACAAAGGCGTCAAGTGTGAAAAAAGGCAAAGAGGAGTCTTTTCCTGTTTTGTGGCATCAGCGACCAGCTATAGTTCTTGTGCCGTATTAAAGGATACTAGCTGGGCTGGGTGCAGAGCATCTGTGCCTCTAGTTCTCCCACAATTTCCCCCCAGCCGGCACTGCCACTGCCGCTGTCCTTCCCGCCGCTCCCCCCCCCACCGTGCTCGTACCCCTGGCACTGCTGCCACTGGGCCATCCTTCCTTTTGGCTGGCAGGCGGGCCAGAGAAAGAAGCTGTGCCACCCTCTCCACCACCCACCTGCCACCCCCTTCTTCCTTCTTCACTTGCCTGCCGCCTCTGTTTTCTCTGTGCCGCCCTCTCCACCGCCCGCCTGCTGCCGCCTTCTTCCTTCTTAACTCGCCTATCGCCACTGTTTTCTCTGCCTAGAGGCAGAACCACCACCATTCACCGCCATCCCCCCCCCCCACGGCCAACCAGCTGCAGTTTTCTTCCTGCCGCCCATGCCCATGGCTATCTGGCAGCTGCTCGCAAACTCTCGCGAGAGCTACCACACATGGGATTAGCCGCAGGTCTGTCTTAGAGAAATATATATAAAGATAGAGGACCGATGCTGAACTCCATTCACTGATCCACATCCTCTGACCCATATCCTCATCTTTGCCTAGAGACAGACACAAATATAGGGGGGAAGGAGGGGCTTGGGAACAGGTGAGCTGTCCGATCAACAATTAGGGACTATCCAGTGGGATCTGGACTGGAGATGAGGGATGAAGGTGAGAAAGATCAACCCAACAAAACCTTCTGTCTGGGGACCAAGGCTCTCTGAAGCATGAGGTAATAAGGGAGAGTGAAGGAGGTTATGTTGGCACTCAGAACTGTTGGATGGACCAACAGGAGTGCAGGTAGGAAAAGCCACCACATCTGATAGCTATAGGCTGCAATGCAGAGAATGAGCACTTAAAAAAAATATTTTGTGCAGGGTACCAAAATGTCCAAGTCCCATTCCTGCATGTAACAAAAAGGAAAGATGTATGCAGAACCTGAGGCACAGTTGCACACGTCTTTCTTTGTGAAAGGGCATCTGACATCTCCTTGTTTTTCCCAAAATCGGGCGGCAGGATACCTCCCTGCCGCCCCTTTCCAGGCTTGGCTGCAAAAGGCTTTAAGAAGACTTCTTAAAGCCTTTTGCAGCCAAGCAGGGAAAGGGGTGGCAGGGAGGTATCCTGCCGCCTGATTTTGGAAAGGAGCCCAGTGGAAAAGGGGCGGCAGGGACCTCTCTGCCGTCCCCTTCCCCATGGGCTCCTTTTAGAAATCGGGCGGCAGGATACCTCCCTGCCACCCCTTTCCCTGCTTGGCTGTAAAAGGCTTTAAGAAGTAAAGTAAGTAAACCCTCCCCCGCCCTTAATGGAACCCCCCACCCCAATCCTTCTGAACCGGACCGCTCCATGTCCGGACCAGTTTGGAGGCCTGTATAATGGCCTCCGAACCGGTCCGGGCACATCACTAATCAGTGTTCCCTCTAACAGAGATTCCCAGCTGTTATTCACTGTAACTCCCAGTATCCCTAGCTGCAATGGCCTTTGGCTGGGGAGTTGTAGCCAACAACATCTGGGAATCCGTGTTAGAGGGACCACTGTTCCCAACCTGTGCACTCTGCAACATAGGGGTAAGAAAGCCCTCTGCAGAATGGAGATGTCTTTCCGGCAGCGGCGTAGCAAGGTTGGATTGGGCTCAGAGACAAGATTTTAACCCCACCCCCCACCCCGCCCCGCTCAAAGTACAGGGCCTTTGCACACCCCAGGCCCGCAAGGATTTAAATCTGATATTTCAAAATAAGTATGCTGCCTGGAAATACATTTCATTGAATACACACATGCACTTTTCACACACATATATATAAAAGCATGACACATGCTTCACAGTTCTCACTGAGACCTTCTGGGTTGCAAAACAACTTGAACATTAGTGCATTGATAAATGAATGAATGAATACATGAATAAATAAATAAATAAATATAAAAATAATATTATTTGTTCCAGAAGTTTTTGTAATTTTCTGCCATGAATCAAGCCACATAGGAATTTTTAGATTTTTTAAAAAAAATAAAGCCAGCAAATTTTCCAATCTGTTTTAAATTACATATTCAGAGACTTCTCAGTCCCCCCCCCCCCGCATATCAAAGCCCCATGGCAAGCAGATCCCTATATATCCGGGGGGGGGGCACAAAAAGGAATTCACATTCTACCTGGCAAAGGCTGGGCTTGCAAAGGCTGGGCTGGGCAGAGGGTCTGCAGAGAACTGGGGTGGCCACTCTGCCTGCCTCCTTCCTTCCTTCCTTCAGCACTCGAGTTCAGGCTTCAGGGAGGCCTGCACGGAGGCCTCTCTGGAAGCCCCGCCCACCCACCTGAGAGGCATCAGCTGAGAGGCGGAGAGAGAAGGAGTTGGAGCCACTTTCAGGGCAGGCTGCTTAAATTGCCAGCCAGGAGGACAAGCAGGAGAGAGGGCGAACAGGGCAAGTGGCTGAGGGGCCTTGGGGCTGGGCAGGAGGGCAATGTGACATGTCTCTGGAGGGCCCCAGAGGCAGTGGGGGCCCCAGACTACTGCCTCCCCTTGCCCGATCATAGTTCCGCCCATGCTTTCCATTGTGGTGACACCAACTTAAGATGACATGCCTATTGTGTGACTGAGGCATGTCTCTGTGTGTGTGTCTTTTAAAATGTAAATAGCAGTCATAGAAGGCCCTGATCTGGATCAGGCCTCCAGAGCTGCTGTTTGCCCCAAGAGGAAAACTCGCTGGCACCAAAAAAAAAGACTCACTCTGATAAGGTACAGAACAAACAAACATTAAATAGAAAGAGCTCCCCTCCTTAACAGTTGAGTGTAAAACATTATTTTCCTCAGACTGACTGAATAAAACATGATCTTGATAAACACCACAGAGGAGAGGCTGCCAGATCATTATTAGCAACATATACGTCCCTTTTTCTCTTCTGACTGAAATAAATCCGAGAGGGAAACCCAGTAAAAGATAATGGCAGGTATATGAGCAAATAGACTGTAAGCCTCCGGACAGTCAATGGTGATGATAAGCCTCCAAGATCAGCTATAAATTTCACCCAGCTGTGGGGTGTGTAGATACAGATATTGGGTGGGGAAAGAGGACCTGCTTTCCAATTGACGTGAAGCCTGTGTGAACCTTGACATGTTTCTGACTGTCGTCATTTGATAAGTGTGAGATGTGAAAAGCCTGCAATAACAGTAGATGGTATCAGATCTCTGAAATAATATGCATTTGAAGGTGGCAGTAATAAATACAGCAGCGCAATAAAAAAACCAAAAACCAAAATAAAGGCACATTTCATTCAGAGAGGTGAAGAAACATCAGAGGAAACACCTCTTCCTTTCATTTTCTTGTCTTTCTTTAACAAGGAAATGAAAAACATCAAATAGTATTTCAAATGCTGCTTTATGTTGTGACAAAAGCCAGTGATGTGTGGCCAAATGTGCAAGGAGCTTCTTGCCTTTTATTTCAGACTCAGCAAATGGCACATTGCTTTCAAGATACTTGCTAGATACTTTATTGCCAGTCTCCTAATCCTCGTAGGTTACTACTAAGAGCTGAACTAAAACTACCCATGATCAATCCTCGATTGCGTCACATGAATTCTGACATTGTACAGGTATCACCTGAACCAACCTTAGGAACACTGTCATTTTCCAAAGCAGAATAACCAGTAAAGCCTTAAAAAAAAAAAAAAAGAGTACCACCTGCAATTTGAACAACGTAGCATATAGAATGCAAGCGCCCTAGATGGAACATCCAGTATGTCAGAAAACCAGCAGCAGACCTTTGTGGCTATTTAGAACCCATAAGTGCAACCAAGCAGCTTAAAGAAACGATTGCAAAACATTTTAATTCTGATGGTCACAACCTTTCAGACTTGGAAACATTGCCTCTAGAGAAACCACCTAATTCAAGGATATCAGAAGAAAGAGCTAACTTCTGAAACTATAGATATACAACTCTAACATCCCATGCTCAATCTTGAAGATTATATTCTGTGTGTGTGTGTGTGTGTGTGTGAGAGAGAGAGAGAGAGATTCTCTTGCATGTTTAATCCCTTCAGCATTCTTTAAACTGTTGTTTTGGCCTGCAGTGTTCATTCAAATCACAACTGTGTGTTACTGAGTGTTACATCTGACTAAACTGTGTGTTACATCTGACTAAAAAAGTCTCTGTCTGTGTGTACACATACAACAGAGAGAGAGAGAGAGAGAGAGAGAGAGAGATGGGCCTCATTTATTTGTGGGGGTTCCATTCTTGCCTATAAGCGTGAATACGGAAATCATGAATAACGAAATATTGATGCAATGGGAATTGGGGGGTTAGGGATGGAAGAGAAAAAAGGAAGGAGGAAAAGGGGGCCAAAAAAGCAAGGGGGCAGAAATAAGAGAAGAAAAGGACAGTTCCTTATTCTCCAGCTCTCTAGCAATGCCCCCAAAAACAGTCAAATATTTGCCAACTTTTTAAAAGAGCCACAAAATGGCTCTCTGCTGGAAAATGGCAGCCAGAAATGACCCTAGAAGACATTTCCAGCCACTCAAAACTGTGGATGGGCGAATTTCATCTATTTTTCTACCCGTTGATAATGAAACCAGGTCTCTAAGACGCAATCACGGAGAGTGAAACCATGGATACAAAGTCTGTGGATAATGAGGGCCACCTCTGTGTATGTGAGTGTAAGTGAGTGTATATAATTTTAATTATGAGTAACTGCTGTTTTATTGTTGGTTGTTTCTGATTCTTTTAATTGTAGATATTTATATCAGGCAGTTTATAAATATAACAGACAGACAGACAAAGTGATGTGTGTGTCTCTGTGTGTGTGCTGGGGGGGGGCATCTATCTATCTATCTATCTATCTATCTATCTATCTATCTATCTATCTATCTATCTATCTATCACAAGCTCATCAGTACCACACATTCATAACAAAACTTTTCCAAACATGCTCATAGGATAAAAATAGTAGGCTTTTCAGATCAGGTCACTTGCAATGTGTTTGTTCCATGGAAATAAATATGAAGTAAATTTAGAAAACACTACTTAGAAACAGTAACTACCATCCGGACTAATTAAGCATGTGCATTAATAGGGTCTGCAGATACCCAGCGGGAGCCCATGCACAACTCCCCCAGTGCTCTTGTGCTTGCGCAATTGCGCAAGAGTGCTAATACCACTCTGAGCGCCACCTGTGCTCCAGAAGTGCTCAGTAACAGCAGAACCATATTGTTGAGGCTGATAAGGTTGGGGTCACACCAACAGTGTGTCCTCCCTGATGTCACTGGAGGACATCCTGCTGACACACTGAATCCATGGATGGATGGATGGATGGATGGATGGATGGCATCCATCCAAGAGTCCTCAAAGAACTCAAACGTGAAATTGCCGACCTCCTTGCTAAAATTTTCAACTTATCCCTGAAATCGGGCTCTGTACCAGAGGACTGGAGAGTAGCAAATGTAACACCGATTTTCAAAAAGGGATCCAGGGGCGATCCGGGAAATTACAGGCCAGTTAGCCTAACGTCCGTTCCAGGCAAATTGATGGAAAGCATCCTCAAGGATAAAGTTGTAAAGCACCTAGAAGAACAGGCCCTGCTGGGAGTGAGCCAGCATGGTTTCTGCAAAGGCAAATCTTGCCTCACCAACCTTTTGGACTTCTTTGAGGGTGTCAACAAGTGTGTGGATCAAGGTGATCCAGTTGACACAGTTTACCTGGACTTCCAAAAAGCTTTTGACAAAGTTCCTCATCAAAGACTCCTGAGGAAACTTAGCAGTCATGGGATAAGGGGACAAGTACATGTGTGGATTGCTAACTGGCTGAAAGACAGGAAACAGAGGGTAGGGATAAATGGAGAGTTTTCACAATGGAGGGAAGTAAGAAGTGGGGTCCCCCGGGATCTGTCCTGGGATCGGTGCTTTTTAATTTATTCATAAATGATCTAGAAGCAGGGGTAAGTAGCGAGGTGGCCAAATTCGCAGATGATACCAAACTCTTCCGGGTAGTGAAATCCAAAACAACTCTTCCGGGTAGTGAAATCGAAAACAAAAGGATCTCTCCAAACTGGGGGAGTGGGCGACAAAATGGCAAATGCAGTTCAATGTTAGCAAGTGTAAAGTGATGCACATTGGGACGAAAAACCCCAACTTCAAGTATATGCTGATGGGATCCGAACTGTTGGTGACTGACCAGGAGAGGGATCTTGGGGTCGTGGTGGACAGCTCGTTGAAAGTGTCAACTCAATGTGCGGCAGCTGTGAAAAAGGCCAATTCCATGCTAGGGATCATTAGAAAGGGGATTGAAAATAAAACAGCTAATATTGTAATGCCCTTATACAAAACTATGGTGCGGCCACACTTGGAGTACTGCGTACAATTCTGGTCACCACATCTTAAAAAGGACATTGTTGAACTGGAGAAGGTGCAGAAGAGGGCAACCAAGATGATCAGGGGCCTAGAGCACCTTTCTTATGAGGCAAGACTACAACACCTGGGGCTTTTTAGCTTAGAAAAAAGACGGCTGTGAGGAGACCCGATAGAGGTCTATAAAATCATGCATGGTTTGGAGAATTTGGAGAGAGAGAAATTCTTTTCCCTCTCATACAACACTAGAACCATGGGTCACTCCATGAAATTGATTGCTAGGAGGTCTAGGACCAACAAATGGAAGTACTTTTTCACACAACATGTGATCCACTTGTGGAACTCTCTGCCACAGGACATAGTGACAGGCAACAACCTGGATGGCTTTAGGAGGGGTTTGGATAACTTCATGGAGGAGAGGTCCATCAATGGCTACTAGTCGGTAGGGCTGTGGGCCACCTCCAGTCTCAAAAGGCAGGATGGCTCTGAGAACCAGTTGCAGGGGAGTAATGGCAGGAGAGAGGGCACGCCCTCAACTCCTGCCTGTGGCTTCCAGCAGCATCTGTGCGAAACAGGATGCTGGACCAGATGGGCCTTGGGCCTGATCCAGCAGGGCTGTTCTTGTATTCTTGTTCTTATCCTGGAGGATGCCCCTTTACATGTGCTCCCAATACCTGTTTAATGATATTGGGAGCTCATGTGGAAAGGCGATTCAGATGAATAGCCCATTCACACAATTAAGGGATGCCCTGGAAGTGCATTTTCTTTCATATATTCAAGTTTATACAGTAGGAACTTTCCCTAAACGAGCTTCTAGAGTGTATTAGATATGCTCCAGCTTCTTTCCTAATGTGCCATCTTACTTTCAGTGGGACTGCTCTGAGTAATTTCCCTCATCCTATCAGCCAAATAGTATTATTCAAAAATTAGAATATGGGTTGTTATGAACACAGGCGGTTGAGAGCATAACCAGTGGCTGGAGAGATGAGCAATAAAACAGGAAAGCATCTGAGATGTAGAGATAATGACCAAAGGTCACCGCCTGAATTCAGAGCACCAAGGTGAAACATACAACCATATTGCTTCATTCTACTTAATACTGGGGTTTCTCTGAAGCACTTGTAGGAACCTGGACTCTGAGAGGGCAAAGGAATTGGGAGTGCTCCCCTGCACTGAATGCCATCTTGTTGCTTTGACCAGTCACCTTTTAAATATTTATGTTTTATTTTCATCTCTGTATTAGTGAGACATTATTTGTGCGCAGGCTGTTAAAATCAGTTCTAAGGGAAACACACTTCCAGCTGGTTTCCTCCTGTTTTCCATCTGCTGCCTGTATGAGCCCTTTGGAAGCATTTAACTGTTTCCTGTCATGGTAATTGGTATTTCTGAGTACTGAAAGGCCTGAGAGGGAGGGGAAGGGAGGAGGTGAAGCCGTGAAAGCCTGAGGCATCTTTGTTTGTGCTCAGTTGATCTCACAGAGATTACCCTGGTTGTTTCCTAATAAACATTATACATTCTTTTAAAAAAGGGGGGGGGTGTCAGAAGGGGAAGGGGAAGGGTGCTGAATGAGTGATTTATTTATTTATTTATTTATTAATAAGTTTTAAGAGTTGACTTTGCCCGTTTGTATCTTTGTGGTCCTCTATTTATGCTCTGTTCCTCCCCCCTCCCCCCATTTAATCTTAAATATGTAAATCCGCAATTTATCTGGAATTACTTAGTGAAAGACTGATGTGTGAGGGTGGCAGATTATAATATTCTATCGCCACCCCTGATCCTCTTTACCTCTTATTCTTTTCATAGCAGATCAAAAAAAAAAAAAAAGCTGCATGCGTGCCACAAGAATATATTATTTTAAGAGACTCAGACTTAGAAATTGATTTCCTTGATGAGAAAAGGAAAAGTCTCCTTCTGACCTGAAGGGTCACTTCATAATCCTGTCACTCTACATCAAAAAGCTTTTTTTTTTCTTTTAGTGGAAGATGAGAATATTTCTGAAAAGGAATTAATTTTTCCCCCAGACACAGTGAAAATGATGACTTAGAGAGACTTAGCTGCTGATAGAAGCCTGTCCTATTCAGAATACATATCCTGTGATTAGAACAAGCTCCGAATATATTTTAGGGTCATGCAGTTTTAGATGGAGATTGGTATTTGTACTTCAGGATGAAACTGATCTTATATTTTTATCGAAGTACTTATGGTTTGAGCTCTAGCCTTCTTTCTTTTCCTCTTCTTCCCCCCCCCCCCTTCAGCAAGGGGATTTGGTCAGTGTTTTATAATGGGGATTGTTACAGGTAGCCAATCATTTCTGTGTATGGGTTTTACTTAATAGGATGGTGAAAATGAAATGACTTTCCCCACCAATAATTAAGTTCAATGGGTAATACATTTTAAAGTGATTTGTGGAACAAAGAGCACCTGATACCCTTGTAATGTTTAATAATCTATTTCATATAGAATTACGAGACCTGACCTGAGGGTGTCTCATACAATCATGTACTTAAAACTTGAGAATTCTGAATGCTTTTTACACAGTTATATTGTCCTGATATGCACCGTACATGCATTAGAGGTGGTGATGAACGGAATAACCTGGTAGTTTTGATTACAGTGTAACAGGGTCGATTTGAATGAAGCCAGGTGCTGTGGTAGCTGGCTTGCTAGGCTACCAATACAGAAAGCAAAACATTGGTCCCCCAAAGGTATGCCAACATTATCATACTGATTAATCAATTTAATTATCACATTTATTTCATTCTGCCTCAGAAATGCGAAAGGTCAATTGTTAACATGTTGTGGGCTGTGCCTAAGGAGCCCAGTTAGAAAGCAGCAAGTAATGGTGGTGGTGGGACTAAATCACCGTCTGTGCTCTTTAACTAATGCATAAGAAAAGCCCTGCTGGATCAGGCCCAAGGCCTCTCTAATCAAGCATCCTGATTCCCATCAGAGGCCTTTAGGAAGACCATAATCTGGAGATGAAGGCACACCTCTCTCCTACCATTGCTCCCCTGCAGCTCCCCTGTCTCTGAACCTGGAAGAAGCAATTAGCTATCAAGATTAGTAGCCATGGATAGACTTGTCCTCCATTAATTTATCTAACCCTTTCCAGAGGCATGCCACTCAGCAGCCATCATTACATCCTGTAGCAAGAAATGCCATAGAGGTTATTATTCCATTATTAGGAACATAGGAACATAGGAAGCTGCCATATACTGAGTCAGACCATTGGTCTATCTAGCTCTGTATTATCTTCACAGACAGGCAGCGGCAGGGGCGTAGCTAGGGGAGAGGGGGCCGTGTTCATCCCTCTCTCGGGCGGCCCCCCAGAGTGAGGGAGACAATGAAGAAAATAGGGAGGGATGGACCTGGAGGGCCCCCAGAAGCTGGGGGCCTGTGTTCTTTGAACACTTTCGTTCAATTATAGCTATGCCCCTGGGCAGTGGCTTCTCCAAGGTTGCAGGCAGGAATCTCTCTTTCAGCCCTATCAGGAGTGTAGCTATAATTGAGTGAAAGGGTACAAAGAACACAGGCTCCCAGCTCCTGAGGCCCTCCAGCTCCACCCCTCCCTATTTTCTTCATTATCTCCCTCACTCGGGGGGGGGCGCCAGAGAGAGGGATGAACACGGGCCACCTCTCCCCTAGCTACGCCCCTGAGCCCTATCTTGGAGATGCCAGGGATGGAACTTGGAACCTTCTGTTCTCCCCAGAGTGGCTCCATCCCTTGAGGGGAATGCTCACACTTCCAGTCTCCCATTCATAAGCAGCCAGGGCAGACTTGCTACCACAAGACCAGCTCTCCACTATTGTTATTCCACTGACTAATAATAGCACTATGGCTGATTTCAAAATCAGCTAGGCAGTGTAAATCTCTAGGTGGTGTACAAATCTCAACATTAAAAATCACAGGTTAAAATACATAGAACACTATAAATATATAAAACAAATTATTAATGTTATGTTATGTATCCACATAATATAAGTATGTGCACATATAACAGCTATGTATGCACACTCACTGCAATTGGATTGGTGGAAGAAGTGGTATTAACTGAGCATGCGATTCTTGATCCAGCTGTAGATATGTGAGCAGAAGCCCCAATTCTGTGTATAAATAGATTCAGGGCAAATGATGTTTTGAAAGCCACCCTGTGAGTTCATGGCTATAACATCAGAATCATGGCTTTGGCCTGTACACTTGTACTGTTCTACATTAGCTTTACAAAGCAAATGAAAAACAAATTGAAAATGAGAAGTGCCATGTCTTGTTCAAGATTGCATAAGAAGCCATGAGTGTAAATAACAGGAAGGACCAAGATATATGGACATAGGCACCACTAATATCCATTGGGGCAGGGGTCTTCTATTTTTCTGCTTCCGAGATTGCCTTTAGATTATATTTTTAATTGTTTTATTTTTAAATATGTATACTCATTCCCCACAATGTGCAGCATGAATCAGCCTACAATATATTGTATTGTAAATCTTGCCTCAAAAACCTTTTGGAGTTCTTTGAGAGTGTCAACAAGTGTGTGGATCAAGGTGATCCAGTTGACATAGTATACTTGGACTTCCAAAAAGCTTTCGACAAAGTTCCTCATCAAAGACTCCTGAGGAAATTTAGTGGTCATGGGATAAGGGGACAAATACATGTGTGGATTGCTAACTAGTTGAAGGACAGGAAACAGAGGGTAGGGATAAATGGAGAGTTTTCACAATGGAGGGAAGTAAGAAGTGGGGTCCCCCAGGTATCTGTACTGGGACCGGTGCTTTTTAATTAATTCATAAATCATCTAGAAGCAGGGGTAAGCAGCGAGGTGGCCAAATTTGCAGATGATACCAAACTCTTTTGGGTAGTGAAATCCAAAACGGATTGTAAGGAGCTCCAAAAAGGATCTCTCCAAACTGGGTGAGTGGGCGACAAAGTGGCAAATGTGGTTCAGTGTTGGCAAGTGTAAAGCGATGCACATAGGAACACAAAAATCCAACTAGCTGATGGGATCTGAGCTGTTGGTGACTGACCAGGAGAGGGATCTTGGGGTCGTGGTGGACAGCTCGTTGAAAGTGTTGACTCAATGTGCGGCAGCTATGAAAAAGGCCAATTCCATGCTAGGGATCATTAGGAACGGGATTGAAAATAAAACAGCTAATATTATAATGCCCTTATAAAAAACTATGGTGCGGCCACACCTGGAGTACTGCGTACAATTCTGGTCACCACATCTAAAAAAGGACATTGTTGAACTGGAAAAGGTGCAGAAGAGGGCAACCAAGATGATCAGGGGCCTAGAGCACCTTTTTTAATGAGGCAAGGCTACAACACCTGGGGCTTTTTAGTTTAGAAAAAAGAGAACTGTGGGGAGACATGATAGAGGTCTATAAAATCATGCATGGTGTGGAGAAAGTGGATAGAGAGAAATTCTTTTCCCTCTCACATAACACTAGAACCAGGGATCATCCCAAGAAATTGAATGCCAGGAAATCTAGGACCAACAAACGGAGGTACTTTTTCACACAATGCATAATCAACTTGTTGAATTCTCTGCCACAAAGTGTGGTGACAGCCAACAACCTGGAAGGCTTTAAGAAGGGTTTGGACAATTTCATGGAGGAGAGGTCTATCATTGGCTACTAGTCAGAGGGCTAAAGGCCACCTCCTGCCTCAAAGGCAGGATGCTTCTGAGTACCAGTTGCAGGGGAGTAACAGCAGGAGAGAGGGCATGCCCTCAACTCCTGCCTGTGGCTACCAGCTGCATTTGTTGGGCCATTGTGCGAAACAGGATGCTGGACTAGATGGGCCTTGGGCCTGATCCAGCAGGGCTGTTCTTATGTTCTTATATTAACAGCATTAAAATAATATGTAACTCAATAAAACCAATGTTAAAAATTGAATAAAAATGGCATAGCAACACCAAAATGGCACTGTATAGATCCTTCAAAATGCACAGTATCATTTAACAAGGGACCTAGTTGTTCATTTTTTCTCTTTCTTCTCCTCTATCCTTCCCCTCTTTGACTCTTTGCTATTTCCTAGGACTTTCCCACCAGCTGCTGATGGGAAAGTGCCTAGCAATCATGTTATTTTACTCTCCTCCCCACCATGTGTGTACAGCTTTTTTCCTTTGCAGCTCTGTATCTTCCCTGACAACAACAACAAAAGCAAGAAAACTCTTACCAAAAAACCAAGCACACTGGCAGTGGAAATACACTCATCTTAGGTCTTGTGAAGCCATGGAGGTGGGGAGCAGGGAAGATGAATTCTATGTATATTCTATGTATATTTTTGTATGTATATACTTCCTCATCTCCCATCCCGAAAAATTCCTGCAGAAGCCCATGCAACCAAGTTTAAAACCAATGTGTTGGATATGCAATAACAATAAATTCAACTATTTACAATCTTATAAACACCCATTTATTTAACAAGAACTTTCCTTTACATTCATGTTTCCCACAGCAATGTAAAAAGCCATTGGACACATATCGGTGGCTTGCAACCAATCAGGGAAATAAGAAGCTGCTTATCGTATTGGTCCATCTAATTCAATTCTATATACTTTGCAGTGGTGGTTGATGGATACTGGGGTGGAATGGAAAGCAGAGTATACCTTTAACAATAAGTAAAAGCTCCCACTTCACAACCAATCCACCCCACGCTACGCTCCTGCCACTTAACTGGCCAATGCACATGTACTCCACCTTCTGCTCCACCCCACCCTGCTCCAGCATCCACCTGCTACTGACACTCAGATGGGTAGCAGTTTTCAAGGTTGTTGGAAATGTCCTCCTTGTTATGCAACCCTGTTGTTGCTTTTCCACCATGAGTCACATGACATTACTACTTCCACACTCTAGTGGATATTGCCTCTTTTGGGGCACAATAGACTAATCATCTCCATTTTATTCTTTCCTGTTTCTGGTGAGGTCTGTTGTATTTGGACATGCATCTCTCACAAAAAGGCAGAACACTAGCACTCACAATGGTCCACCCGTGAAATCGATGCATGGGAGTACCACTGTTCTCATAAAAGCCAAATGTTTTCCATTAATACAAGTAAGAAGTTATGCATGGTGAAAGTATACGTTGGCAACGCATAACTGGCAGGCTTGTGTTAACTGCTCTTAAAATATAAATGAGCAAGATATGACGGGAAGTGTAGGCAATGGTAATCAAGAGCTGGTTAGGGTTCTTTTTTATATACAGACACCAGAGGGAGTGACCAAGGGTCTGGGATTGAGGCTCCTCCTCCAAGGGACTGTGCACCTGTCCTGGAAGAAGGGCTGGAAAGAGGGAGGTGCTCAGGCAGAGCAGGAGGTGGTGGTGGGGATGCTGCTGGTTGGCTGCTGGCCAGGCAGAAATTGCTCCTGCTGACCAGAGGGAGGGATGAAGGGTCCGGGACTGGGGAGGTGCTAAATGGGAGGAGGATGGGCAAGATGATGGAGGGTAGCACTGACTGAAGGGAGAAGAGGAGAGCTGAAACTTCTGGGACTGTTCCCAAGGTTGAATAAGAAGAACCTTCTAGAAGTTCTCTAGGACCTGGCCCATGCCTTTAAAAGTTACTTTGATGATGTTTGTGGGTCTTTGCTCCTTTGTTTTTGCCCCAGTCCCCAGTAACAGCAGGAACTTGAACTAAATAGGACTGGGCATTCTCCTATGAGAGCAACTAGATAGTTAACAAAAGAGCCCTTGGTAACTTTCTCCCCCTTCCTTGACTAACAGCCTAATCAATCAGTTAGCAAAAGAGACAGCGCTGACCTTTTATTTAAACATTGACCCAGCGCTGGAAGGAGGGCTGGAAGGAGGGAGGCACTCAGGAGAGGCGGAGCAGGAGGTGGCGGTGGCGCTGCTGACATGGCTGGCCAGGCAGAAACTGCTTCTGTTGGGGCTCCTCCTCCTCCAGCTCCGAGTCCCTGACTCTGAGAGGGACTCTCGTGGCACGGCACTGCTGCTGGCCATGCGTGTGTGTCCGTGCAAGGAGGAGGGAGCCGCCCAAACTGGTCCAGGCGTGGCTGGGCTGGTGATGGTGGCGCTGCTGCTGCTGCTGGCCGCCCTGTGCCCTGTGCTGCTGTCCTGGCTGGCAGGCTCGCTGGGGGGAGGAGGAGGGAGCAGCAGGAGGTGGCGGAAGTGCTGTCCTGGCTGGGGGAAGGAGGAGGAGGGAGCGCAGCAGCAGCAGGAGGTGGCGGTGGCGCTGCTGCTGGCTGTGTGTGCCGCAGCCGCCCCCGCCCGCCCCCAAAATGCGGGGGAAATGTCTCAATTGGGACAAACATTTCCTCCTGAAAATGTGGGGCGTCCCGCATAGACCAGGGCAGTTGGCAACCCTAGTCCTAGGCCTCCAGTGGCGTGTGACTAAGGAAAACCCAGATGGAAAACAGCACACTTAAGCAAAAAAGGGTTTATTATTAGATTTAAAGAAAAAGTATGCAATATGGACAATTATAAGAGAGAGTTTTCATTAACTTAAGCAACACAGATTTCCAGTAATACAGAAAAGAAAAATAATGTTCCTAATGCATCTAGCTATTCTGGTCCTTACTACTCACAGGCTGCGGCCTTCCCAAATCCCCAGCAGCTCAGCCTGCTGCTTCCTCAGGGCCCTCCTGGGACAGACTGACTAACAGCAAAAAAACAAAACAAAAAAACAAACAAACAAACAAAAACCCTTCCCCGCTCCAGTAGATGGCTGTGTGTAAAGTTCTCATCCAGCCCCTTGTATTGGTCTTTCTGCAGGCCTAGTCCTGCCTCAAAGCCTTCCCATCACTACACTCATGTTTTCATTTTAGTACTTTAACTATCATATCATTGAGCACTACATTTGTTAATTTGAACAAAATACGACTCCCAAAGTATTAGCATCACCATTAATACAGATTAGAATCCCTGTTCAACCATAAGTTTGCATTGACAAAGTGGATAAATCCAAAAGTGCCGGCCCCATCTCTCTCTGGCCAAGGCATTAACATAGCTGGGGTGGGAGGCCCCGGGATTTTGGCACCCTGAGCAATTGCCTAGTTTGCCTCTACGGTTGGACCAGATGTATATAGATGGTGACTTCATCTTTTAACGTTTGCCTCCCTGACTGAGAATGGAATATTGTGGAAAAACAGTTTATCTTAACTAAAATACTTGGGTGACATCCAGACTAGTGTTGCATTAGCACAGTGAGAGAAGTTGCATGTACTTAAGATGTTGGTGCAGCTGCATGAAGTTGCAGAACTTTGGGATGTTGTGCAACAGCTAGTGGAAGACTATCTGGGATACAAACAAGGTTGTGCAATGTTTTGGGCAGTGTGCAAGTATCATCCTCTCCTCTTTCTCCCAAAGTCCACTCTTCAAAGACCAATACTGAAATAAATTTAGAGGCAAAATTAATCATTAAAAAAAAAGATTTAAAGTAATCAGCTTAAACAAATACACATTGCACGCGTATAATATACATATCTTCTGCATGATCCCCACCGCACACTGAGATAATTGAGAGAGGTCTGTTTCCTTATGTTGCCAGCTTATCTGATGGTGACTTGGGAGTGGGCCTTCTCTATAGTTGCTCCTAGGCTGTGGAATGTGCTCCCGACATTCAGGGTTTACATCTTTGCCAGCCTTCAAAAATAAATAAAAAGAGTCCTTAAGACACAATTTCCAGCCAACCTTTTAGTACTCTCTGAATGTTTTTTTAAAAATTGCTGTTTTCAACAGTTTGTTTTATTTTGTTTTTCTTGTGTTTATTTTTGTGAACTGCCTAGAGCCTTTGGAGTCAGGCGGTATATAAATTGAATGAATGAATGAATGAATGATATGCATTTAAAGCAAAAACCGCTGTCCCCTTGTTCAGAAGAGTAGAAGCAAACAAACAGAAGGGACCACAGGAGTCTCACAGATGTTTGTGATCCACACAGGTTCAGCAAAGCAGCTGCTCCTCAAGCTTCTCCACAGTTCTTAGCCCCAACCCAACCCCCGGCCTCACCACGGCTCTTGGTGTTGACTCTCTGGCTGAGTGAATGATGCTGGAGAGCAGAACACTAGGGACGTGCATGGAACCAGTTCAGAGGCCCTTTATAGGGCCGCTCCCCCCCCCCCCGTGGCGTCCGATTTCAGTAAAGCCTGTTGGGGTGGCAGTGTACTTCCCTACCGCCCCATTGCCCCCGTTTACCAGAACTACCCGGAAGTATTTGGTGTACCTGCGGCGGTGCGCGCAGGTGCACCAAATACCTCTGAATAGTTCTGGTGAATGGGGGCAACAGGGCAGCAGGGAGGTACACTGCCACCCTGATTGTCACGCCCTCGAGCTCCGACAGCGAGGAGGAAGGGGAAGCTGTCAACTTTCCTGCCGATTCAGGAGTGTCTGAGGGGCAGAGCCCGGCTGTCAGCGTTCATGAAACGGCTGTGGTAGATCCAACTAATGATTTAGAGCAGGCACGGCAACCTGAGTCAGCAGAAGGCGTGAGGGACCAATCGGAAGAACAACTATGCAATGAAACACTGACACCACAACAACGCAGGCGCACTAAACGCAGGACGCAATTAGAATCTATTAGAAGAAGCAAACGCCTCTTGCTGAAGGCTGCTAAGCCGTGAATTATTGCCAGCTGGGAGCTATCGGCTTCCACTATAAATCCTGTCACCAGCCGTCTACTCCTTGCTGAAAAACAACGTACGTCATTCAGTCGACAGCGTTCAGCCAAGCCGTGAACTTCCCTGGCATTTGGCCAGACCTTGGCACTGATGGGCTTTACTGAAATTGGATGCCGGGGGGAGGAGCGGTGGGAGGGGTAAGTGCACCTTTCCCCACCCTTAAAGCTTCACCTCCACCTTTGAGCCTCCCCCACCTGGTTCTGCGCACATCCCTACAGAACACTGCTGTGCTCTTCTCTGTTCAGCGGCTCAGTCTCTGCCCTTCCTCTTGTCCCAGACTCTTCTTCTCCCTCTTCTTTTCCTCACAAAGTCCCTCCCTCAGAATTCTCTCCCTCACAAACACTTCCCTACAGCAACATAGCACGAGCTGTTGTGCTATGCATCACACAACTTGTCAATATCTTCTGTCAAGAACTTCTCGGTTTTTTAAAAATGTGGGGGGAAACCAGCAGCCCAGTTTGAAAAATAGCATCTACAAATTAGTACGGGGGTGGGGGAGGGGAGTCCAGGGCTCCATACTTTGTAAATGAAATTGAACTAAGTGTGCCTCCACCCCACCCACCCCAAATGAGCTGTCCAGGCTGACAACATTCAGGAAACTGTGCTCTTCTGGAGAGATGACTGTAGTTACAAAGATAAACTGGCAGGAAGGTTTCTTTGGAATGGGATGAATTTAATGAATCATATCTGTATTTTTTTAAAAAATCCCCAGCTGCTCTTAAATTTCAGGGAGATTTGAGTGATAAAAGATATTTCCTCTGTCCTCTTAGATGTGTATTAGAACAGAGACGGCTTGGAAACAGACCCTTCTGGGAATCAAACCTCCCTATTCTTTCATTTATATTAAAGAGAGAAAGAGCTGTCCATGCTCCTGAAACTCAAAAGAGCATAATTAGTTATTTGCTGTTATTGAACTAAAAAGAGTAGGAGTAGACAATCTTTTACATTTTAAACAAACTGGGCAATTGTCAAAGCAAAAGAACGCTGTTCTGGTTTGCTCCCCTCCACCTCCCATCATGTATCACATCACTTATTAACACATTGATTTATTTAAATTAAAAATAATGATCTTCTCTCTCCCCTTCTCTCTTCCCATCTGCAGAATCTCCCCACGATCCTTATTAACAAATTGATTGTGGATTTTGGTGTCAGTGTGGCTCATTCAGTAGCCTGAGGTCCATAAGGTTGGGGGAGGGAATCCACACGCAGATTTTGGACCAGGCCCAATGCTAATTCGACTGTAGCGGGAGGGTCTGCTGCGGGTTAGATTTCCTTGATGAGATATTAATGTGATGAGCAAGGTTCTCACGCAATCCCATTGCGATCTGAAACTGTTCGGGTTGGCAACTCCTGTGCTGCTCCTGTGCATTGTGAGTCTGGAGTAAAGATGGTATATCAGGCAATGTCCATCCAAGTGACACTTACCCAGGAATGAATGTGGCCTGCCTCAAGATCATAAGGGTTTGCAGTGTATGTAATAGAGGCAGACACAGTTTTCCAGAGTACGTTGCTTGGTGAAGTGTCTTTGTTGAGCTAGAGCTAACATGAATTGGGTGTGTGCAAGTAAATATGGAATTCAACAGATTTAAATCTGAATGTTGATTTTTTGGGGAGTAGATTTCTAAATATGGGTTGCATACCAAACTAAATATAGAAACAGTTAGATTTCCTTGATGAGATATTAATGTGATGAGCAAGGTTCTCACGCAATCCCATTGCAATCTGAAACCGTTCGGGCTGGCAAATTCTTTTATTTCAATAAGGCATGTAAAAAACACTTGCAAAAATTGGTAGTATTTGGAATTTTAGTAACTGGCTGATATCCTTGGTAACTGTGCACCTGAGCACTGAGGAGAAGCATCCTTGCTGCAGAGAGCTTTCTGACCTCCTCAGTGCTTATTGCAGAAGAGGACACAATTTTTACTTATCTCCCCTTCCCCCAGAAGTGCCCGGAGACTTCATGGCCCTCAGGGGGGCTATTTTTGGGAGGCACAGGGCAATTCCCACTGAAAGAGAGATTGGTGGAAATCATTCTTATGAATGATTGTGAGTGAGTGAAATCCAAAACAGATTGTGAGGAGCTCCAAAAGGATATCTCCAAACTGGGTAGTTGGGCGACAATATGGCAAATGCAGTTCAATGTAAGCAAGTGATGCATATTTGGGCAAAAACTCTCATCTTCACTTATACACTGATGGAGTCTAAGCTGTCGGTGACTGACCAGAGACTTTTACACATAGCAGGATTTACTGTTAATTTACTGGGAGGCTTTACTGCACACTCAAAGTTGTCCCCCAAAACCAAAGAAAATAGTGGATTTTTTTACTCTGGATATAAATCAGGATACACTCTAATGCACAGTGAAAAACTTGAATTGTGTGTGAACTGCTTCTCGATAACTCACAGGGACGTCAGGGTAAATCTGGCAGATATGTGAATGCACACCCTCCATTCCAGAGGAGATGCGGGTTAAAGGGCTTTAAAAACCCTGTGTGAAAAGCTTCCAGGAGAGAGATCTTGGGGTCATGGTGGGTAGCTTGTTGAAAGGGTTGACTCAGTGTGTGGCAGCTGTGAAAAAGGCAAATTCCATGCTTGGGAGCATTAGGAAGGGGATTGAAAATAATAATGCTACTATTATAATGCCCTTATACAAATCTATGGTGTGGCCACTTTTGGAGTACTGTGGTCAGTTCTGGTCACTGTATCTTAAGGACATTGTAGAACTGGAAAAGGTGCAGAAGAGGGCAATCAAGATGATCAGGGTCCCGGAGCACCTTCCTTATGAGACAAGGCTACACCCCCATGGACTCCCCTGCTATCTAGAGGAAGTCCCCCATAGGGGGTGATAGTGATAAAAAGTTGTGGAACCCCACCCCACCCCGCACGCACACACACTGAACCAAACCGGGGACAATTTGAGGGGCTGAACTGGCCCGATCCAGTTCAGGTCCAACACAGACTCAAACTGAACCGGGCCAGCCGGTTCGTGCACACCCCTAGGTATAAGTGTTGAGCATAACATGTGAAGAGGGCCCTGAATCATACTTTGACAGTGGGGGCCCTTCCATAGTGGAAGGGAGAGTGAGGAGCCCTATCTGCCACAGGATGTGCCATGTTGGCCGGCCATGGAAGGTGACATAACTATTTTAATAGGTATTTTTTGGTGCCTTCTCCCACTGAGACAAATAACATGCACTTGGTTTCTGCAGAAGTGGGCATCATCATGGGGAAGATCCCAGCTCACAGGTTCTTGGAGGGAAGAGAGAAGACGGAAGGCAGCAATGGTCTCTACTTCCAGGACTTTTCCTTCTTATCCTTCTCAACACCTGCTCTCTCTCTCTCACCTCTCTTTAGTTCATGCACAGTTTGCTACAAGGCTTGACTGTCACAAGAACAATATAAAATAACTTATTTCAGTATAAAAATAATAATTATAAATTTACTTACTTATTTTATTATTATAATAAATTAATTTATTTATCAGCAGCCAAAGTAAATACTTTTCTTTCAGCAAAATATACAAAATATACTTCACACTGAATGGATGTTTTATTTATTTTTATCCCACCTCCCTTCCATCATGGAATCCAAGCAGCGTACATGGGGTTCTCAGGCAGTTGCCTTATACTGAGAACTCCATAGGAAGCTGCCTTATACTGAGCCAGACCGTTGGTCCATCCTATGGTCCACTGGTAGAAGCAGTTTCCATTCAGAATGTTTCTCAGTCTTAGCTGGAGATGCTAGGGCTTGAACCTGAAAACTTTGGGTCTTCATCCTATTCCCAGCTAGACCTGCTTAGCTTTAGCAAGGTGGCACAGAATGTGCCCCTGGACTATGCTTTGGGCTTGTAAGGAGCTTTTTTCTTCCTGTCTGTCTCTCGCTTCTGCTCAGTCAAAAAGTTCAGTCTTGGAATTGAACAGGAATACAGAAGGCAAATGTAGGCCTCTCATTCCCTGTAATGACCAAGTGTAGTGCCCAAGGGAAGGAGGAAAGCAGCCTATGTCCTAGGGCTGGGTTTCCCAACTTTGGGTCCCCAAATTTTGTTCAACAGCAATTCCCATTATTCCAAGCCACAATGGCTGAAGGGGCCTACAGATGATGGGTACTTTAGTCCAACAACATCAGGGAACCTAAGATTGGGGACTCCAGTCCTAGAGTGATCCTTCCACATATGAGATCAAGGACCCAAAGTAGACAGGATCAAGTCCATAGCATTTATTATTGTTTTTGTCCAAATTGCTGGACAGATGGTTTGAGCAAAAATTATGTCATCATATGGCTTGCAAGCTTTAAATTATGATTGGTTAAAGTTTTCCTCAATCTTTTATTGGTGAGTTAAATAACATATTTGATCCCCGCCCCCCGCTTTCTGATTGACCGACTTCCAAATTTATTTATAAAAGGGTGCCTTATGCATATTTATCCCATGCAAATTAGATATCCAGACAATATTTTTGATACTTGCCATTTAATTTTTTTCAAATACATGTACACCAGAATGTGGCTCCTATACCTATCATCCTGGTTAGGCACTACCTTTGAGATAGTGGCCATTTTTCAAACTGAGCAAGACTTGTGGGTACATCAACATTCGTGCCACCCAATGACTCACTTTCATGCAAATCAAGACATAAGCAAACGATCATTGGAACCCCTCTTCCTCAAAGTAAACAGCAACTGTGGCTTTGGCAGGGCATCCTTTTTTGCACTTCAGGGCCAAACCAAATATTACATTAAACCCATCATTAGCTCTATTAAAAATAGCAGCCAGAGGGGACCCAGTGAGTTTTCAGTTTGGGACCACAATGGGTAGGGATTGGGACCTTTGGATCCCCTTGGATTGCCTCAGCATAGCCCTAGTTTCAATCAGGTGCCAGCAGAAGCTTTTCCCCCCTTGTCAAATGACATTCGTTTGGGGGTGTGCATGCTGTGTTTTGATCTGGATTGGGACCATGGCAGGGGCAAAAGATTTAGGCTCCCCCTCCCTCCCTGCAGTTTCAATCAGGAACACTCCCTGCAGCTGTTAAAGAAAAGTTGAGCCCATTAGCACTAATAAATCTAGGGATTCATTCTCAGGATTCCCTGAGAAATTTCATGTGTCATATATAAAGTCATTTAGCTTCCTTGAAGGTTCCCAGGTCTTTTTCCTTGGGAGGAACCCCGAGGTTCTCTTTGAATTTTATTTCTTCAAAACATCACTGCCAAATCAGCTAATGACAAATCCAGTTTTGCTCGATGAAGCTGCTCATTGATTTGGCTCACTCCCATTTTGGCCAGTGCTCCTGGGGCAATCGCTGAGGTTTATAAAGGGAGGGCTATGGCAGAGATATGGCATCTCTCCTGAGATGAGGCTAAGGTGCATAGTGGTGGCAGGGGGTCCTCCTTAGGACTGGCTATGCCAGGAGCCATACAGGAAACCCCCAAAGGGCTATAATAGACTGGAAACATAGGAAGGAACATCAGCAGCTGCCAAATACTAAGCCAGGCCATTGGTCCATCGAGCTCAGTATTGTCTACTTTGACGGGCAGTGGCTTTCTAGGGCTTCAGGCAGGAACTTTTCTCAGCACTACCTGGAGATGCCAGGGATTGAACTTGGGTCCTTCTGCACGCTAAACAAATGCTCTACCAATGAACTATGGCCCTATCCCCTTGAGCCTGCAGATGACGATCCCTAACTGACAGAGTTTCTTTACCAAATTGGGGGGGGGGGGGAATATATATCTTCTTCTGCATGATCCCCACTGCACGTTAAGGTCATCTGAGGAGGTCCATCTCCAGTTACCACCAGTTCGACACAAGAGGCGGGCCTTCTCTGTAGTTGCTCCTGGACTGTGGAATGCGCTCCCAGCAGAAATCCATAATCTGAGTTCATTATGGCCTTCATGAGAGCCCTTAAAACCTATCTGTTTGGCCTGGCCTTCCAGGGTTTTTGAACTGCTGTGAACTGTTTTAAATTGTTTTAAATGGTTGCCCTGGTTTTTCAGGGGTTTTAGCTGTTTGAATGTTTAATTGTTTTTATTCGTTTTTTATAGTTTTGATTTTTATTGTTAACTGGTTTTAATTGTTTTTATTCTGTTGTGAACCGCCCTGAGCCATTTTGGAAGGGCGGTATATAAAGAATAAACAAACAAACAAATATGTTCTCTATCCCAGTTTAGCATGTCATAGCGAGCAGAGAATGCTCTCTCTCTCTCTCTCTCTCTCTCTCTCTCTCTCTCTCAGACTAAAGCTGAGGTGAAATAAAATTCTGCAGAGCCCTGCATGGAAGTCTGTGGGACATTTCAGGCTTTACATGAAAACAAAAATGAAAACAAGGTTCCTTTTAAGAAAGGTAAAAAGAGAAGAATCAGAATCACATCCATATCTTGTGCAAGAGTTTATACACCCAGATGCTCATTCCCCTGCCT
The DNA here is from genome assembly GCF_027244095.1 of Hemicordylus capensis. Lineage (NCBI taxonomy): Eukaryota > Metazoa > Chordata > Lepidosauria > Squamata > Cordylidae > Hemicordylus > Hemicordylus capensis. The sequence goes on from NC_069657.1 coordinate 418,373,257, forward strand.
CCCAGTAGAAAGTTAATCATATCAGATGCGTTATGAGGACAATTTGGGATAATTGCTCATGTCATGAGAACAATGGTATTCATACTGGAAATACAACCTGGTGGATCACCGTGGCATTCATAAGCACCAGGAGGTAATGAAAGGAGGTTTCTTTTGCTTCTTGTTGGTATATCTCCACAATCCTTATCAGAGGTGCATCTAGGTAATTTTGGAGCCTGGACATAAAGGCCTTTGGAGCCAACCCCTACAAGTTAAGCATCAGTTTTTAACATGTAGGTTCCTGAGGCCACAAACCACACTACCCAGGACAGACTAAAGAGGATTTGGGGGCCCCCAGGGTGTGTAGAGGCCCTGGACTTCAGCCCCGAAATCCAGGGGTAAGAGTGCCTCTGATCCTTATTAATGCCAGCCTTCTATTCCTAGCCTTATCTTACTATTTAACTGCCTATGAACAAGGTACCTCATACCCCATAGGTGTGCAATAGATAATCAGCAACTTCCCCACACCGTCTCTTTTCTTGATACCACAACTTCTGTGTGGAGTTAGCAACCAACAGCCTTAAGATGAAAGGCACCCCAAAACATTTTGCTGCCTTAGGTGAAGGATGATATGATGCCCCCTCATCAATGAACAGCATGCTCCAGCAGAGTGAGGAAGGGCTGTGGCAGTGGGTAGCAGCATGGCCCTCGTAGTGCCAGGGACTCAGCACTTGTTGCCCTGAGCCACTCTCTGCACCAGCCCTTGAGGCAACCGCCTCCTCCTGCCTCATGGAAGTGTGAGGCAGGAGTGTGAACCCTGAAGTGTGAAGCCTAGATTAATGATTTCCAGTGTAGGTTTCTTCTCCTAACTCCCCCCACTCTCCTTTTATCTCCCTCTATCCCTCCTATTCCATTGCTCACCCATTTTAAAGCCACAGAGAGGGGAGAGAGAGGGAGAGAGGGAGGAAAAAAAGGCTGCATTCACGTGTAATGTGAAACCGTGGGTCCAATGGACCTGCAGTTCAACACCCTGCCCCCCCTCGCCCCGCCACTGCCCTCCTGTCTGAATTTGGACATAATGGAGAGCGTCCTCTCTGCAGTTAGTGAGACTGCAGACAGAAGGGGGAACTGGCTTCTTTTTTACTGAAGGACAGCCCGCACAGCCAATCACAGCCGGAGTTGAGGGAGGAACCGCCCAGAGGAACCACCTTGGGAGGAACTGCCTTGTAAACCGTCCAGAGAACTTGCATTTGGGGCAGTAAATGTGTTAAATAAACAAATAAAATAAAAACTATGGTTGAAAGGGACACAGCCAGTGGTTCCACATTCGGACATACCGCAGGCAGCATCCAACCTCAGGTTGCAGCGATGAAACTCATTACAACCTGAGGGTTCAGATAGGAGTTCCAAATCTGAAACCTCGGGTTCTTTGCCACAGCTAAGTACAATTGCTCACATTCACACGTAACGCTAGCAGAACCTCTAGCCCCTTCAACTGCGGTTCCGCTTTACATGTGAATGCAGCCATAGAGTTTGGAAACGGGAAGACTAAACTGCACATTTTGGGCACTGGATTCTTGCTGGTTACTGACTCCTAGTCTGACCCACCATTTGGGAAACACTGCAGCCTGCAGACTGTTATCATCAGTTTTAGGCTGCCAAAATATATGCAGCTATTTTGCTTTGAAGTGTTGTCCCTGGCTTAAGAAAAGGAATAAATTTAAAATTAAATAGGGAAAAAAAGAGACCAAGGCAAAGGCTATGTTCAATTAAACTGGCCATACTGACATTTCCCCCCACTGAATGTATAAGGGTGGGCCCTTCTGTCCAAAACAGACCTTCAAGGCAAGCTGAAATATTTGGGCTCAAGAAAACCACACCCTGATGGAATACTTATAAGGAAGCAGGTAACTAGCCACCCAGGTTTCCTGGCTGGAAGCAAATGACTCTTGGAAGTTCAGTAGCTGAACTAATTACCTGAAATGATTGCCTGGGGTTGGACCATTTATCATCTCATCAGCATTCAGTACCACTGCTATAGGATGAAGGAAGAAGAGGAAAAAATGAGAAACATGAGAAGACGATCAGATGAAAGGCAAGCAGAAGGAAGAAAAAAAATGGTTCTGTACTCAGCACTTTATCTCTCTTTAATAGAGTTCCTCCTAACTCACCATGAGAAGAGTGACTGGGACGTAACTTTTGTGTGCATGCATGTGGAAATGGATCAGCAGCCACTTGACCCAGAGGTCTGTGAATTCTCAAGGGAAGACATCCCACACTCTCATTTAGCAGGTATGTCCTGTCTCTAAAGTAATGATGTTTGAGGGGCTTTTAAAGTGTGCCCTCATGAGAAAAACCTTAGTACAGCGCCACCTAATGGCGCAGCGGGGAAGTAACTTGCCTAGGGAGCAAGAGGTTGCTGGTTTGAATCCCCGCTGGTATGTTTCCCAGACTATGGGACACACCTGTATCGGGCAGCAGCGATACAGGAAGATGCTGAAAGGCATCATTTCATACTGTGTGGAAGATGGCAATGGCAAACCCCTCCTGTATTCTACCAAAGACAACCACAGGGCTCTGTGGTTGCCAGGAGTTGACACCGACTCGGTGGCACAACAGTGCTCTTTATTGTAAGTCCCAGGGGCCAATGGTGGCCCCCATCAACTCCAAGAGCAACCCTCTGACTAATTGTTTATTGGGCCTGTGTGAAGCTTCAGCCAAAGTTGATTACTCCTGGCACCATGGAGAAAACCATTCTTACTCTGCAGTGCTGTGCCTTTCTGGGGGGCTCCTTTAAGGGAAAAGGAGCCCTCTTGAGCCCCTGCACCATCTTGGAAGGTGTTCACAGAGTGCTGGGAAAGGTAGCCCTTCTCAACGCTTTCCCCATAGAGCTCTTAAGAGAGGGCTCCAGCTCTCTTGAAAGCCCTCCCAGCACTGAGAAAAGCACAGTACCGTGTCGAGGTCAATGGGAAATGGTTCTCACAGGGAGTTTTTTTGCCAAAGAGGTCCCTGCTTGAAAAGTAGTGAAAATCACTGCTTTAGTATCTCAAGAATTCAGGAACAAAGGTCTGTGTTCCCTTGGCTTTCTCACAAGTAGACATGTTCTTAATCCTTGTCAATTTGCCTCTGGCCTAGTATCTGAAACATTTCTTGCAGCTGCTGTGGGTGTTCTTAAGTGCCAGGGATGGCTTCCTAGCGATTCACTCGTTGCACTCTGGGTTGGTGGGTGTTCTCTGAACTTGTGTGCTTTTGTTTTGTGGGATTTTCTTGGCCAGCTTTCCTAAGCTGAGGAGGTGGCAGCATCACAGCAGGTGCCAGTAAACCTGGCTTTACACCTTCCAGTACATTTTTAAACCATGAGAACATCCTCCTGTAATCCCAGTGTCCATTAGATGAAACATGATTTGGCTTCAGTTCTACCCTTGCAAGCTGGAAAAATGCAAGCTGGAATCAGGGAAATGATGACATTCTAAAGGAGGTATCCATTCACTGTATCATGTCTTCTATTTTAAAAAGGAGCCCAGAAGCTTTCAGCCAAGATAATCAAGACAATTTTCTTTTCTTGCCTTTGAAATACTCAGTTTAAAAAAATTGTATCAAGGACAAAAGGATGACATGGACAGCAGGGGATGATGAAAGAGCAGAATCACAAATGGATGGCTAATCTGGAGAAGTTTGGTCACTAAAACCAGAAATGGAATATTCTATATACTGAGTCATCAATGGAATTCATAGAAGCCCAGTACTAGAATTCCTCTGATCTATTGTCTGAAATAGAGCCAATTCTCATGTTACTTTTTTGGGGGTACACATTGAGTGTATTAGAATATGTGTATAATCAGCAGCTACCCAGATTGGCTTTGTGATAAGAAAATGTATACTCAAAAGTAGCAATTCTTATAGAACCTTAGATTTTTGAGAACCTATCATCATTTTTGAGAACCTTGTATAGTCGTTTTTGTACATGATTACCTATAACTGTGTTCTACCTTAAGTAATGCCATGGGGAAATGCTTGACTAACAAGCAGAAGGTTGCCAGTTTGAATCACCGCTGGTACTATATCGGGCAGTAGCAATATAGGAAGATGCTGAAAGGCATCATCTCATACTGTGTGGGAAGAGGAAATGGTGAACTCTTCCTGTATACTACCAAAGAAAACCACAGGGATCTGTGGGCACCACGAGTCAAAATTGACTTGACTGCACATTTTGATTCCCATTCCCACTCCTTCCTTACCTACCTCCACAATCACCCCGTTTCTTTCATAATTTTAGAGAATCAATAAGACATTATAATTTTTATTCAAAGTTCTCTGGAGAAAGGCAAAGTTCCTGAGGTCCTCTGGAGACCTCTGTAACCCCATCCTTCTCATGCCACCCTGGCGGACATTTCGTAAACTCAGCTGGATGGAGGTCTAATTTCTCCAGCTTTACTGCTGAAATTAAATCCACCCTAAAACCGACTATAAATTGGTTGCAGGTCACCATCTATTGGCTGACTGAGCAGCTGGAACCTTAATGACTATGTGGAGTAGTTACTTCAATGTATAGATCTCTGGCTTAGTACTCAGCCACTAGGGTTGCGAGGTACAGATGGTGAAAAACATCTATAACCATCACCAAAAAAGTGGAAATTGAGGACGCTTTTCACAGAAAAAACCTCCAAAAAAGTATCCAACATTGAAGTCCCCCCACCCCACCCCACAAGCCTGGGAGACTCCAACACCAAGCTTGAGACCAAGTCAGTCAGCTCAGGTAGGGACTCTGTTGGGCAGAAGGATGATCAATACACCAATGGTCCCAGCCCCCAACAAGTCCCAGTCCCCAACCTTAAGAACACACATTTGGAATGGACAGATACTTTGACAGAGATCATGGTAAGGGAAATGTTGTTCTTATAGACCACAGCCACTCCACCTCCCCACCCATGTCATCTCACCTGCTTCTCAACAGAGTACCCTGGAGGAAGAAACTGGGACCAAACTGGGCTACCAGCCTATCCCAACCAAAGTCTCTGTGATACATACCAGGTCAAGTATGGTTTATTTAGATATGTTTGGATCACATATCTGTTGATAATTCTTTTACATACTATTTCTGGCTTTAATGACCAAGTATAAATTTGATTGATTGATTGATTAAGTGCCATCAAGTTGGGGTAGACACTTAGCGACCACATAGATAGTTTCTCTCCAGGATGATCTGTCTTCAGTTTGGCCTTTAAGGTCTCGCAGTGGTGCATTCATTGCTGTCACAATTGAGTCCATCCACCTTGCTGCTGGTTATCCTCCTCTCTTCTTTCCTTCAACTTTCCCCAGCATTATGGACTTTGGGAGCTTGGTCTTCGCATAATGTGTCTGAAGTATGATAGTTTGAGCCTGGTCATTTGTGCCACGAGTGAAAATTCTGGATTGATTTGTTCTATGATCCATTTGTTTGTTTTCCTGGCTGTCCATAGTATCCTCAAAAGCTTTCTCCAGCCCCAAAGTTCAAAAGCATCAATACTTTTTCTATCTTGCTTCTTGAAAGTCCAGCTTTTGCATCCATAGAGTATCATGGGAAAAACCATTGTCCGAACGATTCTAATCTTTGTAGGTACATCATGACATCTAATCTTTGTAGATACATCATGACATCTAAATATCCTTTCCAAGGCCTTCATTGCAACCCTACCAAGTGCTAGCCTGGATCCTTGATGGTTGATCCTAAAAGGCAGAAGCTATCCACCATTTCAATGTCTTCATTATCAATTCTGACGCTGGTTGCTGTACCCGTTGTCATTAATTTAGTCTTCTTGACATTTAGCTGTAGTCCCATTTTCCCACGGTGCTCCTTGACTTTCATTACTAGAGCTTGCAGATCATCTGCATTCTCAGCTATCAGAGTGGTGTCATCAGCGTACCACAGGTTATTGATGTTTCTTCCTCCAACTTTAAAACCACACTCATCTTCTTCCAATCCAGTTTCTCTCAGTATATGTTCAGCATATAAATTGAATAAATGATGAGAAATTATACAGCCTTGTCTTACTCGTTTGCCGATTTGGAACCAGTCTGTTTCACCATGTTCCATCTGAACTGTGGCTTCCTGTCCTGTGTATAGGTTTCTCATGAGAACAATTAGATGTTCTGGGATGCCCATTTTCCTAAGGATATTCCACAACTTGACATGGATGACGCAATCAAAGGCTTTTCTGTAGTATAAATTAAAGGGTTATAATTTGGCCAGTTGCCAGTTTCTAATCACCTAGCCACCTAATGGTGCAGTGGGGAAGTAACTTGCCTAGGGAGCAAGAGGTTGCTGGTTCAAATCCCCACTGGTATGTTTCCCAAACTATGGAAAACACCTATATCAGGCAGTAGCGATACAGGAAGATGCTGAAAGGCATAATCTCATACTGCACAGTAGATGGCAATGGTAAACCCCTCCTGTATTCTACCAAAGAAAACCACATGGCTCTGTGGTCACCAGGAGTCGACACTGACTTGACGGCACAAATTTAACCTTCTTAAAGGGTTATTGTTTCTTGGTAGCTTGGCCAAAGGCACTAGAAGTGAGATAAATGCCTATTCAAATCTATCCAGATCAGAAAATACAGGTTTATTTATCTAAAAGGTTAGGCTTATTGTTTAACATACCAAAAGAATACAAAGTTGCAGTGAAGGGTTTTTTTTTTTAACCCACCTGTTTCTAACTTAATGCTTGCTCTGGATGACATAGCATGGATAACATATTTGCTTTCCGATAATCCATAGCAAGGAGCAGTTAGTTGTTAAGTCAGAAATTCAGTTCCCTCTCTTGTCTTTTGGCAGAAAGGTGTAGTGTGCAATTCAATGACACTTGCTTTTGCTAGCTTCATAACTGAAGAATTAACAAGAGCCTTAGCTATATTATAATAGGGAAAGTGAATGGGGAAATTTTCTTGGGAACATGGGTACACAGGAACCTGTCTTACACCAAGTCAGACCATTGATCCACCGAGCTCAGTATTGTCCACACTGACTTGTGGCAGCTCTCCAAGGTTTCAGGTAGGAGTCTTTCCCAGCCCTACATGGAGATGCTGCCAGGGAGTGAACCAGGAACCTTCTGCAAGCAGGTATGCAGATGCTCTTTCACTGAGCTATGGCCACATCCCCTAAGGGGAATATCTTACAGCGATCACATGTAGTCACCCACCTAAATGCAAACCAAGGCAGACCCTGCTTAGCTGAGGGGACAATTCATGCTTGTTACCACAAAACCAGCTCTACTCCTCATAACATTAATAATAATAATAAGATCGCACAGACTGACTACAAACAAAGGCATGACAAGGTAGCAGGGATGATACACTGGAGCATCTGCAAAAAATACAAGCTACCTGTAGCCAAAAATTGGTGGGACCATAAAATCGAAAAAGTGGTCGAAAATGAAGATGCAAAAATATTATGGGACTTCCGACTACAAACAGACAAACATCTGCCACACAATACACCAGATATAACTGTAGTCAAGAAGAAAGAAAAACAAGTTAAAATAATTGACATAGCAATACCAGGGGATAGCAGAATAGGAGAAAAAGAAATAGGAAAAAACCACAAAATACAAAGATCTACAAATTGAAATTGAAAGGCTGTGGCAGAAAAAGACCAAAATAATCCCAGTGGTAATTGGCGCCCTGGGTGCAGTTCCAAAAGACCTTGAAGAGCACCTCAACACCATAGGGGTCACAGAAATCACCATCAGCCAATTACAAAAAGCAGCTTTACTGGGAACAGCCTATATTCTGCGATGATATCTATAACAACAGCAACAACATTGACAATAAAATTCTGGCATCCCAGGTCCTTGGGAAGGACTCGATGTCTGGATAAAACAAACCAGTCAATAACAACTGTCTGACTGTGTAAATAAATAATAATAATAATTTATTTATTCGATTTCTATACCGCCCTTCCGAAAATGGCTCAGCTAGTGGTGGCTCCCATTGACCCTAAGTGCAGCTTTCTGACTGTGAGGCCTGTGTGGAGCTTCAGTTGAAGCCAAATACTCCACACCAAGAATTCTCAATGTTGGGTCCCCTGATGTTCTTGGACTTCAAATCCCATAATCCCCAGCTCCAGTGGCCTTTGGCTGGGGATTATGGGAGTTGAAGTCCAAGAACATCTGGGGGCCCAACGTTTAGAATCCCTGCTCCACACAGCCCTCCTAGAGCCCTGCAAGTCAGCCATACAGTGCTGATGGGCTCCTTTGAGGGAAGGCTCTCTAAAGCCCCAATGCGATCTTCGGATGTGTGCATGGAACACTGGGAAGTGTAGTCCTTCCCAGCACCTTTACCATAGAGCTGTATGGGGAAAGCACTGGGAAGGATTACACTTTCCAGTGGTCCATGTGTACCTTCTAAGATGGTTCTGGGGTTTGGCACTGTTTCTCTTAAAGCCCCCCCCCCCGCCCCAGCTCTGGGAAAAGCACAGTGCTCACAGAGGTCACCATGGTGGGAAATGGCTCTCACACTGAACATTTTTCTGCCAAAGTGGCCCCCACTTAAAAGATAGGATGTTCTGCTCTGCAAGCCCTATTGAAATGAATGGGAGTGCTCTTGAACACTCCCATTCATTTCAGTGGGGCTTCCACAGAATAACATATAAGTAGATTGTACCCTTCAAAACAGGGCTGCTGTTAACAGATTTCAGTGTAGGCTAGATTCCTCATAGAAAATACTGTCTTTTTGGATTAGGCCAAACCTTCCAGTATGTTTTCCAGGTTAGTTTCCTTTTCCTTTCCAAGTCCATGTGGCAGGAAAGGGAGAGATGTCAGTAAGCTGAACTCTGATGGGGAGATGACCTGCACCCCTGTGCACAGATGGTCTCACCCAGCCCAGTTCCTGGCCAGGAAGGAAGCTAAGGGATTGGCCTGGCTCCTGGGAGGCTGGAGGAGTCCCCTACTTATCTGGCTGTACTAGCTTCTGCTGCTTGTTTGGGGTAGAGGAGTGAGTGGACGAGACTACTTTAGACAATGGAGGCCTGTTAAAATAATTTAATTAAAATTAATTAATATTCATTCAAGCTATAGGGCCGTAATATAATATACCATGACTCTTTTGACTGACACTTTGATATAAAGTTCCAGTCTGATGGATGAGGGAAAAACGGGGAGTGGGAAATATCTGGGGGAAGTGCTCACTACACCTTGGAGTCGACCCTGGTGATGAGATGTGCTCTTTCTTCACTCAGTGAAATTACTGCTCAGGACAGAGATACAGGCATTCCTGAACCTTGATCTCCTGTGTTCTAAGACATGGGCTGGGAACTCCTGCCCCCTTCTGCTCTGCTCTGCATAGCACTACCATTTAATACTAATATACAACAAAAATGAGCAGAGTGGAATTAGTAAAAACCATTATCCAAAACAAACTCGTTAGACTCTTCAAATCTGTTTCAGCAATCAAGTGTTTACTTTAAGATGCTAAAGAAAGCACTTAAAAGATGGCTACCCTGATGCCTGCTTCCTCTCTTGCAGCTTCCTAATAGCCTGAGAAGTCACCATAAGTGGTGTAGCAGGGAAATGCTTGACTAACAAGCAGAAGGTTGCTGGTTTGAATCCCCACTGTTATGTTTCCCAGACTATGGGAAACACCTATATCGAGTAGCAGCGATATAGGAAGATGCTGAAAGGCATCATCTCAGACTGTGTGGGAGTAGGCAATGGTAAACTTCTCTTGCATTCTACCAAAAGAAAACCACAGGGCTCTGTTGGCGCCTGGAGTCGAAATTGACTTGATAGTACACTTTACCTTTAATAGCCTGAGTAAAGTAAAGTGTGCTGTCAAGTCAATTTTGACTCCTGAAGCCCACAGAGCCCTGTGGTTTTCTTTTGGTAGAATACAGGAGGGGTTTACCATTGCCTCCTCCCACGCAGTATGAGATGATGCCTTTCAGCATCTTCCTATATCTCTGCTGCCCGATATAGTACCAGAGCTGAGTGTTATTTGCAAAAAGATGGGACTGTGTATGGATTTCTTCAGTGTGATTGTCAAACAGCCACTAGGACGTCAAAGCTAAACTCCGGTGACAGCTGCCTTGAGTCTTCTTAGGCACGGCAAAAATAAATTGGTAAACAAACACAGACAGAATTCTGAAATGTGTTTAAGTAGACCCACTGATGACTCAGAAGTGACTGGTATAACTTTTAGATGTATGGCCAGATGTTTTGAGATAGGCCAGTTTATGCTGCAATGGTGACAAATGGTTGAGCACAAAACTAGAGCTTTTGCTGAGGACTGAGACCTTGCTTATCTTACCGAGGTGACTAACAGTGCAATCTGCTGCATTCTAGATCCAGTCCCTGGGAGCATCTCCAGGCAGGGCTAGGGAAGACTCCTGCCTAAAACCTTGGAGAGCTGCCGCCAGTTAGTAGCAATAGCACTTACATTTATATACCGCTCTATAGCTGGAAGCTCTCTAAGCGGTTTACAATGATTTAGCATATTGCCCCCCAACATTCTGGGTACTCATTTTACCGACCTCGGAAGGATGGAAGGCTGAGTCAACCCTGAGCCCCTGGTCAGGATCGAACTTGTAACCTTCTGGTTACAGGGCGGCAGTTTTACCACTGCGCTACCAGGGGCTCAGTTAGTGTTGGCAATACTGAGCTAGGTGGACCAACGGTCAGTATAAAGCGGCTTCCTATATTCCTGTCTTTGAGGATGGGGCCCGTAGTTCATTGGTAGAGTATCTGCTTTGCATGCAGAAGGTTCAGTCCCTGGCATCTGCAGCTGAAGCTGGGAAAGACTCCGGTCTGAAACCTTGGAGAAGACACTGCATATAAGTGGTTTCTTCTACATGAGATTGTTGGGGGGGAATAAGCTGGGGCCAGAAGTTGGACAGCTGCAAGGGCCCAGGCCCTCAGAAGGGCCAACTGCTCATTCTTGGGACCATCGCTGAAGCCCGAGTCCAACGTTATGCTTTACGAGTGTACAGATGTCTGTATACTCATACATGTGTTGGTGTGAATGACCGTACCTGTGTTCATTTTAAAAGTGAACCTGGATACGGGCCCTTCAAATGATACAGAGAGGAAGTGTACTTCTGTACCTGTGTTCAATATAACATGTGAGTGACTGTACCTGTGTACAGATCTGTACTAGGAATGTGCACCAAATGCGATTTGGAAACTGAATCATGCCACATCCCTTTAAAACGGAGGGATTACACATCCCTTTTAACAAAGAGGAGGAGCAGGTATTGACCTGCTTCTCCTCCACTGTTCGCTGCCACTTTCGTAATTGTGGTGCTCCCCACAGCTATGCTTGTGCACTGGCTGGGCATCTCTTAACTGTCCCCGCGTAATGCTGGCACGCACATGGCCTCTGCGCATGCGTGGCAGCCATTTGCGTGCTGGGGTCATGTGGGGGCAGCTGGGAGATGCCATGCTAGCGCTCAAGCATAGCTGGGGGGAGCACCATGATTACAGATGTGGTAGTGAGTGGAGGAGGAGCAGATATGGACCTGCTCTCCTCTGTGTTAAAGGGGATGTAAATCCTTCTGCTGTAAAGGGATGTGCCACAATTCAGTTTCCGAATCGCATTTTTGTGCACTTCCCTAATCTGTACCTCTATACACGGTACACTTGTGCGAGTGCTGAACATAATGTGTGAATGGACCCTTTGTCTCATACATTTTGGGTGGTGGTGGTGGTGGTGGAGAAGAAGGAGCCATTCTTTTGCCCACCCCTGTAAGGAGGAGGGGGACCATGTTTCCTCTAACAGGGATTCCCAGATGTTGTTGACTACAACTCCCAGAATCCCCAGCTGCAATGGCTTTTGCTTGGGGATTATGGGAGTTGTAGTCAACAACATTTGGGAATCCCTGTTAGAGGGAACACTAGAGGGGGACCACAGAGGGATTTTGCCAAGGGCCTCTTGGAAGGGTCCTGCTGACCGTGCAGTTCTCAGCCCCAGTGAAATTCTGACTTGTGAGCGGTAAATGCAGGCATTCCTTAGCCATACTTGATGGACAACTCAGGCTGTTCAAAAATTGTTTTCTGAAAAACCTTCGTTTTGAAGATATCATTATTTTTTATACCTCTTCAAGTTGTATCGCTACATAGCAATTCCCAATGTAATTGGATTGTCTTGATATCGTATTGGGAATGACTGTTTGTGGCACTATCCAGCTGGGCTGTGTGGACCTGAGAGTTTGGGAGAATCATGACTGAAGCTTGTTCGCAATACACGGGAATATCTCCCCCTCGAGTTTCATGCACTCTTCCCAGAAACCACTAGGTGTCAGTGAGTCATCTAATTTTCATTATCCATTAGCAGACAAGGAAATGCAAAATATTGGCGTAAAGTTGCCCTGCTGTGTCTCTTTTAAAGCTTGAAGTGCAGTTTGAGAGATGGGGGGAAGGTGTTTCTTCTTCTCTACCAGAAGATGTTTAGATTGCATTTACGCTTAAGACAGTAATTCTTCAGTCATGGAAACGGCTATACTTTAAAGAAAACCAAACAAACCAAAATCTGGGCGCCCAAGACACTGAAATGGTGATTGTTCTATTCCAAATGTCATTTTGAAATGTAATTTAACTCCAGTCTCATCAGATTCTCTGACTGATACTCTAATCCCAAGTGAAGCTTCTAGTTGATTTAAGTAACTTCTGTTGGACTCTTTTCTGGGCACAGAAGAAAAGAACCCAGAAAATGGGTAGATTTTCCTTTCAGCAGCTGAAAGCAAAAGTCTTTTGAGGTTTTAAGAAGATATGAAGAGTATGGATTGATCGCCTGACATCAGAGAAGAAAATCTGGTTGCAAGTATTTTAAAAAAGACTCCAAACTCTCAGCCTATTTTCTCCCAGTGGGTTTCAGATGTTAGTGAACATCATTTTCTTCCACCCACGAAGTGTTCCTCTATCTGTTATTTTATTTGTACCATGGCAAAAGTTTATGCCTATTTATACACACTGGCACTAAATTCCCCTTGCCCTTTTCAAGCAAGTAAGTGGGAAAAGCTAAGGTAAGAGAGCTGCTTCATCATAACCCCTTGAAATGTGCTGAGCCTCTGTTACCTGTAATTCTACCTGATAATTACATGCACACACTTGGTACAAAATACCTGACATGACCTTGTTGCCACCTGGTAAATGTCAGCACATAATTTCCCCCCAGAGTGGCCCTAGTGGCTTCTCCTCATAAACTCTGGTAAATGAAGAATAGGAGGTTGGGAAATGTGTCTTTTAAAGGGCCATTTTGCTTCATCCACACAGCTATTTTAATAGGAGCTATCACCTTCCTTGGTATATAACTGGAAATATTAACCCCTGCTTTGAGAAGCATTCACACCAGCAGGTAGGATGTTTTTGCAAATGACACAGAGGGAAACCAAGGTTTCCCTCTGTGTGCGTTCTGTAGCAGGGTTCACAACTGTGGGTCCTTAGATGTTGTTGGACTACAACTCCCATCATCCCCAGCCACAATGGCAGAAGGTCAAGTTTGGGAATACCTTAGGAACATAGGAAGCTACCTTATATTGAGTCAGACCCTTGTTCCATCCAGCTGCATACTGACTACACAGATTGGCAGCAGTTTCTTCAAGGTTGCAGGCAGGAGTCTCTCTCAGCCCTATCTTGGAGATGCCAGGGAGGGAACTTGGAACGGTCTGCATGCAAGCTCAAAGATGCTCTTCCTGAGTGGCCCCATCCCCTAAGGCGAAAATCAGTGCTCACATGTAGTCTCCCATTCAAATGCAAACCAGGGCAGACCCTGCTTAACAAAGGGGACAATTCATGCTGCAGCCAGTCATAACCCCTGATAAATGAGCTGGGTTGTGTGGAAAACAGTTCTCAGGTGCAGCCCATGAGACCCCTGCTCCATCTTGCCCTGACTGCCTTTCTAATTCTCTCATCTGCTGTCCCAAACTCAGTGGGCTGGTAATTCATCTGGTTGGGGATTGAACTCTCCAAGCATCCTATTGGGGAATTTAAAAAAATTACCAATCCACTGAACTCAGAGTGGAGCAGGCGAGAGAGAAAGGGAGAAAGAGAGAAAGAGAGAGAGCAGGAGGAATGGGAGAATCATGGGCCGCCACAGTTTGTTTCTTCCAGCCATCACTACTCCTGATGAGAGCATCTTTATGATAAGATGCATCGTGTTTCCAACAGTGCTTGAATGATGGGAGGGAAGGATAGGGAATCTTTAACAAAATCCACAAATACCACCCCAGTTTTAGCCAAATCATGCCCCCCTGTAGCCCTCTCTGTAGCCCCTTACCTTTACCGCCCCAATAATTCAAGCATTATTCTATTCACATGTGTTTGTTCCATTAACTCATATTATGTTGGCTTTCACATAAAACTGTTTGTGAGTAGAATCTTGGGTTCTCTGCATGAAGGATCCAACCACACTGAATCAGAAACATGGCAGAATGACCTGCTCCTACTAGCGGAGGATGGTTTGAAGGAAACAAAACCAGATCAGGGAATCTTGCAGAGTGATAGTGGGCAGCCCTCTGTGTATGACTGCCTGGATGGTCCAACCAAACCCCAAACCTAATACAGAGACATGGCAGAATGAGCAGCCTTCAGTGAAAGATGACTTGAAGAAGGCCAGGTCAGAGCAGTAAATCATGCAGAGATGCAATAGGCAGTCTCCATTGTGGTGAGTACTGTGGTACATCATGAGGATCTGAATGGTCCAATCTAGGGGTGTGCACAGACCGTTGGGTGCAATTTGGTCCGAATTTGGACCAAATTTGGACCAAACCATGGGTATGTGAACTGGTTTTGGACCGAACTTGGACCGAACCATGGGTATGTGAACTGGTTCAGTCGAACCGATCGGGTGGGCTGGTTGGTTTGACATACGAGCTCGAAGCAGTATCGAACCTCTTGAACTGGCCCAGTTCATGGCAGTCAGATTCACAGTCGAATTGGTTCTGCACTTCCCTAGTCTAATCACACCCTGTACAGAGACTTGGCAGAATTACTTACACCCAGCAAAGAATTATGAGAAACAAGCAAGTCCAGCAATTTCCTTTTTGTATAATAATGTGCTATGGCAGGGGTATGCAACCTTGGCTATCCAGCTGCTGTTGAACTACAACTCCCATCTTCCTCAGCCACAATTTTTTTTATTTCCTCAGCCCCAAATATATACAACAGCTGGAGAGCCGAGGTTCTTTGGCGTGTAGTTGAGGAATTGCTGCATTATCATAAAATCTTATAAACCTTGGGTCTGGCAATGGCTCCAAGGTGTTAGGCGGACTACACAGTCAAGCTGACAACCAGTCTTGAAGTTGTGTCTGCACATAAGGCTTTGGCCCAAACTGCTGGGTCCTGGCTCATCAGACCTCCTGGTCACCTTTCGGCAACCCTGCTAGTCCTTAATGGCCCCCTCCAATTCCTGCCCCCTTCTTTTGGCATCTTCTGCCAGGCGGCCAGTGTCTCTGGTTCCCTGGCACCGTTGCTTGTGTAGAACTAATAGTTGCACCCCACGGAGACCTTGAGGGATGAGGCCTAAGTGGGTGTACATGATAGAAACAGCACAGATGGTGCTGTGCAAGCACTCAGGCACTGCTTCCTTCAAGACAATGATCTTTGTGTGCCAACTGCCTGAGCCTTGCCAAGGTTTTTGTGGGGATCGCTGCAAAGGCAGCCTGAATGGCGCATTCAGAGACCGGCGAGGACAATGAGGAAGTTTTGCAACCGTCCGTTTCTGCGCATCGACTTCCCTGTATAAAGGCCAGCAAAGGAGAAAGTGCAGAAGTGGTGGTTATCTGCCGTTTTAACAGGTGCTTAGTTAAGGCTGACAGCAGTATCTTATCTCTTCCTCTTGCTTAGCAACTAAGCTGTGCGTTCCTTTCTTCGGTGGCAGTAAACACAAGGGATGGCCACATGTTCCAAAGGCCCAGCCTTAGTTTGTGTGATATTCCCAGACAGTTTCTTAAATAGATCTTCCTTTAAATAGATCATGCTTGTGGTAGCCAGTATGAATGGTGTCCTTTGCTAACCAGGGTCCACCACAGTTTACATTTGGATGGGAGACTATATGTGAGCAGCGTTAGATATTCCATTAGGGGATGGGGCCGTAGTTCTGTGGCACAGCATCTGCTCACATGCAGAAGGTCCTAAGTTTACACCCTGGCATTTCCAGATAGGGCCGGGAGAGACTCCTGCCTGAAACTTTGGAGAGCTGCTGCCTATTAGTGTAGGCAATACTGAGCTAGATGGATCAATGGCCTGACTCAGTATGAGGCAGCTTCTTACTGTATATTCCTAAAATGCTGGATTCCTTGCAAGTTCATGCACTGTATGCTGAAAGTCCTTTTGTAAGCTGTGTTCTGAATCATTTAGTTCAAGAATGGCCCATGTGATACAAATTCAATTTCTTATGGACTTAAGAAAAGACGTTGGAACAGGCCCAAGGCTGATCTAGTCCATCATCCTGTTTCCCACAGTGGCCGACTAGACACTTTTGGGAACTTCAGGAGTGGAACATGTAGACAAATGACCCCCTCCTACTTTTGCACCCCAGGGACTGATATTTAGTGACATAGTGGCCACAGTGGCTAAAGGCTAAAGGGATGATGGGTGGTGTAGTCCAACAACATTTTAAGACGCAAGGTTGCGACCCCCTGCTCTGTCATGGCTCCCTCACAGCACGGCCCTAGCATATTTACTCAGTAAGTCCTATTACTATAAGGGGGTAGCTTGTAGCCATCAAGCCTACTAGCGTTGATGGAGTTGTCCTCAACAAATTTGTCTAAGCTCCCTTTAAAGCCATCCAAACTGGTGGCCACCACTACCGCCCATGGCAGAGAATTCCCTAGATAAATTATGCGCTGAGTGAAAAAGTACTTCGGTCCTAAATTTCCCGGTCATCAGTTTCATAATCCTCTGGTAGCTCAGAGGATAGAGCCACTTATTTCCTGTATCCCATGAGCAGGAATCTCATCTTCTATCGGGGTCCTATTAGGATGGTCCACCCAAGAAGGTTATTAGATCCAATAGGATTCCAAGAAGCTTTTGAAGGATTTAGTGTTGGCGTTGCTGGTGATTCTGTTGATGCTCTGGTGGAAAACTGGCATAGTGAACTTAGGGCAGTAGACATGATCGCTCCTAAGTGTTCTCCCCAGCCTGCTTCAAAATTGGCCCATTGGTATACAGAAGAACTATGTGAGCTGAAACGGTAAGGTAAACAACTGGCGCGCAAGTGGAAAAAACCTGATTCAAATCCAATAGATTACAACATAGCACATATTTGAAGACCTATGCTCTAATGTTTTAAATGGGTTCTTTGTGGACAAAATCTCTCCTATTTGGACCAACTTAGACCCCACAATTACTGCAGTGTCTGATGCGGAGACATACAACAACTCCTCTTATGTGGTTAGGCTGGATCAGTTTCAGTTTGTGACTCCTGAGGATGTAGGCAAGGTGCTTGGAACGATGCGGCCTACCACCTGTTCTCTTGACCCTTGTCCGACAGGGCTTATACTATCTGGCAGAGGGGTTGTTGTACAAGGCCTGGTAAATATTAGAAATGCTTCTCTGAGAGAGGGCAGGATGTCTCCATGTCCTAAGGAGGCAATCATTAGACCTCTAATGAAGAAGGTTGCATTGGATCCCTCAGAGTTAAGCAACTCTAGGCCTGTCTCCATCCTGTCACCAACCTTTCATGCCTGGGCATTAATTGAGAAAGTGGTGGCTAGGGCTGTACATAG
Organism: Hemicordylus capensis; assembly: GCF_027244095.1. Taxonomy (NCBI): domain Eukaryota; kingdom Metazoa; phylum Chordata; class Lepidosauria; order Squamata; family Cordylidae; genus Hemicordylus; species Hemicordylus capensis. The sequence goes on from NC_069657.1 coordinate 418,390,930, forward strand.
AACCAGTTCTGTGCACTCCTGGGAGGGTGGGGGTCGCTTTAAGGGGCAGCGAAGGCACTGCCTATCTGCCAGCCCCTGCCCTGCTGCTCCCCCGCTGCTGGCGCTCTTCCAAATAGCGGGTGCACGGGGTGCATGGGGCTGAAGTGTGACTCCTTGCAACTGGGATCAGCGTCGCCACACAAATGGCCAATGCGCATGCACATGGCATGCCTGCGCATGGACGTCGGCTATTTGCGTGGCGACACTGATCCCAGCTGCAAGGAGGCACATTGCAGCCCCGTGCACCTGCTTTTTGGAAGAGAGACGGTGGGGGGAAAGCAGTGGGGCAGGGGCTGGTAGGCAGGCGGTGCCTTCTCTGCCCCCTAAAGCGACCGCTGAACTGGTCTGAACGCCAGTTGCCAGAACTGGTTTGGTGCTCCTAGAATGGAGTAGCTTCTTTAGCTTTTTATAATTTTCAGTTTTAATTCGAACCGAATAATTGTGGTTTTTAATCTGACTTTTAAAAAAAATAGTTAATTTTATTACCTTTATTGTATCTGTTTCTATCTTATTGTTGTGAGCCACCCTGAGCAGTAGTGCACTGGAGGGGCGGGGCATAAATATTTTAAATAAATAAATAAAGTGTAGCAGCCAGGTTGGTCTGCATCTTCATCTTGAAGAGACCATATTACTCCTATATTAAAAGAACTACACTGGCTACCAATATGTTTCTGGGCAAAATACAAGGTGCTCATTATGACCTATAAAGCCCTAAAGAGCTTAGGCCCTGGATATTTAAGGGAGAGCCTTCTTCATGCCAAGCCTCATTATCCATGGAGATCATCCGGAGAGGTCCGCCTGCAGTTACTACCAGGTCGTCTGGGGGCTGCTCAGGGACGGGCTTTTTCTGTTACTGCGCCGAGAGTCTGGCATGTGCTCCGTGCTGAAATAAGAGCCTCTCCATTTAAAAACACGTCTTTAAAGGCCCATTTATTCACTCAAGCTTTTTAACTAGAATTGTGGTCTTAAAACTGTTTTAGTGTTTGTTTTATTTGTTTTATGTTGTTGTAAACCGCCCAGAGACATACGTTTGGGGCGATATGGAAATATGATTGATTGATTCAACAAACAAATATATGCATTGGGAACCTGCCTATATAAACATAAATCTACATCTGAGTTACTACAGATCAGAATTCTCATAGCCTAATTTTGTTTATGTGTTGGGGAAAACCTTTTGGTTGTTGGTATCGTGAAGCAGTTGGGAGGCAGACCCCCTTGCAAACCATCCATTCATCACCCAGTAGATCTATGGGTAGTGATCTATCAACAGATCCCCAATGATCTTCTGCTCACCCCATTATAAACATTATAACCCATAAAATGGGCCTATGTAGTAGCTATGCGGGTCAAAACTACAATCCCTTTAAGTGACCATTTGGTAGCATTGATAACATTGCTGTAGTGACTGAAAGGTATCCAAACTAGCCACAAGGGATGCTTTTCAAATACTTTGTTTTGCCATTTAATTGTATTTATTGTCTCCAGTTCTATGCCAACTCTCTGCTCATATGGGCCAACAACGTGGCTTACACTCTCTAACATGCCCAAGAGTGGGCCTTCAAACTTCACTGTGAATCATCCCTCACTTACTGAAAACATTTTTTGGCCCTCCACCCCCCCACCCCAGCTGTAGTTGAAATATGAAATGGCAGCCTTAGCCACCAGGCAAGATGTGCCTGACACTCAACAAATCCTCAGCCTAGAAGTGCTGTTCTCAAAGAGCAACGAGGGGAATTGAAGGAAGCTGGGAGAGCTTTTACAAGAAGGCATAGACTTGACAGGTGTCCTCCGCTTCCCTGCCTAGAAGCTTCTGGGATCATTAACAGACACACAGATGTGCCAGAAGGCTTCTCCAGCATCACATGGCACCATCAATGTCAAGTGGGTCCAAAATAAACATCTCAAAAAAAGTGCCATCATCTCACCGGCCAGCCCGGCTTCCTGCAGCATTTACGTTTTGCTTTGAGGTTTCTCATCGAAATTCAAACAAAGTCCAGCTTTCCCTTCGCTTGTGAGAAACGCAGAGATCACAGCCCCAGGTGGTAACGCTCCGGGCTATGTTTCATAGTTAATGCTGGCATTATGTTGAGATATTTGTATCTTATTATACTAATGACACTGAAAATGTGCAAATATTTTTTAATGAAAGCTCTTGAAAATGTAAGGAGGCCTGAGGATATACCTTCTTCTGGTGCGTGTCCTGGATCCCATGGCACAGTTTTGTAGGCAGCGGGCTGAGTTTGCTGTCATTACACACATAGACATGCCTGAAGCCAGCACTCAACCTTCCGATGAGGTGGTGTTCTAACAAAAGGACTTGTTTCTAAGCAAGTTTCTAAGAGGCATCACAGACTCCTGCTAGCCCTATTCACGCAATAAGGTGGTTCACACAGCCATTAACAGGGTAGGCTCCTGGTTTTCGATTATCTGCAAGGAAAAACAAGGGCAGACGTGCCAGCAGTGACCGTCTCTTAAATGGCAATTGGGTACGAGGACTGTCCTATATAGCAGCCGTACCCAGCTCTTTAATGAGGTGGGAGGAAAAGCCCTCGTACACCGCTGCTATGTGTCACTGCCGCTGCCTCATACGGAGTCAGACCGTTGGTCCATCTAGCTGAGGATTGTTTACACAGACTGGCAGCAGCGCTGTAAAGGCAGGGAGAGCCGCTCCTGGCCTCGTTGCCAATGCAGCAGGGCTGATCTCCCTCCCAAACGAGGCCGTGAGGAGGGAGACCACGCCCCTGCATCTGACATCAGAGGCGTGGGGCATGGCTAGCCAGCCCCCTGCATCTGATGTCAGACGCGGGGCCAGGGCCAGGGGGCTGCGGTGGCGGCTGAACACAGGCCATCGCCAGCCTCCCTCCGCCATTGCTTCTGCATGCCAAGCAGATGCTCTGCCACTGAGCTGTGTCCCCATCCTGTAGGGTCCTTCTCCATCTCCCTGTCCACTACAGAGGAGGGAAAGGCAGACGGTACTTGCCACTGCTGCTGTTGCTGATCAATGGCCTCCCCCTGTCTTGTGTGCAAGTGGACAAATGGGTAAGTGGGGACAGTGGCAAGGAGTTTCCTTTTCCTTTTCCTCTACTGAGTGCTGAGCAAGCAGACAGTGGCTGCTGCATCCTCTTGCTGCCGCCACTGCCTCCTTGGATGGGTGCACAATTCCTAAGAGCAGTCGCTACCATAGGGGCCATCTGCGCTCTCCCTCCATGCAGCACACCAGGAGGAGGAGGGGACACTGTTGGGCAGGGCTACCGGAGGGCCGTGGGGCTCCTGGGGAGCATCATCTCACCAAGGGCCTCATAACTTGAAGCCCCACCAGTGGAAATCTTAGGGGGACACCACATGTGCCTCTGAGAATATGCAATTCAGCTCCCTGCTTGGTTTTAATTTGTGAAGGACCAGGCACAGGGTGCCAATACAGACTGAGGTTGGGGAAAGAGGCAGGGTGGGTAACCCCTTTGCTCCTGCCATGGCCGTGCTCTGTGCGCAGTCACAGCTACTACCAGACAACACCGGAACGGGGTGGCAGGGAGGTACGCTGCCACCCCGACGGGCTTTTAGGGAATCGTGCGCTGGTGGGGGGAACACAGCGGGGGGGGATGCATCCTCCCCTGCCCTTAAAGCCACTCCCCCACTGCTATCAAAACCTCGAGCCAGCCAGGGTTCGAACCTTAAAAGGGCCTCCGAACCGGATCGTGCACATCCCTAACTGGCACCAATGGGAGCCTTCTTTCCAGTTTATGTAGCAGCCTTGAGAGGCCCAATCCATGTTTATAGTCAGAACTACGGGTGTGACATGATTCCACAAGTGCAGAAAAGGCCTACCTCTGCTATTTACAAAGAGAAATCAAGCACGCAGCTGCATCACATGTGCGGAAAGTAAAGTCTGCTTTGAGCCCTAATCAGCTACTTTGGGGCTTCTCAGAGCTCCACAGGCATTGCCTTCACACTTTCAATCATGTTTCCTCAAACATACAGGCGAGAAATTTTCTTTTAAAGAAATGAATGGTTCTGTGATCTGAATTCTGCGACCTGTACTACATTCTGTGCCCGTTCTGCACTCATGTGGAATCATGTGTCATGATCACAGTAATCCTGGCTATAAGCATAGTCAATGGACAAAAGAAATCTGAATTTCCTGTTTGACCCGAGAGTGCTGGACTTGATAACTACAGCTTTGGGCTCAAGCCCCGGGGCTTTGCTCTGTCCCCATTTCTAGTTTCAGCCCTTTGCCAGCTGCTGCATATAACCATTCTGTCTGCGTTTCCATTCCTATACACTTTCTCTCCCCATAGATTTGTCTCTGGAATAAGAAGTCAGGTCAAAGAAACCGTCTCAGCTGGCTGGAGTCTTGCAGCATGTCATCTCTCCGACTTGGAACTCCATTTCAAACCTGATTAGCTCATTCATATTTCACATTAGTTTACTTATTTATTCATTTTTTGTGGAGATCTAATTTTTTCCAGTTAAGAACTGTGTAAATAGCCCTAATGAGCCTTGAGGGCTCTCATTTGCTTGGAGAGATTAAAACAAGCTGGGAAGTCTCCAAGCACGTGGGCCTTTAGGTAAAATGCATTTCTCACCTAGCGTTGGCCAGATCACTCATCTCTGAATCACTTCTCTGTTGAACTCTTCCATCCTTTACTGACTTTCAGAAATCCAAACAGCAAAACTATAGCAAAAAATGCCTCCTCTCTATGCAGCGCAATTAATAAGGTTTGGCTTTCATCCTTCATCATTCCTAACCAAACAAAACACAGTTTAGAATACCCGATCCTCACTAGGGTAGATATGGCCAGACTTCATGATCATATGAGCCCCATTCTAAAATAGCCATGTGTTTAAAATTGTCCTGTATAGTTCCTGACAGGGCTCCTGCTCCTTTAGGAGATCTGAGTACTGTGAATGTTCATGGGTACTTATCCCAGTTCTCATGGCCACTTCCCTTGTTTCTTAATGAGGTATGATATGCTAGGAAGCCTCCCAACCCCGGTAGTGATCACTGGTTTCAACAGCTACTACAAGCTCCTGTGACTAGAGTGCCTCCTTCCATAGGAGAGGAGAGCTGGTCTTGTGGTAGCAAGCATGACTTGTCCCCATAGCTAAGCAGCATCTGCCCTGGTTGCATATGAATGGGAGACTTGATGTGTGAGCACTGCAAGATATTCCCCTCAGGGGATGAAGCCACTCTGGGAAGAGCAGAAGGTTTCAAGTTCCCTCCCTGGCTTCTCCAAGATAGGGCTGAGAGAGATTCCTGCCTGCAACCTTGGAGAAGCCGCTGCCAGTCTGTGAAGACAATACTGAGCTAGATAGACCAATGGTCTGACCCAGTATATGGCAGTTTCCTATGTTCCTAGCTCTCATTTTGCACCATACTTCTAGCAGCAGCTGATCTGTCAATGCCACTCAGATTATCAGCTGAATTAGGGGTTCCCAACCTTTTAAAAACAAGGGAACCCCTTATGTTGCAAAACCTCAACTCACATACCCTATAGAGATGCTGTCTATGTGTCTGTGTGTACGCGCACACACACACACAATTAAAAGTTACAGTTATGAGACAGGCTACTCCAGTCACAGGTTTACATCCAGACTAAGTTACTCATAAGAACTCCCAATGAAATTAATTGAACAAAATTACTTATCCTATTGATTTCAATGGGAGTACTCAAAGCTAATTTTCTGAAGCCTAGCAACCATGCTGAGGGGAGGGGGCAAGCTCAGCTTCAGCATGAAACCAGCCAATCAGAAGCAGAGAAGCATGGTCTTCGCCCTCCTTCCTCTCCTTCTGCAATGGACCCATTGCTGAGGGCATATTGGCTTCAAGGCGGCGATCCTCAGATAGCGAACAGATAGTGTGGCTGCAATGTGGGAGGATCCCCTGGGAGACCTTCAAGTACCCCCCAGTTTGGAACCCCTGAGCTAAATTATGGTTTGTCTTTACTGCTTTTATTCTGTATTTTAGTATTGTATTCCATTGTATTTGTGTTTTTGTTTGTTATTCAGCCGCCTTACCATGGGTTGTCAGAAATAGTGGCGGATACAATGATAAACAAACTGCTTGCTCATCCTCAAGGCTTTTCTTTTCTGTTCTTTTGCCAGACTGAACAAAGACATCACCGCCCTTGCTGTTTACCTTCTCTGTTCTCGTTGGCATTGGCTGCTTCCCCTTGCTCTTCTTTTCCCTGTCTGCAAGCGAGATCAGCCTATAGCAGAGAACAGCCAGAGTGGGGTCTAGAAGGGGGATGGCCATCCCTTGGCTGCCCGCCGTGGCCACGGTAGGTGCTCGGGCATCTTTGCCTATGGTGCTTCATTAGGAGCAGAGGCAATTCTAGAACTAGTTTGGGGGAGCAAATGGGTGGCAAAGAACATTATTAGGGGAGCAAGGGTTTTGCTATACATTAAGGTTGGTCACACAACTACTGGGGTTTGGACTGGGGGGACGGCAGGATCCTACCTACCTCCCCCTCCGCCACATTCTGGGACCCAAAGACGGCTCCACCTCCCATGTGCCCACATGAGTGGTGGAATGAGGCATGACGAAGGAGTGGGGGGAGGAAGCCCGTCTGCCAGATATCCTACAATGTGCCATGCAAGCACCCGAGTGCCCACATGACCCAGGCATGAGGTAGGATGCGCACATGCATCCTCCTACCTTACTTTTGACCCAGGTACAAAAGCTGGGCTACCCGGGGGAGAAGCACCAGGATCAGGAGCAATTCTAGTGCTTCTCATGACCAGCCCTACTGAGGCTAGCACTGGCCAAGTAAGGCTGGTCATGAGAACAACCTCATTAAATACTTATAGAGATAAAGTAATTAATGTTTGCCTTACTGTTACCTTATTAACGAAGCTTGCTTGACATTTTCAGATCTATTGAGTAAATGGGCCAGATTCATCTTAGAGAGCCACCTAATGACGCAGCGGGGAAATGACTTGATTATCAAGCCAGAGGTTGCTGGTTCGAATCCCCGCTGGTATGTTTCCCATAGTCTGGGGAAAAAACCTATTTTGGGCAGCAGCAACATAGGAAGATGCTGAAAGGCATCATCTCATACTTTGTGTGAGGAGGCAATGGTAAACCCCTCCTGTATTCTACCAAAGACAACCACAGGGCTCTGTGGTCACCAGGAGTCGAAACCGACTCAAGGGCACACTTTACTTTTACTTTCATCTTAGAAAATGCTGGCGCTTCCGATTAGGCCAAATTTCCCAGTCTGCTTTCCAAATTAGTTTTCTCTTCCTATCGAAGACCATGTGTCAAGAAAGCCTGGAGTGGTATGAGAGCAGACCAGCAGAAATCTGCAAGGGAGATAGCCCTGCACCCCTCTGCACAGATGGTCTCACCCAGCCCATTTCCTGGCCCAGAAGGAAGCTAAGGGATTGTTCTGGATGCTGGGAAGCTGGAGGTGTCTCCTACGTATCTGGCTGTAATGGCTTCTGCTGCATGTTTGGGGTAGAGGAGTGAGTGAATGAGGTTTCCTTAAAAAATGGAGGCCTTTAAAAATAATTAATTCCAGCTGTAGGACCATACTATACAATGTCTGTATTGTCTGACACTTTGCTGTAAAGTTTCAGTCTGATGGATGGGGAACCAAAAGGGAGAGGGGTAAATATTTTTGTAGGAGTGCCCTGATACCCCTTGCTATCTCTTGGAGTCATCCTGATTAGGTGGGGTTTTTTGCGGGGGAGGGTGTGTTGTGTGTGTTTTAAACCTTTCACCATGAGAACAAGCCTGCTGAATAATTTCTTTCTTCAGATATTTCTAGAGGCCTTGTCCTGAATTGGATGTGGGAACTCTACAACTTGTTTTGGACCTTCTCTCTCACCACTTCCCCAAGTAGCAGGAAGTTCCAGAGGCAAACTTCTAAAGAAGCATTCCTTGTCAGGAGAAAGTACTAAACACTTACAGTAGTTTGAAGTGTCTATGTATTTATGTATTTTTTTAATTAATTACGTTTTTATCAAACTCCCTCTCCAATAAGCTCAAAGTGGCATACTGTATACGATCCACCCCCATTTTATCTTCACAAAACTCTGGGAGGTAGGTTAGGTCGAGAGAGAATGACTGGCCCAAAGTTGCCTACTCAGGCCAAACTAGGTGTGACATGGGGATCAGAGGCGTAACTATAGGGGGGGCAGGGGGGGCACGTGCCCTGGGCGCCATCTTTTTTGGTCACATGGGGGGCGCCGCCATGACAAAAAATTTTTTTAATTTTTTTTTTTAATTTTTTGTTAATACAAATGTTTCCTGCTCAGTGCAGCAGCACTGCAGCAGCCAAGGGAGCGCGTCGGCGCCCCCTCCCCCACAAGCGGTCCCTTCCGTGCCGCCCGCGCCCCCCCATTGCTTTGCTGGCACCTGGCGGCCAGTCAGTGGCCTGGCTTGGTGGCGGTGGTGGGCGCTTGTGAGGAAAAACCTAAGTATAATGTAGTATGTTGGGGGCGCGGGGGGCGCCATTTCAATGCTTGCCCCGGGCGCCGTTTTCCCTAGTTACGCCTCTGATGGGGATTCATGACTGGAATGTCTTTTCCTGGTGTCTTTTCTTCTCCAACAAAGAGTTGCAGAAATGGGGGTTGAATTGGCATCATAGTGCAGTACGGTTTAAGCAATTCACCTATGATGAGCCCCCAATTTAAATCCACCCACCCCAAAACTCCTTTTAGCTTCTAAGGGGCGGGACTTAGGGGCACCATTTTAGTGCTATAAACTGATTGATTGATGGATTAAGTTCCATCAAGTCTATGTCGACTCTTAGTGACCACATAGATAGATTCTCTCCAGGATGATTTGTCTTCAACTTGGCCTTTAAGGTCTCTCAGTGGTGCATTCATTGTAGTCATAATCGAGTCCATCCACCTTGCTGCTACTGGTCATCCTGTTCTTCTCTTCCCTTCAACTTTTCCCAGCATTATGGACTTTTCAAGGGAGCTGGGTTTTCGCATAATGTGTCCAAAGTATGATAGTTGAGCCTGGTCATTTGTACCTCGAGTGAATATTCTGGATTGATTTGTCCTATTATTCATTTGTTTGTTTTCCTGGCTGTCCATGGTATCCTCAAAAGTCTTCTCCAGCACCAAAATTCAAAAGCGTCTTGTGAAAAGTTCAAAATAGGAGCTATAAGCTAGGGGTTCTCAAAGTTGGGTCCCCAGATGTTGTTAGACCACAACTTCCATCATTACCAGCCACAATGACCTGTAGCTCAGTGGAAGAGCATCTGCTTTGCATGCAAAGACCCCTGGTTCAATCCCTGCCATCTTCAGATAGGATTGGGAAAGACTCCTGCCACAAGCCTTGGAGAAGCTGCTGTCAATCAGTGCAGACAATACTGAGTAGAGGGAGCATGATCTGACAAGGTATAAAGCAACTTCCTATGTTCCTATTATCTCCTAACCAGGCAGATGGGGGATATGTCACAAATTCTTGAGCACTGAGCAGCTATGAACCATCAAAGGCCAATAATGAGCAACAATCACCTTTAGCTATCCAGCTAGATCAGAGCCTGTAGGGAAGGTCATTGGTCATATCCCAAGAGCATACTTGAAGCAGTCTGACCTGACCAGTCATACCTATATAAACTTCCTTCTAGTAGCAGTGCAGTGATGACCAGTTCCTTATCAAGACATACCTCTTCCATAGTTGCACTGTCACCTATTACTGCTCCTGTGAGTCATTATAGGTCTTATCTCATCTCTTTACACAAGAATGGCCACAAACTGTACTTCTTCTGTTTCATGGGCCCCATGGCTCACATTTTGGTTATATTTGCTACCTTTGTACACACACACACACACACACACACACACACACACACACACACACATACACACACCATTCTTCCTGTACCACAAATGCCTCCTAACCATGCATTCTCCCGTCACTCATTGCTAGTTGATGACCAGAAGAGTTTATTTGTTTAGGAAAGGGTATTTATATCTCCGGCACTTAAGCATCGTTGTGTTTTTCAAGTTCTTGAGCAATTTTCATGGAAATCTGACATGGCTTGAAAAGCAGAGAACTGGAAAAATTGTATCTTGACTATTGTTTCATGATTCAGTGAAAGTCTGGAGTTTCTGTCTCAAAAAGTACCTGAGAAAACTGCCAAAGTTTGTTGGGAGATACAATTCCCCTTTGTTTTCCAGTGGGAGAGTTTCCCCACATTTTCTGACAAAGTAATCAATTTCCTTAGGATTTTTTATTTTTATTTTTCTGGTAGTCTGGGCGAGGTCAGGAAGTCATCTGTGAAAATGGTATATTTCTGTCTTTTGTGGTTTGGTCTGGAAGTTTTCATGTCAGCCAGTGAATGAGTCAGTCAGTGAGTGAGGACCCAAGTAGTTATATATGTATGTGTGTGAGCACCTGAGGTGAGCTGCAAAGTGCACCCCATGCCCCTAGTGGGGGGCCAGCCCCCTTTCAAAACTGGCTCTTGCAAGCATGGGAGCAGGGAGGAGGGAAATTTCCCAGCAGCCTTCTCTCCTCTCCTTGTGCTTCTTGCAAGCTTTGCAAGGAGTGTGAAAGGGGATCAAGGGTCAGGTTGGTCTCCAAGAGCTGCTCTGATGGTGGTGGCGGTGATGGCATCTTGCTGCCCTACTGGTGCCTGGTAATCTGCTGCCTGAGGGGCCTGCCTCACCTTGCCTCATGGAAGGACTGCCCCTGCATCTGAGGAAGCAGGCTGCAGCCCACAGATGCTTATGCTGTAATAAAGAGTTTGTCCCACCTTAGATGACAACTGAAACATCTCAAGACTGAAAGGTGGATGCATCCACCTCCTTCTGCTCAGTTGGTTTCGGAACTGGATTCCTGTATGTTCACAAGCACACTGCAGTCATTCACATGTGTACACAAGTGAGAGATTAAAAGGCACTTCTAGTGTTGCTTGTGAGAAGGACGGAGGTTCCCCTTCTCCACAACCAACTGCGACACTCCTGTCCAATTTCCAACAGTGACTGGTTTTGCTTTTAGGATTCCTCTAATACCAGTTGCAGGGGAGGGGAGCAACAGCAGGAGAGAGGGCGCATGCCGTCACCCAGGGTTCAAAGAACCTGGACCACCAATGAAAAAGGTCACTCAAGCCCGCAGGGGGTGTGGCTCAGACTCTGCAATTGCCCTGAGCGAAATCCCCATGTCCGGGTTCCGGAGAGCCCCGAGCGAGCTCTCCCTTGTCCTTTTCAGGCAGTGCTTGCTCAAGGGAGAGAAAGAGAAATACATGCTGTCAGGCAGCAAGCACTGCATGAAATGACAAGGGGAGAGCTCACTTGGGCTATCCTAAGCCCGGGCCACACCCCCTTTGTGTGTGATGTCATGCACAGGGGGCGTGGCTTGGGCTCTGGAGAGCCCGAGCAAGCTCTCCCCCTGTCATTTCAGGCCGCACTTGCTGCCAGACAGCAAGTATTTCCCTTTCTCTTCCTTGCTGGAGGGAAAGGAAAATAAAGGTTGTCAGGCAGCAAATGCTGCCTGAAATGGATGGGGGAGAGCTTGTTCTGGATCTCCGGAGCCTGGAGCCACACCCCGTGTGTGTGATGTCACATGCACGGGATGTCATTAGAGGGGCTGCTAGGCGGGGCCGGACCCAGGCCACCGTTCAGCTGGCTCTGCGGCTGCCCTCACCTCTTGCCTGTGGGCATCCCAAGGACATCTGGTGAGCCACTGTGTGAAACAGGATGCTGGACTAGGTAGGCCTCAGGCCTGATGCAGCAGGGCTGTTCTTATGGTAATATGTTCTTATGACCCACCTCTTCACCCAAGCTTTTTCGGCTTTTTAAATTTTTAGGTTTTAATCTGTTTTGACTTAAATTGTTTAAATTGTTTTTAAGTTTTATGTACGTTTTAACTTGTTATATGTTATTGTTAACCACCCAGAGACAAAAGTTTGGGGCGGTGTACAAATTTGATAGATAGATAGATAGACAGATAGATAATAAGCTCATAGACACAGACGTCAATTCAGTGGTAAAGCCTAGAGAAGAGTCTTATTATCAAAAAAATATGACCAATGGGCTCAAAGGGAATCTAAAACAGTTCTTATTTCTGCAGTAACAGCATACTTTGACACAATCTGCTCCAAAGCGACAAGAGACTCTATTATTTCACCAGATCCCTGCATGCTAGGAGCTTGAGGTCCATACAGGCCAGTTTCAATCTTTGTGAAATGGCTTCCTTTCAGAGAAACTAGACCCCAGTGCAAGATATCTTAGATAACCCACTGGGTGCAAATGGCTGCTCCTGCAGGTTAAAGCAGTGCACAGACAATATTCCCTGAGTGAGGTCTTGTCGATTTGATGAGGGTGAGAGAAATCGTGCCACTGGGATGGAAAGAGTTACTGGCGTTAGCCAGGGGCTATATTTCTGCGGTGACATGTTGTAGTTAAATGCAGTTAACGCAAAGTTAAACGCAGGGCAGAATATCAGTATATCCGTTGAGCCACAAAGAGCCATTTATTTTTAATTGAATTAAATTGCTCGCAAAATGAAAGGAGCATACTTTCATTAATATTTAATTCTGATAGTGTTAAGCAATGATCACAAAAGAAAACTTTGCTGCTCTCTCTTCCATCTCGGCTTTTTTTAGTGTGCCACAGGACTCAGTGAGATAATAAAATATGGTTACCTGCCTTAGAGATTGAGAGACCATAAATCAGACTTCTCTCCAGAGTTTCTTCTTGGTTTCTTAGGTTCCTGCTTGCGTCAAAGGTCTGCATCACCACTTATTTAACTGTTGCTTCAGCCACAGCGGGGAAATGACTTGATTAGCAAGCTAGAGGTTGCCGGTTCGAATCCCCAACACCTATATCGGCCAGCAGCGATACAGAAAGATGCTGAAAGGTGTCATTTCATACTGCGCAGGAGGATGCAATGGTAAACCTTCCTGTATTCTACCAAAGACAACTACAGGGCTCTGTGGTTGCCAGAAGTCAACACTGACTCGACAGCACACTTTACCTCTGGAATATGGGGTTGACCGTCACATGGGAATATAGGAAGCTGCCTTATAGTGAGTCAGACCATTGGTCTATCTAGAAACAGGATACTGGACTAGATGGGCCTTGGGCCTGATCCATTAGGGCTGTTCTTATGTTCATATGACTGGTAGTGGCTCTCCACGGTTTCAGACAGGGGTCTTTCCCAGCCCTACCTGGATTGAACTTGGGACCTTCTTCATACGAAGCAGGTTTCCTACCATGTATTCAGACATTAGTATTTTCTAGCTCTTCCTAAAGATACCAGGATTGAACATCAGATCTTCTGCATGCAAAACCTGCAAAGCATGAGCACTGAGCTATGATCCTTCCCCAGTGCTATTGGCATTGTCAGCTCAGGTGGGGAGGGGGACACAAACCAGGGACTCTTTTTCCAAGTATTGATCATCTGCATTTTAGGGGAAAGGGAACTACGTGTTGGAAGGGAGGGAGAGAGAGAGAGAGAGAGAGAAAGAAAGAAAGATGTAGGGCATTTTCATACTTCTTCTTATCCATTCAGTCGTGCCCAACTCTCAGTCACTCTATGGATCAATGCACTCCATGCCGTCCTATCTCATACAGCTTCCTTTAATTCCACCATGGTCATTCTGGAGTCATTTTTAATAATATCCAGCCACCGAGTACAAGGCCGTCCCCGTCTCCTTCTTCCACTGATCATTCCCAACATAATTGTCTTTACATGGAAGATTAAAGTGATTATTGTTTCCCTTGGCTTGCAATGGGGATGTAAGACAGATTTGTCAAAATGCTCATTTGTATCACAGATACCTTTCTTTTACATTAATGAGCATCAGATGGCTACCAAGAAGTGCAAGAGATGTTCAAAGCTGATATAAGTGTCATATATGAAACTTCTATTGACTGGACACACTGGACCATCTTGCGAAGAGCATTCTGCTACATGATGAGGAGGTGTCTATAAATGTTTTCTTCTCATCCTTCCGGTCAAGAGTAACTCTGAAAATACATTCAGAAAGCCAGCTGTTGTGGATTCTTATCATCACCAGCCACAATTGATGATGGCTGGAGATGATGGGAGTTGTAGTTCAAGAAGTGGAGAGCCATGGTTGCCTACTCCTTGCCACAGGAATCCTTGCTTAGCATGTGCTCAGCAGCTAGTATATTATGTTGTACTTCGGAATAGCAAAGGTGTGTTCCTTGAAAAGGGGTCTAGGTTTGTGCTGGGCAAACTGGAGGGTAGGAATGTGCAGAACTGATTCTATTCAAACCTGATTCAAATAGAACTGGCCTAGTTTGACTGGTTCAGACTCAAACTGAACTGGACTCCGAAAAGGTCTGGTCCGAGTTCTAGCTGAATTGGCCACAATTCTAATGAACCGGTTTGGCATTAGTTTGGTGGTTCGGGGGCATGCCTGTAAAAGATTCTCCCTTTACAAGCAAGGGGCGAAGCTGCCTTATACTGAGTCAAACCATTGGTCCATCTAGCTCAGTATTGTCTACACAGACTGGCAGTGGCTTCTCCAAGGTTCTCTCAGCCCTGTCTTGGAGACACCAGGGAGGGAGCTTGGAACCTTCTGCATGCAAGCATGCAGGTGCTCTTCTCAGAGCAGCCCCATCCCCTAAGGGGAATATCTTACAGTGCTCACACATGTCTCTCATTCAAATGCAAACCAGGGTGAACCCTGCTTAGCACAGGGAACAATTCATGCTTGATTCCACATGACCAGCTGTTTTCTCCAGACCTTAACCCAAATACACTTCACCAGAATTTAAAGATGGACCAAAGGTGCTCCGGAGCTCCTGGCTAATTTTTTTTACCATCAGTCAGCTTCCCTCACGTTTGCTTGACCCCAATTGCTGAGGTGCTCTGAGAAGCTTCCCAGCTTCAGGCAGTTTTGCAGGTGTAACAAAGCTATTGAAAAGGGTGACAAGCAGTGGAGGGAAATTCTATATGAAGCTAAGCTGTTGCTTTTAATGTATTATGACTTGAATCCTGTTCACGTGCTGGGTCCAGCTGGAGAAATTTTTACCGGCTTCTCATCACCATGTTCTCTGCCTCCACTTAATTCAGAAATTGCTGAAGTGATGCCAGTGACTATAAACAGGAAAAGGGAGAGGACTGAAACAAACTCAGAGAGATATTCAGCTCAGTACAGGTGGATGCTCTTCTTCTGCCATAGTGTGACTGCAAGCAGGCACTTAACCCCGGAGGAGCTGGGTAGAAGGGCAGGCACTTGAGGCTCCTTCACCACACCTACAAGTGCACAACTGAAATGCGTGTTTCTGGTTTGTTTCTAGCAACATACTTCCACTTGCTTCGCAAGCGATTGGGAAGCTGAGCGTGGGCAGTGTTCACTATGGGGCACAAGTCCAAAGCTGGGACTCTGAGAGCCAGGAAGACACCAGGGATCATGGCAGGTCAATAGTCAGGAGAGTCAAGACAGGAGCTGAGAGCCAGTAACCCACCACAGGTCAAGCTGGATCAAGGATCAGGAACCAGAGAATCAAGATAGGAGCCAAGAGCCAGGAACATACCACAAGTCAAGTTGGATCAATGGTCAACAGCCAGAAGGTCAAGACAAGAGTTGGGAGCCAGGAACACATAGAAGGTCAAGTCAAGTCAGGAGCTGAGCAGGTAATTGGGAATCAAGCCATAGGTCACGCTAAACAGACAGGAGAAGTAACAAGACAAACACACCAGTTTAAGGGAACCAAGGTCTACTTCGGAAAGAAGGCCTCTTCTCACCAGTGGCCACATTTGGAAGTCATGAGAAACCTGAGGCAAACTCACTTCAGGTTGGCACCTCGTGACCACCGTTCCCCCTAAGGTGTGCGGCTGTGCACTCACATCCCTCAAGCCTCCCGCGCAGCGAGCCCTAACTGCTACTACTACTATGAATATTTATTTACTGCTTTTCAAGCAAAGTTCTCCAAGCTGTTTACATAGAAAAAACAAACACATAAATAAGATGGTCCCCTGACCCCAAAGAGCTCACAATCTAAAAAGAAACACAAGGCAGACACCAGCAACAGCTACTGGAGGGATGCTGTGCTGGGGTTGGATAGGGCCAGTTGTTCTCCCCCTGCTAAATATAAGATAATCACCACTTTAAAAATATGTTTCTTTGCTCATAGTTATTGCTCGTAATTGCCCCTCGCCTCCACCTCCCCAGTTCACCACTCGGGCTCTTGTGAAGGAGGGAATAGTCGTCTCCTGAGTCCTGCTTACTGCCGCTGCCACGTGGGATTGGGAGCAGCGATTTCCTCCTTCACAAGAGTCCGAGCGGCGGGCAGAGATAGGCAGAAGGGGTGAGTGGAGGAGGGAAAAGGAGGGAGGGGTTGGTGGCTTCCCCCCTGCCCACAGCCCAAGTAGACCCAAGGAAAAAGAATGTCAAGGTAGGGGATGGGGGCGGTGGGGGGGGAGATTTTTTTTTTTAAAGTGTGTGCCACCTCATTAATTATTTCCGTGTGTGTGTGTGAGAGAGAGAGAGAGTGAGAGTGAGAGTGTTATGTGCACACACTGCCTTGATACTTCTGCCTAGAAGAAAACTCTTTCTGCTCACTGATAATAAAAATTAGAGGTAACACCGCTCGTGACGCCTGAATAGTTGGAGCTGCACTCCCAGGACCCAACCGCAGCTCTGATTCCTGCCCTCAGCCCTCAGATGAACCCTTGGTTTTAAGGAAGGTTCATATACCAAAGTGAGGGTCCGGAGGCTGGAATTTGTCATCTGGTTTGGGCAACTTGCCCAAACCAGAGTAAAGGGAGGAAGCTCCTCCCACTGCTTTCCTTGGCTGGCGGGCTTTCCTTCCTGAGTCCCAGAAAGCCCATGCAGCTAGTTTCCACCCCCTTCCAGGCTCAGTGAGTGCAGCTCCCGCTTGCCTGGGAGTGCGTCGGGGCACGGAGAAGAGAATTGTGGGTTCCTTTAAAACCATTCAAACTACTGTGGGTTCATAACTATGTCCAAATGGGCCCTTTCTGTCTGCAGAGCAGCCAGTAACAGGCCTCAGAGGTTGGGGCCAGCAAAGGTCCTGGAAACGCAAGTCACCACAAGAGGCAATGCAGTGTGGAGTCCTCACCGCAGGGAACTCTGGCAAAATCCCAGGAAGATGGTACCATGCGCTTTTGCCAAAAGCTGCGCTTGGCTTGATATTATTTAGTTATTTAATTTATATACCATCCATCCAAAAAAAGTCCCAGGTTGGTTCACAATAAAAAATAAAACCAAATAAAATAAAACCATCTGAAATATTAATGTACAATACACATAATTAACCTATGGAATACACTTCCACAAGATGTGGTGACAGCTAACAGCCTGGATGACTTTAAGAGGGGTTTAGATAAATTCATGGAGGAGAGGTCTATCATGGCTACTAGTTGGAGGGCTATAGCCCACCTCCAGCCTCTAAATACCAGTTGCAGGGGAGCAACAGCAGGAAAGAGGGCATGTCCTCAGCACTAGCCTGTGGGGTTCCCAGAGGCATTGGGGGGGACGACTATTTGAAACAGGATGCTGGACAAGATAGGCCTTGGGCCTGATCCAGCAGGGCTATTCCTACATTCTTAGGTAACATAAAATAAAACCATTCAAAATTATTTGTTTGCTTGTTTGTTTATTTATGTATATACCATCCCATCCAAATTGCTCTGGGTAGTGCACAACAAAAATAAAACCAGTCCTTTAAAAACAATCAATACAGAACAATTTAAAAACAGCACAAAACTATTAACAATTAAAACATTTAAAACAGTTAAAAACCCTGGAAGGCCAGGCTAAACAGGTTTTAAGGGCTCTCCTGATGGCCAACAATGAACTATGGATTTCTGCTGGGAGTGCATTCCACAGCCCATTTTATTAACATAAAACTCATTAAAAACCATTCAAACTACTAAAATATTATTAACAGCCAAGCTAAAATGGTGGGTCTTTATATGGATATGCTGCTTTTCAACAAAAAGTTCCCAAAGTGTTTTACATGGAAATGAATGAATGAATGAATGAATGAATGAATAAAATCAAATTAAATGGCTCCCTGACCCCAAAGGGCTCACAATATAAAAAGAAACATAAGATAGACACCAGCAACAGCCACTGGAGGGATGCTGTGCTGGGGATGGATAGGACCAGTTGCTCTCCCACTGCACAATAATCACCATTTTTAAAAGGTGCCTCTTTGCTCAGTTAGCAGAGGCCATCTCCCTTGCTAACATTTATGCCTCTCTTGAAGGCCTCTAGAGATGATGAAATTCTTTTTCCCACTGGGAGTGCGTTCCACAATCTAGGGGCAGGTACTGAGAAGGCTTGGTCCCAAGTATTTCATTAGGGTGGCTTGAAAAAATATTGAATCTTTTTTTTAAGGTGATTCACTAGAACATCACTTGAGAATCTCTGGTCTAAAGTCAAGTAGTTGCTTTTTTTACACTACCAGAGTTAATACAGCTGAAGTGATTTCAGGGATTGAATCACCTGTAGTCAGGAAGAAGAGGGGGGGGGAGTACAAGAAGAGGGTGGATCTGAAGGTCTGTAGCCGTAGAGTTGAGGATGCCTCAACAGCACGGAAGTATGTTAATTAGACAGTTCATGAAGTGTATTTTCCAGACAATTATGCTGCTAAGATGGGTAAAGTAACTTGGCCCTTGGATGAATGCCTCAACATAACAGCTTCCGAAGTGTGCTCTAATGGCCAAGAAATGTCCTACCTGTCATGTCTTATTGCTTAAATATTTATGCTTATGACATTTGATTCTAGCACTCTATATATCTCGAGCCTGTTTCACTCGCATTAGATATGTCATCAACCACTAGGAGCAGCTGACACTGAGGATTAAAACACGCTCAAATTAAAAACATCTCTAAACAAGGACATGACATGTTTAAAACAGTTGGACACTTGTTCGTTGATTCATTAGATTACGCCAACCCAGATGTTTAATTCACCACTTGCTCTATTTTGCCTTAGCACTTGTGAATAAAATGGGGTAGAATGGGATCCAAATGCTTGTGGAAATAAAAGATTTCAACTCCTGTTTTGACATGCTGCATTGCATCATGAAATAGACCCTGGCATCTCCAAGATAGTGCTGAGAGAGATTCCTGCCTGCAACCTTGGAGAAGCTGTTGCCAGTCTGTGTAGACAATACTGAGCTAGATAGACCAATGGTCTGACTCAGTATATGGCAGCTTCCTATGTTCCTGTGTTCCTGGTATTGTTTCATGAATGTGATGGGAAACAGGGGTCTCTTAAAATCGAACAGAGGTGGTACAAACAACACAAGCAATCAATTATTTGAAATTAACAGGTTTTGTCTTTCTATTCATTCATTCATTCATTCATTCATTCATTCATTTATATTTGTATAAAGGACATATTTGTATACCGCCCACTACCAAAGTCTCTAGGCGGTTTAGAGCAATAAAACAAACCAAGAAATTTTAACAGTTAAAACATTTTAAAAGATCAAATTAAAATACCTATAAAAACTACCAAATAACTAAAAAGTTACAGTTTTACTGGCATTCTGGATTGGCTGAGTTCTTTACACAAGAGATATCTATATCTAGATGATGATATATTCTACTATAGATTTAGCTGGGCAGTACCGAAGACTAAAATGCACAGCCTACGTACGCAGCCATTGTACAACAACACGGACAGTTGTCTGCCTGGAGTGGTATCATTAAGACCAATCTTCTTCCAGAAATCACAAAATGTTTAATTCACATCTTCCACTCACACACTTTGCCCCCGACTAGGAAATTAGCCATCTTTTCTGCCATCCTCGTACACGTGTGTTGAGAAAGGGCGGCACTCCTGAACGAGGGAGAGGAAGTTGTTTTGGCTGGAATACCACAAGGCCCAGGTGGTGCACCCAGCTGCAAGATCTCTAGTTCTTCTTGGCTGTACCCCAGCTCTTCGTCTTTTCAGTGTTCTTTCATGGGTGCTGAAGAAGGAGGAGTAGCAGGAAGGGGCAGTCGGCACTTGACAGTGTTGTTCATAATCAGCAGCTGTCCCAGGTTGGCATTCCTCTCTGGAACGGTTCCTCAGGAGGTGTTTATGCTGAACAGTTCTTCAGCAACCCTGCTGGACCCACTGCCACAGAAATGGTATGTCTCTGGATATTTACATCTCTTTGAACAGAGCCACACTAAAGCATCCTCAAACCTCATCCCCATAGTATCTTTCCACCTTGCAGGCCAAACGTTTTCTGTATTCTTTTTATAGATGGACCTCTTTTCAATTATAGTAATTACAGTGGAATGCCAGTAAAAGACACATCCTGTAATTTCAAATTAATAATCTATCGCTTGTGCTATCATATACATTCTTCTGCATTTTTATTCTCATTGAGCACCAAGTAGATTTTAGGTGCAATACAAATAAATGAATAGCAGCAATAATTATTCTTTTCTTCTTCTTCTTTTGCATCTTCACATTTGCATCTTCACATTCAATATTTATTAGCATTTCTAATATAGGAACATTCAAAATAGGTTTTTTTTCCCAGTTTCTCATCACAATTTACTCACAGTTTGTAATATGTGATACACTCTCTCCGTCATGGATACACACGCATACAAGGTTGTTTGGTTTGGTTTATAATGATGGAAATATTCAGTGTTTGGGGTTTTTAAAAAAACATTCTCATACAGCCTTTAAAAGAAATTTGGGCCCTTTCTAAGAAACCAAGGAAACAGGAATATAAGAAGCTTACTTATACCGAGTCAGAACACTGGTCCATCTAGCTCAGTATTGTTTGCACTGACTGGCAGCAGTTCTCTGAAATTTCAGGCAGGAGTCTCTCCTAGATCTACCTGCCAGGGAGTGAACCTAGTACCTTCTGCATGGAAGTAGATGCTCTGCCTCTGAGCTGTGGCCCCATCCCCCAGTGGGGACTATCTTGCCCATCCAAATGCAAACCAAAGTAGACCCTGCTTAGCAATTCATGCTTATTACCACAAGACTGGTTCTCCTCCACTTATTCAACCATTGCTCAGCCCTCAACCACTGCTGAAGGTGGATCTTTTTTGCAGCCTCCCTGGGGCAAGGACTCAGAGAAGGGCAAGTGTTGTACTGGCAGCAAACAACTGAGGTACTGTCCTATTTACTTGTCTGTGGGTCTATTTGTTAAAAGCACATGCTTAACAGTATAAGAGCTAAGCTACATCCCATGCTCAGTCACCTGTCGTCCCCCTCCACCTTTTCAATATGTAGTCACTGAAAGTGCAATCCGCAGCAGAAGACTGTTGCTGGAGTATCCCCCCTCCACCCACACACACTGATTTTCTAATTCTCTATAAATCTATATAAATCCCTCCCCCAAGGCTGATTTTTATCCTAGCAACTTGTAGCAACTTGTAGAGAAGATGTTTAGTGCAAAACCTGCAGGAGGGGCAAAGGTTAAGATGCTTCTCTTCCATGCAGGTCTTTCACTGTGCATTGCAGCTTCCATAGCTGCATTTTGTAAAACAAGAAAACGTAGGGGACAAACCACTCATGTCTGAATGTCACATATAAACCCCATTCAGACACTGGACTGGTTCGGACGAACATCCTTCTCTACACTTGAGGAGGATGGAGCGCCACTAAAGGACGTGCCAATGCAATCTCCGCATTGTCCCTAATCACATGTGAGGGATGTTCATCTGAATCGCCCCTCTTATATGTGCTGCAAAACACTATTCAAACAGGAACTTGCCAAGGCCCATAGGGGGCTCTTGCCAGTATTAGTCTGACATTTGGCTGCCTCATTTCCTTTTCACAGTGCTTATGTCAACAAGGCCATCTCCTGGCTGTCTAAGAAACTGCATTGCTAGCGCTCCAAACTACAGTTAAAGATAAGCTAAAGGAAAAGGAAAGATTGTGCCGTGGAGTCAGTGTTGACTCCTGGACTCTTTACAGAGAGTGTGTTCATTCACACACCAGCCAAACGTACCCTGAAATCTCTTCAAGATCCTTGGACCCAAATAGGGAGGGGCACTGATGTAGAATCATTAGCATGATAAGAGGGATACTCTCTTTAGAAATGCAGATATAGCTCTTTAGTAATCTCTCTCCCCACCCCCACCCCATTGGCTAGAAAGAAAACACGGAGGCATGCCATGTGAACCTGCAAAAACAAAAACAGAGAGCAGAGAGGAGGGGCTGCTTCAATGCCGCGAGTGTGATTCGAAGTGTGATTCGCTCCATATTTACCCTGCAGCATGAAGCCACGTGTGAATAACTCCCAGGCGACCACAGAGCCATGTGGTTTACTTGGTAGAATACAGGAGTGGTTTACCATTGCCTTCTCCCACGCAGTATGAGATGAGTATGAGAAGGTGCTAAAAGGTGCTGCCCGATATAGGAGTTTCCCATATTCTGGGAAACACTAACAATAGTGGGGGAGGGAAATATGATACACAAAACCAACAACTGTCAGTAACACAGGATCTCATATCACCAGCAGACTACACAGTAACCATTGTGAGTAAATAATTACAAATTAAATAGAATCCCCCAAACCTGCACAATCCAAACACCTCTGGAATTACTGTACTATTTATGGTTTAAATAGTCGGCACCTCAGTTTATCCCCCTCACATAGATTGTTACCATCATGAATACAGTGAAAGCTGTAATACAGAAAGTGCAACAGGGGAGAGGAGTGGGGCACAGCCAGGCCAGGGGTGAGAGCGCCATTTTGTCTTAAGGCCTCTTACTCCAGAGTAGACCCAAATCAAAGACTGTTGGAAAAGTGCTTCTTGTCTGTCGTTTCTGAAGGCACTTCAGCTAGGAAATGAATAATTAGCTCTTGGTGTTAGGGATCTTGGAGGCATGGGATTGGGAGAAATACTGTGGGAACAAATTCAGAGTTAGCATTGAGGGTAGAAGTACACCTTACACGTAGTTCCCGGGTTCTTTTTAGAGGCATTTTTTTCCAACATGGTAAAGCTGCTGAGACTGCTATCCAAAGTAGGAGACTGGGGTGTGTGTGTGAGAATACTATTACCCTCACTAGAATAGTATTACCCTCACTAGAGAAAATAGATGAGTCTTATTATTTCCCCCCAGAAATACAGCTTAGGTGGGATTTTCGTCATAAAATGGCATGAGGGGAAAGGGTTATGAAGTCCTTCTCTCTCTGCTCCGTTCTGCCATTTGAGATTGCAGCCTTATAGCCAGTCATGGGAGTTCTGTAACTGGAATTCTCAACTATATTCTTAACCAATACTATTTTTCAAAAAGCACCATTGGGTGGGGCCCAATCTGTATTGGGGCCATGGGGTAGAGGGCAAACTATTTGTCCCATACAAATTCCTAATTTAAATGCCCTCCTGAAATGCCCTTCCACTATTACTTGTGGAAGAGAAAACTTGCCAACAAAAAATTGTCTTCATACACTTTTCTTTTTCTGCCTAATAGCAGCTTGGCTTTCGGGGTGGGGGGCTGACTGGGGCCATGGCAGGGGGAGGCAAGGGGAAAGGGTTAGATCCCTCTCCCATGCACGATGGCCCCAATCCAAACTGTCCCAACTCTGTGGTTGCTTTTTGTAAACCAAACGATGCCAGGAGTTTTCATCACAGTGGTTGACATACTGCACAATGTTATTATGTGCAACTTATAATGTCGTGTTTGTGCAGTTGAACAAGCACGCTCTTGCACAAGCACAAAAATTCCACAAAAACAATTGTGCGATGGTACGGCCATTATTGCTGTACCATCATGCAACTTGGGGTTGTGCAATTTTTGTTCTTGTACAAAAGCGCTCTCGCACAACTGCACATTATGTTACAACATGCATGTAACATTGCACAGTATATCAGCCAGAACTCCCACATCAGATCTAGTTACCCACTCAGAGTTTGCATTGTATAACAGAAAACAATAATCTCTTTAAAAACCACACATAGTGCCCTTAGTTCAGGTGAAATGATTCCTGTTTAACCAACCCGCAGACAGGAAAGCGTGTTAGGACTGTCATTTAACAGAAGCGATTCCAATCCCAACTCATTTTCATAAGGAAATTATATGATGTTCCAATCAGCACCAGTGTAAGAAAGAATGAAGTCTCTTCTCACAAGGGAAGCCCAGTCTTCTGCAGCCATTGCATAGTATGCAGAATGTGCGAATAAAAAGAGTGAGTGTGACATTCACTCTTGTGAAGCTCATGACAGCCACTCAGAGAGCTAAACACATGTATTATGACAAAATTGCAAACTGCTGGCTTGGCAGTTTATTTGAGAACAGGCGGGGAAGGTGATAGCTCGTCGAAAGTCAGAGAAGAGATCAATATTGAATAAATCAAAACAAATATGTGAAAGGTTCTGAGAACGATATGAAAAATTAAATACCAGGGAATTGGATGCAAGTGCTTCTCAAATTACTATGATAGCAGTACCATGGTTGCCACAGTGGGAAGCCTGGTGTGTGTGTGTGGGGGGGTGAGCCTAGGATGGAAGCCAAGGGGGTATTTTTGGACGAGAAAATCCAGCGATCACACAAGGAGCCGTTCTTTAAGAGGAGGGACTGAATCGGCTTCTAAGAAAGAACACTATTTTTGTTCTACTCTGCAGATGGAGAAACTGAGGACTCTCAAAGGGAGCTGAAGGGAAGTGCTTGGATGCTGTAAATCTTTTTTCCGAGTTGACAGGCATGGTCCAGTTAAAACTGTGCCCCCTAGGTATGACAGGATGTGTACTTGGAAAGTAATCACTTTTAAAAAAAACCCACCCCAAAAACAAAGATTGCAGTTTTATTTATTTGTTTACAAATTTATAACCCTTGACCAAGGTGCCAAGGTAGCAGTGACAACAGAGCATCTGACTTGTTCTTAAATATATTCTCTAATCTGGTAAGAGAGATACCTGTGCAATGTGCATGGTGGAGGGTGGGTGTGCATCCACATGTTGTGCTTGTCTGAACTCCACTGAACTTGAAGAGGGAGTTGGTTAATGCAGATGGCGACGCAGGTCATGTGCAACTCATACAGCCAGGGTGGAATAAACGCCAATGCCTTCTACTAACAGGGCAGTGTCTCCTTTTAAAGTGGTGGCGCTCTTATATGTAGCAAAAGAAGAGCAGCTGCCCTTAGCCAGCCCAGGATAGTGTCTCTCCAGTGACTGCGGCGGCTGTCTTGTGCATGCATGCAGAGGTGCACCTAGGTAGTTTTGGAGCCTGGACCTAAAGGCCTTTGGAGGCCCCCCTCCCCTGCAAATCAAGCATCATCATGCTCGTCTGGGCGACCACACCACCCAGGATAGACTAAAGAGGATTTGGGGGCCCCCAGGGGCTGTGGAGGCCCTGGACTTTGGCCCCAAAGTCCAGGGGTAAGAGTGCCTCTGCATGCATGAGATCAAGTTTGGCGGCCCTGTTGTATTCTATCTAGTATATTTTATGTTTTGTTGTTTAAGATTGTCCCAGTGGGGATCCTGTAGATGGTGGCAGGTGGGTGGGGAAGTGAGAAAGGAAAAGGGAGGGAAAGGAGGAGGAGAAAATGGAGTTGTTTCTGAATAAACTCAGTTAAATTTATATTAGATTGCTTTGTGTTTGTGAGGGAAGCAGCGATAAAACAAGCCCTTTTGGGATAGGGAACTGTTTTCTCATACCTTTTGCTGTGTAAGCGGCTTTGAGAATTTCTTTTGTTGAAAAGCGGCATATAAATATTTTAGAACTAGCTGGGCCGGGCGGAGGGCATCTACGCCTCTAGTTCTCCCCCTGCCCGCCGCCATTTTCTTCCCCGCCCACCTGCCTGCCATCGCCACTGCCTTCTTCTCCCCGCCATCTTTCCTGCCTTGCCCACAAGCCTGTTTGCCGGCACAGCTGCTTTCCTCAAATTCTTACGAGAGCTGCCACACATGGGATTAGCAACGGGTACGTCTAAGAGAAATATATATAGAGAGAGATGATAGTAACAATAAGAATGTCTGACATCCTGACTAACAAAGCATGCACATTAGTAAGGCTTGTGGGGACACAGCAGGAGCCCTCACGCAACACCCTCAGTCCTCTTGTGCTCGTGCTACAGTGCTGTGCAGGAGCACTCATATTTTCAAGTGTGGAAACCTAAGCTGCTTATACTGAACCAGACTATTGGTCCATCTAGTTCAGCATTGTCTACACCAGGAGTTCCCAGCCAGTGTTACTTCAGATGTAGCTGCACTACAACTCCCATCACCCCCAACCACAATAAACTGTAGCTGGGAGTGGTGGGAGTTGAATTTCAGCAACTTCTGGAGTAACACTGATTGGGAACCCCTAGTCTGCAGTGACTGGTAGCGATGTTCCAGGGTTTCAGGCAGGAGACTTTCCCAGCCCTGCCTGGAGATGCCCGGGATTGAACCTGGGACCTTCTGCATGCAAAGCATGGGCTCTACCACTGGGCTAAGATCTCATCCCAGAAGCTTCCGGTCCCATCCCAGAAGCTACGGTCCCATCCGTAACCTTGTTACGACTTTTACTTCCTCTAGATAGTCAAGTTTGACTGTCTTCTCGGTGCTCCGCCAGGGCCGTGTCTGACCCTGGTGGGGCCGATCCGAGGACCTCACTAAACCATCCAATCGGTAGTAGTGACAAAGAGCAGAAATATGTTGCTGACTCACTGATGTATTTCCACTCTTCTAGAGTGCTTCTGGAGTGTGCACAGTACTCAGACGTATTAGCACTCTTGCGCAACAGCGAAAATACAAGAGGATTGAGGGAGTTGTACAAGGGTATCCACTGCATCCTGCAGATCCTACTAAAGCACATGCTTTGTTACAAACACGAATACGGCGGATATTTATATATTGCTTTTCAACAAAAAGTTCCCAAAGTGGTTTAAGGGTAAAGTTGTGTCATCGAGTCGGTGTCGACTCCTGGAGACCACAGAGCCCTGTGGTTGTCTTTGGTAGAATACAGGAGGGTTTTACTACTGCCTTCTCCCGTGCCTTTCAGCATCTTCCTGTATCGCTGCTGCCTGATATAGGTGTCTTCTATAGTCTGGGAAACATACCAGTGGGGATTCGAATGAACAACCTCTTGCTTCCTAGGCAAGTTACTTCCCCGTTGCACCATTAGAGGGCAGTTTACAGAGATATAAATAAATAAAATGGCTCCCAGTCCCCAACGGGCTCACAATCTAAAACAACAACAACAACAACGAGACACCAAAAACAGCCATGGGAGGGATGCTGTGCTGGGGATGGATAGGGCCATTTGCTCTCCCCACTGCTACAGAAAGAGAATTGCCACCTTTTAAAAGGTGCCTCTCTGCTCAGTTAGCAGGGCCGATAGTTCCCAACTGGCCCCAGATGTTTCAAAGAAAGAAAGAAAATGCTGTGGAAATATGCAAGTGTATGTACCTTCGTGAAATGAATTGTGGCCCCTATCCATGTATCTTATTTTAAGGTATTAAATTATTCTCATAAGAAATATTAGATCATAAGGATGCAACTTGAGAAAATACTACCTGCTGTGAAAGGATTAATCTCACATCTTTTCAAGCTTTCAGCTCTAATTCCCCCCACCCCACCCCGGTCCCTCATTTATGTATCTTTGGTTCTTGTCAGGCTGAACAGAGTAATGCTCCTTTAATAAAACAACTATCAGCAGCCTTAGCAGAATATATGGATTTTCTTTACCCTTAAGTAAGCATTTAAATGTAATAAATTAGGAAAATTAATAAAGATCTTCCCAGGATGATGATTTTGTATTTTTCAGTATAATTTTACTTGAGCCTTGTACTGGGTTATTCATCAGTTTATTTTTGCAGGGATATAAATGGAAGAATATGTGGACATATATAACAATAATGCAATGATGAAATCTGATATTGTATGATGGCAGGCTTTATAGAAGCCCAGTTACAAGTTAAATCCAGGATTCAGTGGATTAAAATCAAATAAAAGCTACTACAAGGTCTGCTGCTCTGAAGGATTTCTTACTTAATCTTATAAGCAATCAATGATATCTAAATATATTGGGGATGCAGTTTGTAGCCTGAAAGTCATGGGAGGTGAAAAGGTATGCCTGGCCACATCTGTTGCAAGTTACATTCTGCCCCCACCCCCCAGTAAAAAAAAAAAAAAAGCCCTGGTAAACTATATCTGATATGGCAAAATAGGACATTAAATTAATAGGGCAGAAATTGTCCTGAGCATCTCTGTTTTATGTTTAGTGGCTGATGTACAGAGCAAGGATGGAAGCAGAGCAGCAGAGAAGTGGCAATTTTGTATGCCCTCTCCTTCTCCAGGAAGCCCTTTGTGCCACCTGAAAATATGACACTGAGGGTTGAGCAGTCCTCGGGGACATTTTTTGGGTGACACAGAGGACTCCCTGGGGAAGGAGAGAGTGTCAAAAATATTCCCTTTTCTCCTGCCCCAGTGAAGTTAGTTCCTTTGTGTGCACCCCTACACTACAAGGCAGCTTCCATTGTAAATTTATTCTCCCAACATCTTACCTAGGCTCCACAGGCTTGTAAATTTTTCAGGGTTGGTGGTCTGGAGGCATGCTGATAGACCAGTCAATCAAGGGAGGGTGGGAGGGAGGGAGGAGGAGAGCAAGAAAGTCAGGTCAGAGACAACAGTTTTATACAACAATAGAGAATGCTATTGGTCCCTAGTACCCACTGATCCTGGTGGTGGTGATGTGTGGTGCCCTGTATATATGGAGTGGTGAAAGCAGGCCAGCAGCTCCTTCTCTTGGTGATTCTGAAAATAAGGAGGCGACTGAGTCCCACTACAAGTTAGGGATGTACAAACTGATTCAAGTACAAATCGATTTGTACCTGAATCTAGCTGATTAGGGTGATTTGGAGACAAAACAAATCACCCCATGGTCCACTGGCTAGATTCTGGTACAAATCAAATTGCATCTGATTCGATTTGAATCGATTCAAGATTTGGATTCCCTCCTATTAATTCTCCCAGCTTTCTTTTAAAAAATCAAAAAATCTAAGTCCTAGCCCTTGTGGAAGTGGAGTTATGGAGCAAAATGTGTGGTCACTTTTTTTTCAAGTGTTTGGATTCCTTGGTGTATAATAACTTTCCCTCAATGAACCTCTATGAGGATTCATTACACAACTTCATTTCTTCTATTCATTTTGACTGTCTTTTCGACAGTGCCAACTGTCAACTGCCGCGTGCCAACTACACCCCACTCCTACCCACAAGGCAGTGGGGTACTACTCAGTTTATGTTGTAGGTCCCCCCCCCCAAGTGTTTAGGCTCTTTGGTGTCTAATAATCTTTCCTCATAATGAATCCCTATGAGGATTCATTACACACCAAAAAGTCTAAACACCTCAAAAATTCCTAAAATATAAACTGAGTACCCAGTGGTTTGTGGGTTGTGGGGTAGTTGGAACATGAGATGCCACTAATTTCCCACCCCCACCTGCAAAGCAGAGGGGTCAAAATGAACAGAAGAAATGAAGGTGTGTAATGAAGACACCAAATAATCTAAACACTTAAAAAATACCTAAAAAATAATCTGAGTACCCCTGTGTGTGTGTGTGGTGTAGTTGAAACATGGCAGTTGACAGTTGGCACTGTCCAATGAGAGTCAAAATGAACAGAAGAAATGAAGGCATATAATGAACCCTCATAGGGATTCATTATGAGGAAAAGTTATTAGACACCAAAGAATCTAAACATTTCAATATTCCTAAAAATTAATATGAGTACCCCACTGCCTTGCAGGTGGGGTGGGGTGTAGTTGGCACATGACAGTTGACAGTTGGCACTGTCCAGTGACAGTCAAAATGAACAGAAGAAATGAAGGTGTGCAATGAATCCTCATAGGGATTCATTAGGAGAAAAAGTTATTATACACCAAAGAATCCAAACACTTGAAAAATAATGACTGCACATTTTGCTCCATAACTCCACTTCTACAAGGGCTAGAGCTTAGATTTTTTTTTTTTTTTTAAAGAAAGCTGGGGATCCATTTTAGGGTCAGGATATGGCAACTTCGAATCCTCATTGTTTCCTATGGTGGCAATGTTCAAAATCAGTAAAAAACAACAAAAAAACCATTACATATCAACCAAGTGTCCCACTGCCTTGAAATTTGGTTGCTAGGTGGCATCCATGGGGACCTACCCACCACCCAAATTTGGCGCCCCTAGGACCTTGTTATGTGGTCTGAATTGGTCCAAATCCAAATCAAATCAAAGCAAATACAAATCGAATCTGGGGTGATTTGGAGGGGGTAGATTTGGATACAAAACAAATCAGGGGTGATTTGTTTTGGGCACAAATTGAATCAAAAAATTTGATTTGTACAAATCCCTACTATGAGTTCCCTGGGTTTGAGACCCCTGCTGCTTTACTGAGTTTCCCACCAACTTAAATTCTCCAGGGAATGGTTGGCTCTGAATGCACGCCATCTCCCTTGGTATTTGGCTTGGTCTTGCTAGCTTGAGTAATCTGCTGTTATTTTCTCTCTGCAGAAAATTTCTTTGGTGTCTTTGTTTTCTTTTGTGTGACATAGAGCTCTGAATGGCTTGGGACCAAGATACTTGAGAGAGCACTTTGCCTGATATGTCCTGACTCTGACCTTAAGATCTTCTTTGAAGACCCTGCTCTGAGTGCTCCTGCCAAATGAGGGGAGGTGGGTGGCTACTAGGGAGAGGGCCTTTTCAGTGGAGGCACCCCATTTATGAAATAGCCTCCCCAGTGAAGCTCCCCTGGCATTGTCACTTTGTTCTTTTAGACACCAGGTGAAGGCCTTTCTGTCACTCAGGCTTTTAAAAATGGATTTTAATTTTTTTTAAAAAAGGTTTTGTATTGTATTTTCTATTTTCCATTCTAATTTGTTTGTTTTGTGCCCAGAGACATAAGCTTTGGGTGGTATATAAATGTGCTAAACAAACAAACAAACCAACAACAAACAAACAAACAAACCAACAAACAAATAAATGTGTTTTAATTGGATGTTTTTACTGTTGTGTTGTTGTGAGCTGCCCAGAGAACACTTTTTTAATGGGGTGACTAACAAATCAATTTGTTTGTTGTTTGGTTTGCATAGGCTGCACTTTAGGCCTGGTGGCAGGGAGACCAATTGATCCTCAGAGGGTGAAAAGAGCATCAAAGGAGAAGCAGGACCTCCGGCAACTTCAAACGTAAGGAATGATGCTGATGGCAGGCAAAGGTGGCTCTTAGAAACAAGGGCTGACATACCACAAAAGGTTACATTAGCCTGGTAATGATGTGTACACGCAAGCTGTGCAACTGTGTAAACTGTGCAAACACAAAAAGTGCACAAATAATGACACAAAAGTAAGCCTATTGGAAATAACAGGCTTACTCTTATGTAACAACAGGTTGAGCCATTTGTTTGAGTAATTTGTGCAGTTGTGCAACATGCGTGCAAGCAATGTGACTGGGCTGACGTACCCTTGCGTGGTATGTCAGCCAATGGCTTGAACTTCATATCTATTACATTTCATAAGAGACTTGCCAAGAAATGATATGAATATAAAGCAGTGCTTTACACATTACATATGAACTTTACCTCTATGGAGATCACAGGTATAGCGTCTCTGGCTCTCTCTCTTCTTCCTTTTGGTTTCTTAGCACTAGGCCTTGTGGTAGATAGCAGGCAAATGGTGATGTAAACAAGAAGGATCTATTCTGGCTCCTTCTGTGCTAAACAAACTAACAACACAAGTGGTTGTCAGATGGTGAGAGACACAGTCAGTAGGGACAGAACAGTCTCTTTTATTTCACATTTCTAAGGGATTTTTTTTTTAAATGGAGCTTAAAAACCAAGCCAATGGAAATAAGGTGTTAGTGTACTTGAATCTTCTCCAGTCACCTGGAGTTTCTCTAGGCTCTGTTTTCCCTTTGATCAGCTCAGAGCACTATGTGGCACCCCCTAAAATCACATTTTATTTCCCACTTCAGGCTGACCTTTTGAGATCTTTTGTCTTTCTATTCTCCACCCCTAGATTTTATGTGGGAGTCAGTGGGACTCAACATTAAGGATCAGAGTCAAGTTTTCACTGTGGACAGGTCCATGATTCTGTACACTGAATGTTGGTTGCACTAAAGCTCTATTCAGGCATTCTGTTTATGAGTGCACAGATGTCAGTACGAGTGTTCAGCATAATGTCTGAAAAGGGCCCAGGTCAGGCATTTTGTTTTACGAGCGTACAGATGACAGTACACTCGTACAAGATTTTGTATGAATAACTGTACCAGCATTCATTTTAAAAGTGAACCTGGGTATAGGCCTATTGAATGCAGGTTCAAGATAGGAAGTACATTGCAGTACTTGAATTCAACATAACCTGTGAATAACTGTACCTGGGAACAGATCTGTACCTGTATACATGACACACTTGTTGTACAAGTGTTGGACACAATGTGTGAATAGCGCTATAATAATATATAATTTTTTTACATTTGCATCCTACCCATACCTGCCATGAATAGGAAAATAGGACATGGTATGAGGTATGATCCTACCCCTCTTCAAGGAACTCAGGATCTGGGATTTCAAGGTATATGCTGATGGGATCTGAGCTGTCGGTGACTGACCAGGAGAGGGATCTTGGGGTCGTGGTGGACAGCTTGTTGAAAGTGTCGACTCAAAAGGCCAATTCCATGCTAGGGATCATTAGGAAGGAAATAAAGAATTAGGAATGGAAATAAAACTGCTAATATCATAATGCCCTTATACAAAACTATGGTGCTCCCACACTTGGAGTACTGCGTACAATTCTGGTCACCACATCTTAAAAAGGACATTGTTGAACTGGAAAAGGTGCAGAAGAGGGCAACCAAGATGATCAGGGGCCTAGAGCACCTTTCTTATGAGGCAAGACTACAACACCTGGGGCTTTTTAGCTTAGAAAAAAGACGACTGCGGGGAGACCTGATAGAGGTCTATAAAATCATGCATGGTTTGGAGAATTTGGAGAGAGAGAAATTCTTTTCCCTCTCACACAACACTAGAACCAGGGGTCACTCCATGAAATTGATTGCCAGGAGGTCTAGGACCAACAAACGGAAACCTTTTTCACACAACGCGTGATCCACTTGTGGAACTCTCTGCCACAGGACATAGTGACAGCCAACAATCTGGATGGCTTTAAGAGGGGTTTGGATAACTTCATGGAGGAGAGGTCCATCAATGGCTACTAGTCAGAGGGCTGTGGGCCACCTCCAGTCTCAAAAGGCAGGATGGCTCTGAGAACCAGTTGCAGGGGAGTAATGGCAGTAGAGAGGGCACACCCTCAACTCCTGCCTGTGGCTTCCAGCAGCATCTGGTGGGCCACTGTGAGAAACAGGATGCTGGACTTAATGGGCCTTGGGCCTGATCCAGTAGGGCTGTTCTTATGTTCTTACATCAAGCATATCTAGATCGGTCTCTGGATCAAAGGAGAGTGACACCCAATGTTTTAGGAACACAGGAAGCTGCCAAATACTGAGTCAGACCATTGGTCTATCTAGTTTAGTATTGTCTACACAGACTGGCAGTGCCTTCTGCAAGGTTGCAGGTAGCAATCTCTCTCAGCCCTATCTTGGAAATGCCAGGGAGGGAACTTGGAACCTCAGATGCTCTTCCCAGAGCAGCTCCTTCCCCTGAGGGGAATATCTTACAGTGCTCACATGTGGACTCCCATTCAAATGCAACAAGGGTGGACCCTGCTTAGATAATGGGACAATTCATGCTTGCCACCACAAGACCAGCTCTCCTCTCTTTTCTTGATATTTGAATGAGATGTGGGGGGGGATCCCTCCTCATAACCCATGTTCTTAATACTATCAGAGACTGAAGGGTGTTAAGAGTGCCGTATCTGTCATATACCAGATTCTCAAAGCCTTGATCTTGGGAACAGAAGAGAACAGCTTGACACTGTACATCACCCTTCTATTATACTTTCCCTACACATTAAATCACTATTGTTCTTCTTGCAGACACATTTATTGTAAGTTCCCTATTTGTTGTTAACTAGCAAAATGAACACTGGTAGGATGGATAAGATATACATGAAGGAAAGGCCTATATATTGCCAGGAGCTCTATGCAGAGAGACAGTACAAGATGTCCACGAGGACCCTATTAACAGTTGCTGTGCTCCTCAATGTCAAGTGTGACAGCGGCCTGATGTTTCTCTCACCACAGTGGTGTTCCCAAGTATGACACTTGACGTTTCTCCATAGGAGTGAATAGTAGTCATTAAGGCAGTTCACACTGTTGTTAATTCGGTGGGACGTGCATCCTACCCATTTTTGAGAGTGGTGCGTGCTCCCGGTTCTTGACAATGCCATCCTACCCAGCAGTTGTACCCAGCATTTTAAGAAGGTAGGCAGGAAAGCTGTCCTACCCAGATCCTGTCTCACAGGTGATCACTCCCCCTCCGCCTACCTAGGTTTTTGCTAGGACACAATCAAAAACTGGGAGCACGCACAACTCCCAAACCTGGGTAGGACATCCTGCGTGGACTGCCTTGCTGACTTGCATGGGAGAAAGTAATAGAAGGTGGGCTCTGTGTGTGTGTGGCATAGGCTTTACTTAGCTACACGCCTGCCACGATATGGAGGGATTATTTGAGTTTTGGTGTGCACTGCCCATTAAAGTCTTCTTCTTAATGGGATTCCTGTGGACTCCCCACTGTCAGGGGTGCTGGGAAGGTTTGGGGAGGGACAATAGCTTAGTGGTAGAGCATATACTTTGTATGTAGAAGATTCTAGTTGTTCTCCATGACTCCAGTAAAGGGAGCACAAGGGGGCAGGCGGGGGGCAGAGGCAGGAGACTACCTGCTTTCCCCCAGATAAGAGTGGAGGTGGGGGGAGGCAGCCAGGGCCAACAGGTATCCCACAATGCACTGCAAGATCAGTGCGGTGAACATAGGGACATAGGAAGCTACCATATACTGAGTCAGACCATGGGTCCATCTAGCTCAGTGTTGTCTACACAGACTGGCAGAGGCTTCTCCAAGGTTGCAGGCAGGAATCTCTCTCAGCCCTATCTTGGACATGCCAGGGAGGGAACTTGGAACCTAGATACTCTACCCAGAGTGGCTCCATCCTTAAATCTTACAGTGCTCACACTTCTATTCTCCCATTCATATGCAATTGGGGCGGACCCTGCTTAGCTAAGGGGACAAGTCATGCTTACTACCACAAGGCCAGCTCTTGGGAAAGTGCTGTGCTGCCTGGCTACTCCTCCCCGCAGTTCTGTGCTTGCATGCAGAAGGTCCCAGGTACACTCCCTGACATCTCCAATTAGGGCTGGGAGAGGCTCGTACCTGAAAACTTGGAGAGCCACATGCCAGCCGGTGCAGATAATACTCAGATGCTGCTGCTGCTGCTACTGATATTTATATGCCACTTTTCAACAAAAGTTCCCCAAATATGAAAATAAATAAATAAAGATGGCTCCCTGTCCCCAAAAGGCTCACAGTCTAAAAAGAAAACAAGATAGACACCAGCAACAGCCACTGGAGGGATGCTGTGCTGGGGTTGGATAGGGCCAGTTGCTCTCCCCCTGCTCAATAAATCACTTTGAAAAGGTGCCTCTAGAGATGGACCAGTGGTCCGACTCAATATCAGGCAGCCTCCTATGTCCCAGTGTTCCAGCATAATAATGATATAATAGAAATATGGGTGAATTAAAACATCCATGTGATATTTTATAGACAATAATTTGTTTTTGTTTAATCATTGTTTTTGATAATAATTATTTGACAATTTTGACAATCGGTTATTTGACAATAATTTGTTTCATTTGTTCTTATCTTATGAGATTCTTTTTTACTTTATCTTGTGAAATTTTAACGATTTTTACTGTTTTATAATTTGTTTTAAATTTAGGACACTGCTTAGAGATGTACATATCAGGCAATACAAAAATATGATAAATAAATAAATAAATAAGTTGTATCCAAAGGTTCTCTTCTACCAAAAAAGGGCTCCTTCCTCTGAAACAGGGGTTTTTAACCTTGACCCCCAGACGCTGTTGGACTAGAACTCCCATCTTGAAAATAATGGTTTTCAGCTGTTGTGGCTGGGGATGATGGGAGTTGTAGTCTAAGAACACCTGGAGATTTCCCAGACAGCAGGCTTTTTCTGCGAGGCTATACTGTGAGTTTGAAGTTCCACTCCAAATAAACCAAAGCAAAAAGTGGATTTTTTGACCCTGGATATAAGTAAGGCTACCCTCTTACTGCGCAATGAAAACCTCGAATTATGAAATTTGGCTGATATGTGAACGCACATCTCCATTCTGGAGGAGATACAAACTAAAAGCCGGGTGTAAAAAAACTTCCTGGGGACCCAACATTGGGAATGTTTGCTCTGAAGGAAGCTCCTTCTGTCGGAGGAAGGGAACTTTTGGATACAACCCCACAGCTCAGTTGTGTTAGCAGCATACACAATATTAAATAGGCCAAAAAGCCAATAAAAAACCGGTTCCAGAAATGCAGTGACAGCATGACTCGCAATGAAACCATGGGGGTCCTGAGCCTCACAGAAACATGTCAGAAGAGCTTGCATAGATACTATTGCTATCAATGTTAAACAAAGATATCCTTTACAAAGAAGGGACCTTCCAATTGCCCAACACCCGGTAACGTTAATGCTTATTTTATTACCACCAAGGTAATATTTTCTCAGTGTGATGTACTGACCCTAGAAAGTGGAGGAATAATGGATCTCGAGCCCATAATAGCTATTCCGAGCAAAATGGCAAAGTCAGTTGTGTAGTGAAATCAGTCACTGAACCCATCAATGAGAATGGCCCCCTCCCTGCTTCACCTCCTTCCTTATGCCTAAGAAATCTCCCCTATTCAATCTTTAGGCTCTGAACCCAAATGACCTTTGAAAGGTGAATTTATGATCATTTTCAACACCCTCGGTATCCATTCCCTTTCCTGGCAAATAGGAATAAGAAATAGAGGGTGGGGGAAAAAAAATCCCTGTTAACAGTACATTTCCAGCTAATGGTTAAAATGTCACGGTAATAATGTACAAGTTCCGTCCGGCTCTCCAACGTGGAATCGGAGGCAGTTTTGACAAGGGCCGTTGTGCCACTTCACTCTAGCTAAAGACTCTGCCACTGCCTCCTTCCCCCTTTCAAGGCTGCCGTTTGGAAGCAGCCTCTGCGTTCCCACCAGGACACCCGTTGCCAGCTCTGTACTGTACTTCATTAGGCATCTCTATTTAATGGTTTCCACAAAAGCCATCATTTTAGCCCAACTGCCTTGACTAAATTAAAATTTCTAATCTCTGTTTTAGTGTTCGGCAACTGATGTCTACATAAGCAAAACTGGTCAACATCTGCTGGTGGGTTGGCCCAAAGTTCGGTAAAGATGTACTTCACATTTCTGAAGCATGTGCAAAGTAACAACGTCCGAATTCTCCGGAGAGCTCTCATGATTTTACTTCGCCATTTGTTCAGACACACTTTAGCAGCATATAAGCCATACAGTTGATTCTCCCCTTGGTTGCCGTTTTATCTGTAGTGTCATTTTGAGTAATTGGGGTATGGTAGCTGATCAACTTTCAGGTTTCTCATTGGCAGAAAGGGACTGTATTGGCACCAAGAAAGGATATGATGGGTCCTTTCGGTGCCTGAGCAAGTGCTCTTTCTTTTGCACTTGGCTACCCAAGGCCGTTAGGAAATAAGCTTAATAAAGCCTCTAAGTGCACACATCTTCACTGTTCTCAGCCAAGGGGTTGCGGAAAGCTAAGAAATATTTTAAAGCCCTGCGAAAAGATGGTAAATGTACATATTTAGCCAGTGATCTGTGAAAGTTTTTGAATTAGGTTTTAAAGCTTTGTTAAGACCAGAACGCACAGATGTTGAAAACAAGTTCAGATGTAGCGACAGATGGTATTTGATTATGAAGCAGACTGTTCATATAATACAAAGATGCTGCTTCTGCCATACACAAGTAACAGCAGAGAGTGCAGTAGAAATTTTGGAAGGCAGAGCAGTTCAAGAGGTTCTTTGTGTGGCAATAACTTTAACATTTTTTTCCAGCAGTGTTAGAAATTGGGATAATTTTCTTCCTTATACAGGCAATGCTCTCTTCTTCTCCTCCCATTTTTCTTGCCTTATTATTCCTCTTTCAGTTATACAAGCCCTTTGCCTTCCCATAGGTCAGTATTGCATCAGTGTACATGTCCCCTAGATTTAAATATCTAAGTACTTCTCTATTTGTATAGATATCAATTTATAGACAGCTTTGTCTGCCTAAATATCTGTTATTCTCTCACTTTCTAAATGGGACCGTTATCTGTTCTACTGAGAACATGAATTATTGCCACAGTACCAGATGATGGCTGAGAGCCTCTTCATACATTATTTTTAGGCATTTATCTACGATTTTTAAGGCTACACCTTAAAACATAAAGTATGAAAGCAACAAAAAATGAGTGCCATGCATCACAAAAAGCCATGGTTTCATTGGAAGCTGCTGTCCACTGAGTCTGACCATTGGACCATCTAGTGGAGCATTGTCTACTCTGAATGGCAGCAGCAAATTCCAGGCAGGAATTTTTCTCAGCCCTAACTCAGATTCCAGGGACTGAATCTAGGATTTTCTGCATGCTAAGCAGATAATTTGCCCCATCCCTTATGATTGCCTGCAGCTTTCTTTCCAGTGTGCATCCAGAGGCAAACCTGGGTTTACCCTCAGTAATGTGTGAAGGAGCTAAACAGACTTTTTGGAAATATTCCACAGAAGTCTTCTTCTTCCACAGAAGAAGAGACATACTTCCAAGTGAATGTACTTAGGACTGGGCTGCCCGAGGTGAGAAAAACTGCAAACTGCTATGCTTTGGGGTAGTTTATGCTAGGAGAAATACATTTCTGGTTCCCAATATCCTAATTTGCTGAATTGCCAGTAGAAAATGATTATGTTGCCTGCTTCCCCAGCCCACCCCCTGCCACTTCAGAGCCAAGCTAGTATGAAGCTGATTCTGGAAAAGCCTGCTTGTTTGCCTGCCTCACCCACTCTGGTAATAATATAGTTCCTGGAAATACTTTACCATGTTCCCATTGCCCCAAGTCGAAGAATAAATATGAACTGGTAGCAGAGGATGTAGGCGAAGAATCAGGAGTTCCAGCTTGAAACAGTCTATGTTTGTGGCATACGGATAGGCTGTGCTGTGAAAGCAGTCCCCGGGCTATATGTGCTGGTGATAAATGTCAAAGCAGTCGCTTTGCAGCGCCATACGGAAAAAGGTGTCCGGACAAAATTGGAAGGTGCCCTGTTTCTTTCCATTTTGTTACCAGGAATTCCTGACTCTCTAGTGCTGTGCCAGCAAGTTCTCCAAAGTCAACATTGGTTTGGGGCACCCCGGCTGTAACAATGTCAGAACTCAAATCTAAGATGAAAAGTGTGGCGTTTTGGGTTAATCCATTCCTTGATCCAGGTCAGCTTTTGAGTGAGGCTTTAGTTACTTGTATTCCAGTCCTGGAGTAGAGGCGGAGCTAACAAACAGCCAGCAGCAAGAGCACGGAAAAGCTCTAGCTCTTTCTCTTGCTCTAGCCTTTCTGAACATAATATCTATTTTATTGAACTATTAATTTTCCTGTCATAGGAACATAGGAAGCTGCCACATACTGAGTCAGACCATTGGTCTATCTAGCTCAGTATTGTCTTC
Source organism: Hemicordylus capensis (assembly GCF_027244095.1). Taxonomy (NCBI): domain Eukaryota; kingdom Metazoa; phylum Chordata; class Lepidosauria; order Squamata; family Cordylidae; genus Hemicordylus; species Hemicordylus capensis. Next base: position 418,430,491 of record NC_069657.1, read on the forward strand.
ACCGACTGGCAGCGGCTTCTGTCATTGCATACCATGACTCTTTCCCTTGGAGTCTCTACAAAAAGAAAGCCCCCAAGGGTAGGGTCTTCTTTTGCCCAGACATATGCCCCCATGGATCAATGGTGGTGGTGGGGGTGGGTCGAAGAATAAATGTGAGGAGAAATGTGGGGGTGGGTCGAAGAATAAATGTGAGGTGGGAAGAGTCACATGGGTCCATTACATGAATAGAAATCCCTATTCTCCCACACATATCTCTTAAACCGACAAGCCCCCAGCGTAGTTTGGAAATGAATGCACCTTCTGTTGTGATCAGTTTTGTCTATGAGTGTTTTGTGTAGTACAGGTTCACCAAATTTGCAGAAGTAGTACTTGGACACATCTATGCTATATATAGCTTTATTCAAGTTGAATGGTTATGGTTTCCCCCATAGAGATCTTAGTTTTGTGAGGTTGTTAAGAATTTGCTGTTAGAGAGCCCATAAATCCTCCAGCCTCTCTGGAGTAAAGGAATGACTATTAAACCAGTTGAAGTGTGTGTCATTGATACAACACTGTGAATATAATGCACCTTTTCCACTGAGTGTGACATAAGTGAGCTGAACAGCAATTTCCAGGTCATTATTTTATTTTATTTTATTTTATTTTATTTTATTTTATTTTATTTTTACCAGCATCTATATCCTGCCTTAGTACAAGGCAACTAATAATAACGTTCAGTGAAAAATTTTCAGTATAAAACTATAATAGGGTAAAAGAATTTAAAATATCACCACTGAAACCAAACCTTCATCCAGTTGATTAGCTTTGCAGAAAAAACAAGTCTTCAACCACCACTTAAAAACAGGCAAGGATTGGGGCTTGGCAGATATCTCTGAGGAGAGCATTCTAAACCTGTGGAATCACCACTGAAAAGGCCCTGTCTCTTGGGAACACCAGATGAATATCCATCAAATGTAGGCATGTGAGCAGAACATCTGAGGCTGATCTCAGAACTCTGGCAGGTTCAAACAGGACCCAAGGGTACAACAAAATCCACCCACAAATGTTTATTTCATAGAAAAGCTGAACGACAATCTCAGCTCCAAACCTTTCTTTTGTCACCAGCTTCTTCTGGCAACCCAGAAGAAGCTGGTGAGAAGCAAGGGCAATGCTCAAGCTTTTGTTGGGGTATGGTACCACCACCTGTGAATGAAAACTGTAGCCTTGTTTCTATTTCCTCCATGCTTCAGATAGATGTTATATATGTAGGGGGGGAAATACGTTGGCACGGTGGGAGTGCCATATCCACAGGCTCCACCCCTAGCATATCCACATCTCTTGCCACAGTGCTGTAACATTTGTTCTTTCTTCACACTCGCAGTGTCTGAAAAGGGCTACACTGGTACATGAGGCACACAATGTGCAAACGACAAGTACCAAATAATCTGGAAAATAGTTTGCTTTTATGATGTGTGTTGTCCTTCCTTGGTGGGATAATAGAGATGACCAGCAATTTCAGTGAAAGGGAACTCACACTGGGTGGGCTCTCTGGATTAGAAATATGTGAGTTAACCTTGCAACACAGACCAGGAGCAGCCCAAGATATGGGGCTGCCAGATGCAAAGGGCAATATAAAGCCTAGCAGTGGTGGGAGGGGGATATCTTTTATTGGTTTGTTTGCTTGCTTGCTTATTTATTTATTTATTTATTTAGCAAATTTGTATACCAACCACTACTGAAGACCCCAGGTGATTTACAGCATAAAACAAACCAAAAATTGAACAGTTAAAACATATAGAAGATCAAATTAAAATACCCATAAAAACGCACCAAACAACTAAAAAGCTTGACTGAAGAGATGTGTCTTTAGCTGTTTCTCAAAAGCCAACAGGGATGGAGCAGCTCTAATCTCCGCAGGAAGTGCATTCCACAGCCCTGGGGCAACTACAGAGAAGGCTCGGCATTCAGTTGCTACCAGACGAGCTGGTGGCACCCTCAGACGAGCCTGCCTTAAAAATCTTAATAGGCGGCAGGGTTCATAACCAAGAAGGCATTCTCTTAAATACCGTGGGTTGCTCAGCAGGGGCCTGACTAGGTTCGACATCTTCAATATATGCTCTAGTGCAGGGTTTCTCAACGTGTGGGTCCCCAGATGTTATTGGACTTCAACTCCCATAATCCCCAGCCCCAGTGGCCTTTGGTTAGGAATTATGGGAGTTGAAGTCCAATTACATCTGGGGACCCACACGTTGAGAAACCCTGCTCTAGTGAGAGGGAGACCTTGTTGTAGTTTGTGTCAAGAATGGCCCCAAGATGTTGCAGGGCTGGGGAAGAGGGGGAAGAAGAGGCATGCCCCAATGGGTGGGGGATATGAACAGCATACCCCAGTGTGGTGAGGAAGGGTGGTGGCAGCAAGTGGCAGGGACCTGTGGGCTGGTGCCTATGGTGTTGGGGACCAGCACCTGCTGCCCCCTGCATGCCTGCGCCTGAGGTGACCACACCTCCCTGCCTCATGGAAGGGCCACCTCTGGTACAGCCACACCTTGGGTATTATTTGATCCCTTGGGAAACGGAGTGTTTTTTCACTTTATTGGCAGAAGGTCCTGGGTTCAATCCCAGGCATGTTGAGGTGGGGCTGAGAAAGACTGGTATCTGATGTTCTTTTATGTTGCTCCCTTTACTGGGATATACTCCATGAATCAATTTTGCCAATAAGTATCCAAGCACATTAAAAGATTTTAAAGTTCTGCTCCTCCTGTCTGATCAACACTCTGATATTTCCTGAAGCGTTGCTAAATTTTGTGCTGCAGCTTGCAGAATTCGTAAATTTGTTTGTTTGTTTGTTTGTTTGATTTATATACCACCCTTCCAAAAATGGCTCAGGGCGGTTCATACAGAGAAATAACAAATAAATAAGATCCACACAAATGGTGTGTGGATACCAATTAGAACACAAATGCTTGCTGTCTGTCCATCCGACCTGCACCCCATACATACCACAAGAACGGTGGTGATGGGGAGGGCATGAGAGAGGGGAGCAGGGGTCCGTGGGGAGTTGGTGTTGGCCTGGGGCTGAGAGCAGAGCGGGTGGCCGGACAGGTCAAGTGGCGCTCACTGATGACATCAGGTGGGAGGCATGGCTGATGGAGACGGCTGCCAAGCCAGAGGCAGGGGGTGGGGTCAGAGAGAGGAGAAAAGGCGGGGGGAGCTCTGTACTGAAGGGGCTAATAAAGCATATGAGGGAGGATACAGGAGCTTGGCTAGTGATGAGGGGCAGACGAAGAGGCTGTAGTCTGAGCAACTAGCCCTAGGGCAGAACTGCCAAGGAGTGCTGCTAACCTGGGTGCTGCTAACCCATAGGAACATAGGAAACTGCCATATACTGAGTCAGACCATTGGTCCATCTAGCTCAGTATTGTCTTCATAGACTGGCAGCAGCTTCTCCAAGGCTGCAGGCAGGATTCTCTCAGCCCTATCTTGGAGAAGCCAGGGAGGGAACTTGGAACCTTCTGCTCTTCCCAGAGCAGCTTCATCCCCTGAGGGGAATATCTTGCAGTGCTCACACATCAAGTCTCCTATTCATATGCAACCAGGGCAGATCCTGCTTAGCTATGGGGACAAGTCATGCTTGCTACCACAAGACCAGCTCTCCTCTCCTCTTTCTCTGAGGCCTGGCCCAGGTGCTTCCAGTTGACCCCCTTAAGGGGGCCAAGGACACACCTGGACTGACACTCCTATTTTGAAGAGCTTTCTATTATATTTCTAGATATGCTACCACACATATTGTGTTAATATGATTTAAGATGCTTAAGCGATTATGCCTAAGTGCTGATTTATAGGCTATTGTATCTAGATGTTTAATAATAATATGTAATGTATATTTTAATGTATTTGATGTGTAACTAATGTAATGTGTATTTAATGCTGGTCATTGACTGTAATAAATTGAATCGAACTGAACTGAGTGTCGAATCCAAGGGGAAGAGTTGTGGTATGCAAGGACAAGGCAGTGGAGTGGAATCAGGAATATTAACCGTTTAATGAAATAGATATTATGTACAGAGCGGCAAGTGCAGACTGCTTTTCAGTGCTCCTGCTGCTGGCTGTTTATTTGTTAGCCCCGCCTCTCCTCCAGTATTGGAATACAAGTAACTAAAGCTCCATTCAAAAGCTGGCCTGGATCAAAGAATGGATGAACCAAAAACAGCACACTGACCTGTATCTGAACCTGTGGAAAATCACTTCTCATCAATGACCGACATCCTGGCGAATGCTTTGCATGTGCTTCCATCAAAGGTGTGCATGCAGCTCTCGCCCCAGTGCTTTCAAAGTGCAGGCATCCTTGCACAAAAGGACGACTGTTTTCTGCACTCTCCCCATGCTCCGGAAGTGCTTTGCGGCAGTGGAAACCCATTCCTAGAGTCAGGGCTGTGTTCACATGATAAGAGAGTGCTTCTGGAGTGTGGGGACAAGTTCTATAAATAGTTGCACTCCTGCGCAAGAGCGCCCACACTTCAAAAGTATGGGGCTAGAGCTGCATAGAGGAGAGCTCGCCTTGAAGTAGCAGGCATGAATGGTCCTGTTTGCTAAGCAGGGTCCACCTTGGTTTGCATTTGGTTGGGGGACTAGTACATTTGGTTAGGGGACTAGTACATCCCCCTAAGATGTTCCTCTTAGGGGATGGGGCCATAGCTCAGTGGAAGAACATCATGCTGAAGATCCTAGGTTCAACCCCTGGCATCTCCAGGTAGGGCTGGAAAACCCTCCTGCCTATGACCTTGGAGAATCTGCTGCCAGTCAGTGTAGACAATGCTGAGGTAGATGGACCTGTGGTCTGACTCAGTATAAGGCAGCTTCCTATGTGAGCATGTTAGGAACATAGGAACATAGGAAGCTGCCTTCTACTGAATCTGGCCATTAGTCCATCTAGCTCAGTATTGTCTACACAGACTGGCAGCAGCTTCTCCATGGTCATAGGCAGAAGCCTCTCCCAGTCCTATCTCGAGATGCCAGAGATTGAACCTGGGACCTTCTGCATGCAAGCATGCAGGTACTCTTCCCAGAGCGGTCTCATCCCCATAGGGGAATATCTTACAGTGCCCGCACATGTAGTCTCTCATTCGAATGCAAACTGGGAGGGGGGACCCTGCATAGAAAAGGGGGTCATTCATGCTTGCTGCCACAAGACCAGCTGTCCTCCTTGTGATAGAAGCACACACACAGTGTTAGTCAAGATGTCAGCCAGTGTAGACAGCACTGAGCTAGATGGGTTGACTCGTATGTTTGTGTGCAACAAACACCTTCCATTTAAATCTATTCTTTCAGGTAGCAGCGGTTGTAATTCTAAATGAATTTTTAAAAAGAGCTCAATTTCCCAAAAGAAAGAAAAGAAAGAAAAAACACAAAAGTCACCAAATTATCCAGGTTTGGTTGGATTCAGGATTTAAGTATCTCCTCTCTTTTGGTCTGCACAATCATTCGATTTATGGAAGATTCTCTTTGGTTTTACATTGTGCTGGCACACCGCAGCTCGGCAGAGTAGACTACTAGGGCTGTTTTGTACTAAAAGGTGTTAAACACTTGTAATAAATATTTTTCCTTATTTCCCTCAGGGCCTGGTTCCATCTCTGGTTGGTGAAGCATAAAAAAGAGCTGTCATGCCCAGTTTTAATAGGCAATAGGATTTCCGGCCCCAAGAGTTGTTTCATAGTCTGGCAGTGGACATAATGAAACTGGCCACTGTTGCCACAAGATTTCCCCCATCAAGTATTCTCCCCTGTCGCCTGCCCCAGCTGCCTGTCTGGTGTGCCTGTTACAAAGGAAAACAGCATGTTTGCATTGGAGCTAGCAGCATCTCTTTATTAAGGGCTTCCTTTCACAGCGCAAATGTTTCCCGAAGACAAGTTTGCCATTTTAAACATGAAGAGCCCGTGCAAATGTAGCTGTCCTCTTTCCACAGCAGCCTGTAATTTACTTGTCTTTACAGTATTTATTTTGAGGATGTTTTAATCCCACTTTTCTTTCAGGGATCATCGAAGCGGCTTACAAGTTGCGGCGAAGCGATATAATACCTTATTTATCAATCTAGTAACAGAGCAGCTCTCTGAGAGAAAGAAGCAAGGCCCTTGCATTGTCCTGAGGAGGCCCAACTACCATCTGGACGTCCCATAAGAACTAAAAAAAAAAAAGATTGCGTGTCCCTTGGGGGCAGGATTGTTTGAAAAAGAATGCTCTTGTCCTACGAGATGAAGCGGGATATCAGTCAGTCAGTCAGTCCCCCAGTGGCTGACATCAGGAGGAAAATTACTCAAAGTAGTCCCACTGAAATTAAAAACACATGTTGGGCAATGCCTCTTCTAATTTCAGTGGGACTATTTTGAATAACTTGCCTCATCACGTCATCCACTAATCTCAACAGCAAAAATGCCTGTTGGAATAAATGAAAAGCAGCAAATCATGGAGTCAGGCAGCTCCGCACTGGCAGAACATTCCACAGTCTGGGTGCCACCACAGAAAAGGCCCCATCCCTACCAGTGTTCCCTCTGACAGGGAATCCCAGATGCTGTTGACGACAACTCCCATAATTCTCAGCCAAAGGCCATCACAGCTGTGGATGATGGGAGCTGTTGTCAACAACATCTGGGATTCCCTGTTAGAGAGAAGGCTGGTCTCTACTCAGTCATGGAACATTGGTGATGGGACAGAGAACAGGGCCTCAGACATGGATCCTAAAACACTGGCAAGTTCATATGGGAGGAGGCAGTCCTGACAATATCCTGGGCCCAGAGTGTTTCGAGCTTTAAATGCCAAGACCAGCACTTTGAACCTCGGTGAACAAAACTGATAGATAGTGAAGATGATATGGAGTGGAGCAAAGTGATATGATCTATGCGCATCCACATTTTGTATGTTTACTCATTAGAGCAAACTGCTGATTTCTATTTTGATTAAATTCTAAACTATCCCTATGACTAGGCACACATGTGCACGTGTTTGCCCCAGTCCTCTTGTGCACTAATTGAGCACATTGGCTGGAACATCTGCCCCACAAGCTGTACAGGACCTATGCTGCCTATATGGTAATCCACAGGGCAAATGGGAGGTTGGAGTAGAAGACAGTGGCTCAGCACTGGTGTAGTGTGGTGGCTAACAGTGTGACCTGTGAGCCAGGATGCCCCCAGCTCAAATCTTGCTCCAGTCATGAACTAATGAGGCTAGCCATAGGCAAACCATTGGCTTGGAGTCAAGGGTGCTGTAGAATCCAGAGGAAAGAGTTGTAGCATGTGAGGACAAGGCAGTGTAGTAGAATCAGGAATATTAATTGTTTAATGAAATAAATATTGAGGTCATTCACACAGTCAAAAACTGTGTTCTACCCGGGTGGAGCTGAGTGTGCTCCCAGTTTTCGGTTGTGTGGAAGCAAGGTAGGAGGAAAACCTGGATAGAAGTTATTGTCTTGGAGAGGAGAGCTGGTCTTCTGGCAGCAAGCATGACTTGTTCCCTTACCTAAGTGTTGGAAGTTAAAGGACTTTGCGCTGCCTCTTTACCTCAGACAGTGGAGGACAGACTAGTAAGTCAGAGGGCTAGAGAGTCAAGACATTGGTCATCCCTTCTCCACTGCTCTGATGCTATCCCTTTGATATGTAGATTGCTAATCTCAGGGATCAACTTCCTCTCTCTCTCTTTCCTGCCTGCCTTTCTACCTTGCAACATGGCAAGCCTCTCTCCCTGCACCATATGTGCAGAGAAGATGCAGAATCCATCTGCATCCAGCTAGATAGATAGATTAGAGATCCTAACTCCTCACTTTCCTATCTAGAATGGAGTTCTCTAATAAATACTCCTTATATTGATTTGAAACTATGAACTGGCTCCAAGTTACTTTACTCTCAGCATACACGCATGCCTAACTAAATTTCCGCTGTGTTGTGCCTCTGTGCACTCTGCTATAATGAGAAAGGGATTCTCTCACCACAGAGAATTTCCAACACTAAGCAGGGTCTGCCCTGGTTGCATATGAATGGGAGACTCGAAGTGTGAGCATTGGAAGATATTCCCCTCAGGGGATGGAGCCACTCTGGGAAGCGTGGAAGGTTTCAAGTTACCTCCCTGGCTTCTCCAAGATAAGGCTGCCTGCAACCTTGGAGAAGCCGCTTCCAGTCTGTGAAGACAATACTGAAGCTAAATAGACCAGTGGTCTGACTCAGTATATGGCAGCTTCCTATGTGTGGAAGCAAGGTAGGTGGAAAACCTGGGTAGCTTTTCCTACCTCACTTCCACACAATCACTTCTACCCCAAGGTAGGTTTTCCTACTACCTTGTTTCCACACAACTGAAAATTGTGAGCACACACAGCTCCCAAACCTGGGTAAAACACAGTTTTTGACTGTGTGACTGACCTCATTGTTCACAGAGAGGCAAGTACAGGCTGCTTTCCATGCTGCTGGTTGTTAGCTCTGCCTCTGCTCCAAGACCGGACTAAAAGTAACTAAAGCCCCATTCACAAACTGGCCTGGATCTAGGAACGGATTAACCAAAAACACCACTTTCCAGAGGTGCTAGGCTCAATGACATCTGGCCAGCCTCATCCATTATGTAATAAGGATGTGATTCCATTCTCGGCATTCCATTCTGCAGCTTCATCATTGCATGGGGGGCAATCCTTCTGAACCAAGTCACTGAAATATCATATGAAACAAGTAGTATTTACATTGTCTGCTACAAGCAATTATGCAAAGTTGGGTAACTGGATATGCACAGTTATGCTCCCCTGATGTGGTGGGAAGGACTGGTTGGATACATCCCCTGCTAACTGGGCAAAGAGGCACCTTTTACCATGGTGATTCTCTTTATTTAGCAGGGGGAGAGTAACTGGCCCTATCCACCCCCCAGCACAGTACTTCCAGTGACTGTAGCTGGGGTCTATCTTATGTTTCTTTTTAGAATGTGAGCCCTTTGGGGACAGGGAGCCATCTTATTTGTTTGTTATTTCTCTGTGTAAACCGCCCTGAGCCATTTTTGGAAGGGCGGTATAGAAATTGAATAATAATAATGATGATGATGATGTGGACTGGCCCATTCTCTTGTTCATGGAAAGGCTCTTTCCAACTTAGCAGAGGAGTGTTGTGTGTATGAGAAAGGTGACTCCATAGCAAGAGGAGTTCCCCCATTTGTTCAAGCAGGGCATAGCAAGGCTGAAGTGGACCTTGACCCAAGACTGGACCCTGGGCCTGCACTCTGCCTTCTTCTACTCCTTCCCCCCATTCCGTGTCCTTACCGCAGAAGAACTATATGGACATACATGCCCTTGTATGATTGTGTGAATGACCTCATTGATTACAGAGAGGCAAGTGCAGGCTGCTTTCAGTGTTGTTGGTTATTTGTTAGCTTCGCCTCTACTCCAGGACTGAACTCCGGCACCGCCTCTACTCCAGTGACTAAAGCCCCATTGAAAAGCTGGCCTGGATCAAGGAATGGATTAACCAAAAACACCACTTTCCAGAGGTGCCTTTTCTCACACTCCTGTGCAAATAATATCACACAAATTGATCAGGAGGCAGCAGCTTACCACTGAGTGGCATGAACTCTTGTGCTCAAACCAGCAGAAGACTTCTTGCCATAGCTAGGCACTTTATATCAGGGAGAGGTCGTGTTACTGTATGAAAAACCCAACAAATAAGGTAGATTCAGGCAACGGGACAGAAACTCTCTGCTGGCTCGAGCACGAGAGATCATACCACAGCACCAAGTCATTTTTCTTCCACTCCTTACTCTTTGGTGAGTTTTCAAGCCACCTTCTTTCAGCCCCTCTTGTGGAATTTGGGGTAATAATGCTGACCCACATTAAACGTTTATTGGATGGCTAAGATAAATGTATATGAAATGCTTTGAACACTTGAAAAGTGCTGTATCACTGTCCTGCGTTCAATCCTTATTGATATGATCTGTATGCTGGAAAACTGAAAAATAAAATGTATTTTTTAAAAAATGATGCCTCTCTTGCCTGCCTCCAAACCAACCCCCCACCTCTTATAGTTGTTTGCTAAAGGAATCAAGGGTATGGAAGGATCCCATGTGGCTATGCAGTCAGACGGAGAGAGCCTGAACCTAAAACCTTGCTTGAGTATCATTTCCCAGAGTAGTGGGGCATATCTTCCTATGCGAGGTTGTTGGGTTACATCCGTCAAGCTGGTTCCATCCTAAGCTCTTGGGTGGGATGTGCAAATTTAAAATCATGATTCAGAGGCTGGGCCTCTGAATGACATCTGTCCAGATGTCATTCTGTCCAGTGACATCTGGACTAAATCATGGTATTTAGGAGTTTAGCACTTGGGAGTTTTAGTCCAATATCATCTGGAGATCCAGATGGATAGTCAAAGTAGACACAGTCCTGAAGGTCCAGCTCCCAAGTGCTGGGAGAAGATGAGCCATAAGATGGAGTGTGGGCTGTAGCTAGGGTTGCTAGCCTTCAGGACTGACCTGGAGACTCCAGCACTTGGAATCCATCTCCAGCTGATTACTGAAAGCAATCCTGGAGATTTTGATGGTTTGATAGTGTGAAAAATATTGGTGGTCTGGGGAATCTCTAAAAAAATACCTTCAGTTAGAGTTAGCAACCCTAGTTGTAGCTCAGTAGTAGATCACATGCTTTGCATATCGAAGGATCCATGTCCAGTGCCTAGCCTCTAGAGGTGGGGCAGGAAAAGGCTCCTGTCTGTGTTGGAAGTGAAGGACTCTGCGCTGTCTCATGTCTCAATGACAGAGGGGGACAGATTAGTGAGTCAGAGGGGTCAAGACATTGGTCATCCCTTCTCTACTGCTCTGACACTATCCCTTTGATATGTAGATTGCTACTCTCAGGGACTTCCTGCCTGCCTGCCTTGCCGCTTCCTCCTTCCCTTTCTTCTCCCTTGCAACACACACACTCCTCTCTTCCTGCACCATGTATGCAGAGATGCAGAAACCATCCCTCTGCATCCAGCTAGCTAGCTAGATTAGAGATCCTATCTCTCCACTTTACTATCTAGAATGGAGTTCACCAATAAAGACTCCTTATATTGATTTGAAACTATGAACTGGCTCCAAGTTTCTTTTACTCTCAGCATACACGCATGCCTAGGCAGACTCCACTGTGTTGTGCCTCAGTGCACTCTGCTGTAATAGAAGGGTATCTCTTACCAGAGAGAATTCCCAACAGTCTGAACCTTGAAAGAGCTGCTGCCAGTCGGAGGCCAATGTGCAGACTAACATGCTGTTAGCAGGACAACAACAGAACGCTGCTTTGGTAAATGGAGGGTGTTGGACTAGCTCAAGGATCCCTTCCACTAAGGGCTCTCCCCAACCTTTTAAAACAAGTGTACCCATTCTGTCGCAAACCTTCAGCTCATGTACCCCAGCAATATTTTATGTATGTGTGTGTGTGTGTGTGTGTGAGCAGGCACATGTGTTTATGCATGCACAAATTTAAATGTCAACAGTTATGAGACAGGCTCCTCCAGACTAAGTTACTCATGAGTGCTCCACTGAAATTAACTTGTCCCACAAATTTCAATAAAATGGCTTCTGAGTGATTTGATGTAAACCAGTGACTGGAGTAGCCCATTTCAGAATTGTAACGTGTGTGTGTGTGTGCACACACGCATAAAAAACACAAATTTAAATATTACAGTTAGGGAAACAGGCTACTCCAGTCACACTGGCACACATCCACACTAAGTTACTCCTAAGCAGCGTTATTGAAATAAGTGGGACAAATTTACTTGTCCTACTAATTCCAGTGTACTCAATGCTAATTTTCTGAAGCCTGCCATTCAGGCTGAGGGGAGGGGGTATGCTGAGCTTCAGCATGAGCTTCAGCTGAGCTTCAGCAGAGGAGGAGGAGGAGGATCTTCACCCTCCTCCCTCCCCTTGTGCAGCAGACACATCACTAAGGTCACATTGGCTTCCAACTGGCAATCTTCAGATGGAGGATAGCTTGGCTGTAGTGTGAGGAGGTAGGAGGGCTCAGAGTACCCCCTTGGAATCCTTCAAGTAATCCTAGGGGTTAGAGATATTGGGAACCAACCCCTGTGCTAGAGCCATGCCCCTTCCATTTATGGAACCAGAGTTCTGCCGATGTTGGTATACAACAGTGCTGCTGTATAGGCAGTACTGAGCTCGATGGACCAAGGGTCGTTAAGAGGCAGCTTCAAATGTTCAATGCATTATAGCGGGCCAGTACAAGTTGTGACCCAAGCTGAATGTAATTTATCAGAAATGTATTGTCACCTGCCTGCCAGATGCTTCAGTCCACCCTCACTTACCCTGGGTGATGTGGTCCCAGGCAAGCCAAGCTGCAACAACGGCTAGTTTGTGGAGCCCCCGGTAGACAGCATTTGGCTTTAGGGGGTCATATGTGGTGTAGTGGTTAGAGTGTTGAACTAGGACTGGGGAGACCCGAGTTCAAATCCCCATTCAGCCATGATACTTGCTGGGTGACTCTGGGCCAGTTACTTCTCTTTCAAGCCTAGCCTACTTCACAGGGATGTTGTGAGGAGAAATTTAAGTATGTAGTACACCACTTTGGGCTCCTTGGAGGAAGAGCAGGATATAAAATGTAAATAATGCGTTACTATAATATGTTCCATGTATGGCTGCCTTTGAATGTCAGTTAACACAAAATTCGGCAGCTAGGTTGGTCTTGGGGGGTAACGTGGAGTGCCTTAAAACTGTTGCATTGGCTGCTGAAATGTTTCTAGGTGAAATAAAATGAGGTCATTCACACAATCAAAAAATGGTGTTCTACCCAGGTTTGGCAGCTGTGTGTGTGCTCCCAATCTTCGGTTGTGTGGAAGCAAGGTAAGAGGAAAACCTGGGTATCCACATAATCACTTCTACCCAGGTTTTCCTCCTGCCTTGCTTCCACACAACTGAAAATTGGGAGCACACACAGCTCCCAAACCTGGGTTAGTTTTTGATTGTGTGAATGACTGATGACCTCCAAGTGTTGGTTAATACCTTTAAATCCCTGAAAGGATTGGGCTTGGGTTACCTAGGAGGACGTCTGCTTCTGCATGATCCCCACTGAGGACATCTGGGGAGATGCACCTGCGGTTGCTGCCAGCTTGTCTGATGGCAACTCATGGTTGGGCCTTATCTGTACCTGTTGCTAAGCTTTAATATGTGCTCCCTGACAACATACGAGAGTTGAAATCTTAAGAAGATCTTGAAAATACATTTCTCCTGTCAGGCTTTTAGCTGATGTTTTATTTTTATTAATGGATTTAATTTGGTTAGATGAACTTGAAATTGTTTTTATCTTTTTGTGTAAACCATCCTGAGATACAATAGGACTCTAGGAAGCTGTCTTATACAGAGACAAACTATTGGTCCATCTAGTTCAGTATTGTCTACATTGACTGGTAGGAACTTCTACAAGGTTTCAGGTGGGGGCCTTTTCCAGCCCCACCTGGAGATGCCAGGGAGTGAACTCGGGGCCTTCTGCATGCAAAGCAGATGCTCTACCAATGAGCTACAGCCCCATCCCCTAAGATGGCATGCATGGGTCTCCCATCCAGGGACTGACCACACCAAGACCTGCTTAGCTTCAGCAAGGTGGCTATATCATGTGCCCTTAGACCATGCTCTGGGACCATAATAAATGATGAACATGATGATAATGAGGAGGAGGAAGAGGAGGGGTATATAAATGCACTAAATAAATAATAAAAATAAATAAACAAGTTGTGCAGGCCTGTGCAATAGCAAAAGATTTTTTTTAAAAAACCTATCTGACAGAAAAAGTGTATTGTGTGGAGACTTATAGAGATAAACTTTCCTGCAGTGGTTCAACTTTTCGTGTGCTAAAGGACAGGCCATTAGAAAGAAATGTAAACAAAGGCAATGAGCTTGTAATTTATATTTTATTTCGCACAAGCTTGCATATATACTGCACATACATTCAGTTTAGAGAAGATGGAAGGCACACAAGGCAATTGAACTACTGTATCCTTTAAGTGGTACAAAGCAAAAAGGGAAAGGTCTGGAGAGTATACAAAAGCTTAAAACACACAAAATAAGATTCCCTCCCTTCCCCGCACCCACCCCCAAACAATTTTTCCTGATTTTTCTTCAATTTAGTAGCTGCCAAGCTAGAATTGTAACTTTTTCAATCAATTGTCTACTGCACCTTTTTTCCCTCCATACAAACAGGGGAGTCTTCATGTTTTATCACATCATCAATTAATATTACAGTACATCCTTGGCAATACAAAATTGTACACCATCAAATAAATTAGGATAAATTAAACCAATAAATTATGCAAAGTCTTCAGAACAATAGACAAAAAAAATCCACAGTTGAAATTGCCTCTAGCTAAAAAATAAAATTAAAAAAAAAAAATCAAAATTGACTTTATTAATTCAGTTATTGTACTAACTTCAAATTAAAGGGTCTTTATTACAAAAAAGAGTTTAATAATGCTATTTACAACATATTGCTAAATAATATAAAGGCAGTGTTCTGTCACTTTTGTAACTATATACATATGAGAAGTCACTGGGAGAATATTAGTCAATGTTTTAACCTTTGACTCTTCCAGTTGAAGAAATGTGTTTCTCTGAATCTGAGTTCAGATTATATGGTGAGAATATTTCACATTAAAAGAATGTGGGGTTTCCTCACAAAAAACTAACTAATTAATTCAATTAATACCATAAGAAAGTCCAACCGGGATGATTTGTGGTAAAATGTAAGATTTGCTTGTATCTTCCTTGTATATTTTAGTAATTCTGGCTGGATAGAGAAAATAATTGCACCTCAGAGGACAAGGATGGCTGAAGTCACCACCTTTTTTACTTTGAAACCGAGCCGGTCCTAAGAAGACACAAAGGTTAAACACCAGTTTTCATCCCAGCTCAAAATATGAGCATTTTCAATGATTTACAACCAACAGTTCTACAGAAAACAAAATTGCATTTCCTTCAACAGAACATTTAAGTGCAATACAGTAACTGCTTACTCAGATAAACCAGTTACATTCTTTAAGGGGAGCTTTTTGAAAACAATGCTTATTAAAAAATTCCAAACACAGAAATAGATACCCAAAAGAAATCTTTCCACTAGAACACCAATAATTACTATATAATACACATGACAAATAGAGGAAGGTTTGTTTGTTTGTTTCAATTTTTGATTACTTCCCATGTACAATGCTCATTTTGGGGGGTTGCAAACCACTTCTCTTTATATATATTTATATTTATTTATGTATATATATATATTTTATTTATTTATTTATAACTTTTAGTTCTGCTGGTGAAAGTCCTATATTTAAAGCCACAAAATCTTCACTTTTATTTCTTAGATTAATATTAACCTGGGATGGGGTGGGGGGAACCCTTTGCCAATAAATTACTTTGTGCACATAGAAAAGAAAATCTGCAATCTTACAGAAATTGGATCATCCATGTCCTGGACATATGATGAAAGAAATCTGTCTTTTAAAAGTAGTGAGCTGCGTGTTTATTGTTTTGTTTTTTTAAAAGAATACTTTCAACTATCTATACAGTTACTGCAGCGTTTCTTATAAATTTAGCAGATGTTCTCAGAATGTAGCTATTAAAATCATATGCCTTTTATTCAAGAAGAGCTGTGAAGCAGAATATATACATTGCTTTATAAAAGTTCCCCTCAGCTATAGATGTTCACCCACATACCTGGTACAGTAACAATGATTCCGCAAACTTAAAACACTTTATATTAAATAATACTCAGAGGCACAAGGCAATCCTCAGAAATATATGGGTGAACACTTCCTTAAATAATTACTACATTCTAATATCTTTCACTTAAAAAAAAACCATTTAAATGTGAAGCGTTTCCATTACACAACCAGAGATACAGTAAGAATTAAATGTTTCATAGTTTCAAATAGAACATTCTTCTCACAAAACATAACAAATGTCTAAAATAGGTTCTTAATCTACATTGGAAAAAATGTAAGCTTTTCACTTCACACGCATATTGTGTGTGTATAAGTATATATACATATATATATATATTATAATGTGTATATGTGGGTATATATGTATGTATATGTATACACATATATATAATACGTCTGAAATATTGCTTCTATACTACTTTTCATTAGGCTAAGAAAACACAAGATCTGCACCACTGTTACAAAAAATTGGCTCCTACAAGAAATTTTCAAAATTGAAATGCTGCTCAAACGACAGAAAAAAATAATTTGCATTATCAAACTGTTCTAAAAATTCTCTTCTTCAAAAACTTATTCTCCTGCTTTTGTTTTGTTTTTTTAAATTTTCCTTAAAAAGACACAAAATATGCATAGCTATCAACATTATGTCAAACAGCTGAGAGAGGGGGGAAAAGTGGGGGATAACCTAGTGTTTATTGCAGCTGTAGTAATGGGTGAGGGAGTTCAAAGGGATGAAAATTGTCAGCCACAGAAGGCACAAGAACAATTGTACTTGTGGGGGCAGAGTGGGGAGGGAATAACTGGTAATTTGAAGGATTTCCCCCCCTAATCCTTCCGCTGGTGCATTTAAGGTGTAGGCACACACTATGACCTCAAGTTTCTATGCAGGGAAGGGAAAAAAATGAATTGTAGGAAATGAACATCAGCATTGTTTGAACTACTCTCCTGACGTAAACTTTTCTGTTCTACAATAAAAGCAGTGTTCTGCCTTTTGTGACCAAACCCTATGGACAGCTTTGCCGAGAAGTAAGTGCTTGGGAATGGGGAGGGGCATGGTTATTGACGCGTTTGCTCCAAGTCACACCAACAGCGGTGTTACAAGCTGACCTAGCAGTGTGGGCCAGGGCCGCTGTGCCGACAGCCTTCAACATCAGACGCAACACTTGCAGAGGTGCTGCTGTGCAGAATTTAGTAGCGAGAGAGAGTGAGTGAGTATACTTGGACTAGACGCTTATATCAATTGTACAGAGGGTTTTGTCCAATGGACCCTCTGAAAGAATTCTGAAAATTGTAGTTAGGTAAGGGTGCTGAGAATTCTTTCTCATTCACAGAGAACTCTCTCTTCACAGAACTGCAGTTCCCAGTAATGCTGTTTACAACTGTACTGTGCGTATCCTCTTCACATCTGGGCTCTGAGGACCAGCTCATCTTTGCCACATCCCCTGGTTAGCTTGGGCATGACATGGCCTGCTGTGTTAATGTCAAGCCTACATTCCTGATGTTTAACATTCACTTTTGACAATGAGATTGTAATGGAGCCCTGACAAGTAAAGTACATCTGAAGGATCAGGGCAAGAACACACTTTTAAAAAAAGGAATCTTATAGAGATCGGGAAAAAGATGAAACACATTTAAAAGATAGCAAAGTATGATGCTTTATATCGGGGTAGGCAACTTTGACTCTCCAGCTGCTGTTGAACTATAACTCCCAACATTCTCAGCCACAATGTAGTTCAAAAACAGCTGGAAAGCCAAGATTGCCTCCTTTATATATATATTTATCTTAATGTCATGGGAGGCACAAAGGCAATACGGCTGTCGGGGAGACATGATAGAGGCCTATAAAATCATGCATGGTGTGGAGAAAGTGAGTAAGAGACATTTTTCTCCCTCTCCCATAACACTAGAACCAAGGGTCATCCTATGAAACGGATTGCCACAAAATTTAGGGCCAACAAGCGGAAGTACTTTTTCACACAACACATAATCAACTTGTGGAATTCTCTGCCACAAGATGTGGTGACAGCCAACAACCTGGATGGCTTGAAGAAGGGTTTGGATAACTTCATGGAGGAGAGGACTATCAACGGCTACTAGTCTGAGGGCTGCAGGCCACCTCCAGCCTCAAAGGCAGGATGCCTCTGAATACAAGTTGCAGGGTGGTAACAGAAGGAGAGAGGGCATGCCCTCAACTCCTGCCTGTGGCTTCCAGTGGCATCTGGTGGGCCACTGTGTGAAACAGAATGCTGGACTAGATGGGCCTTGGGCCTGATCCAGCAGGGCCATTTTTATGGCTATATAATGCAATTACCAAGGGAAAAGAACTACTCAAATAATAAATTTTTATTCTTTTTTAAAGCTTGTAACAAAATTGGTTTGCCTGCTTTTTCTTACTTTTAGCATTTCTGTGTGTAATTCACTAGTGAAATATGTCTGCACTCTATGTATAAATACGTACATAAATGCCATAAGGTCTAGTGTTTACTTAATTGAGTTGATCACATTTCAGCGCTAAGGATACCAACAAGATACTATAATAGCGCTAATGATACTAACAATAAAAAGCAAAAACATAGGATTAGGAATAGTTTCTAGAAGTATGTCTACATATTGTGTGTGTGTGGGTGTCCAAGGTGAAACAATAGAACTTCTATGTGAGAGGTTGCCCCTGAAATGTATTTCGGTTTGGATATGGTTAACTGTGTACACAACCAAATGGGAAATTTTCATGTGTAAGCTCTTGTGATAACACATAGAGCAATGTCTCATGTCACATAGTAGCCATTTTATCAATGGCTTCTAGTCTGTTGGCTACAGGCCACCTCCAGCCTCAGAGGCAAGATGCCTCTGAACACCAGTTACAGGGGAGCAACAACAGGAGAGAGGGTATTCCCTCACTTCTTGCCTGTGGGATTCTCAGAGGCATCTGGTGGGCCACTGTGGGAAACAGGATGTTGGATTAGATAGGCCTTGGGCCTGATCCATCAGGGCTGTTCTTATGTATACACTCAAGAGCTCTCAGACAACTTTTCAAATTTCAACATACCAAATGAGCTTCAGCACAACTATGCCATATATTAGAACTGGAATGTTCTCCCTAACTGGAAGAAAATAAGCATGCATCCAGAGTTTTCAGCTCCTCTTAGCTGGAAATACCACCAGTATATGAGCGGTATCCAGACATTATTCCAAGCAGCAATGGTCATGAGGAACATCAGTGAAGAGGTATTTGCTTGTACAAGGATTTAGAGATATTAACATCCAGACTAACGCTGCACTTTCACAGTTGCACTAGTACAGGGGTCCTCAAACTGCGGCCCTCCAGATGTTGCTGAACTACAATTCCCATCATCCCAGCCACAATAAGTTGTAGTCGGGGTGATGGGAATTGTAGTTCAGCAACATCTGGAGGGCCGCAGTTTGAGGACCCCTGCACTTAGTACAACCCAGGTCTAGAATGCACGCTCCTAACTCACCGTGTCTGGTTAGCCCAACCTGTCTGCACAAGGACAGCATCAGTCTGGATGTCATCTCATGTCATTATTGTTGTAGCTCTGCTTCCTGCATCAGTCTGCCAGGGCACCCGGACCAATGCTAGTGCATTGAGACAGGAACAAGCATCCTGAACATGAGGATTGGGGGAGTGTCAGAGCATTGATAATCAGCAAAACCTGACCTCTGGAAATCCAACTGTAGTCTGCATGTTGCACACAAAACAAAAGAGTGGCATTTATTCAACTGCATGAATGCAAACATTATACTAAGTTCTTAAGAGGAAGTTAAATCATGCCAAATTTCCAGTGGCATGATTGGTTTCGATTGTAATACATAGTGAAATTGGTGGTCCTTCTCTTGTGCGACTGGTTGCATTGCCTACACTCCAGAGACACAACCAAGGTCTATGGAAAATAATGGCAGGGGCTACAATCCAGAAAGCGGTTAGCAAAAGAAAAGAAGGAAATTAAGCTTGTGTAAAGTTGGGCTTCTGTATGTAGTGTATGCTGCCGGGGGTGCATCTGGCTTGTTTTCTTGTGCAAAGGTCTTGCTGAAACTCATTTCTGCATGTGAAAAAGGATCTCTGGATCATGGCCTGCGGGCCTTAGGTTGTTTTTAAAAAATCAGCAGGTTTTTAAGGCTTTCCACAAACAATAACTGCTTTCATCCCTTTCTGTCTCTCAGTAGTATTTTTCTAAATGAAGTGTCATTGTAGTGACTAGGTCAGCATTTTTTTAAAAAGAGTCACATGGAGTAAACTTTCACTCTCCAAAGTCAAAATACGATTTTTAAAAAAAATCAAATTCAATAAGCGGGGAAAGTGAGGCTCCTAAAGAAAACACTTTGCTCAACTGTAAAACAGACACCTTGGCTAAGTAGGATCAAATCTGTATCAAACTGCCTGTGGGGAGCGGGGGAAGATATGAGTAATGAAAAATGCTAGCTCAGATAACAATAAATTCTTACTGCATCTGTACAAGAGACACCAGAGAAAACGACAAACACTTAGTGCCACAGCATATCAGAAAAACTCTACTGGACACTACACCTTTTCAAAAATGCCAAAAGGAAAGGAGACCCACTGAAGAAAGCACAAAAACTAGCAGCATGTTTTTAAGAATTAGGCTGATGATTATGTTAATTGACTTCAGCTGGATCCATACAACTCTTATTATTATTGTTATTATTATCTTACACTCTTAAAGTAAACTTTTTTTGGTCACCATGTGGAGAAGATCTGTCCTGGACTCCTTTGACATGCATTCCTATTTCAGTAAGTTTCAAAATCCGGACCAACTGGACGTGTAAAATACTCCATTATTGCTGAAAATGGCAACTGTGCCTTTAGCTCCTCCTTGCCAACATCTAGTAGAACCTACCATGTTTGGACAGATGTTCTGTGCTTACCTGCTCCACCTGCTGCCTGAGGGAAACCCAGGGCATCATCATGATGACGATACACAAGTATGGGCTACTAAACGTTATGGAGGGGTGGGGAATTATATGCACAGCTGCCATTTTCAGTGGCAGCAGCACATTTTAGCATTACATCTAGTTCATCCCTGAGACCAAATGAAATTGTATGTGGGCAATTCAGTCGTCAGGACACAAACTGATTCATGTGGCTCTTCACCAGAAGGTGACGGAAAAAGTTGTCCAGAGGTGAAATAACTGAAAAGCTCTGATGAACCCCAGTCTTCTGTATATTATGAACTGCACTCATATTTTGTTTGCTGCTAACTTTTGTTGTAGAAGAGAAGTTGTTTGATCAGTTCTGTTCATTGTTAATGCTTCACTTAGATTTGAGGAAATAATAAACACGGCTA
Organism: Hemicordylus capensis; assembly: GCF_027244095.1. Lineage (NCBI taxonomy): Eukaryota > Metazoa > Chordata > Lepidosauria > Squamata > Cordylidae > Hemicordylus > Hemicordylus capensis. The sequence continues at coordinate 418,451,495 of NC_069657.1, forward strand.
GCTTCTGCTTTCCTAGCCAATAGAACAGCTACAAAGTTTATGCATGATTTATAGGCACAATCCAGAGTAAGTTAAGCATGCTCAAGTCCAAGTAAATTAGCAAACACAGTTAACCATGTAAGTCCCATTGGCTTCAGTCAATGAGACCTAGCTATGCCCATTTTCCTCTAGATGTGTGCCATGTATATGTTGTGCCTAGTTTAATTCTTAAATAATATTCCATTAAAATGCCTATTCAATTTCTAATAGACAGGAAGATTATTTGAAGTTTGAGATGACATGTTGCTTTTTATTTATTTTTTAATTTTTTTGCCTCAGTAATTTTGGAATAAAGCAAAGGGTATCTTACAATGCTTCTCAGGTAGAAATTAAAATCATTGCCTTTCCAGGTAAAAAGATCAACTATCAAATATATACACAGCCTAGGGGCTTAGGGAAAGGAAGAATACATTTTGAAAAAAATGCCACTTTGAACATTACCAAGACCTGACCATTCAGCGATAGTGTAAGGGCCCAATCCAGCCAAAGTTAAAGCACTAAGCAGATTAATCTCACGGACATACGTTCGGAAATAAATATCCCTGCATTCAGTGGAACTTACCTTCAAATATGAATGCAAAGAATTTCAGCTTTAAAGTCTCATTGTTTCAACAGAGGAGGTTTATCACATTTTTTTGCTCTCCCATTAAAATAATGGGGCTAAAATGCTCAGCTGTGGCTGGATCAGGCCATAATGTTTTCCTCTATGGAGAGTGAAATGCTACTGTTTTAATAAAACTGACCATATTATTCAAATTTAAGTCAGTGATAGCACTTTCCCCAAACTGACTGCGTGTAGACTGAAAGGTGGCAAACATTACTGGGAACCATTGCATTAAGGTATCCGGGCCGGGATGTTACATTTTTGCATCAGCATACAGGACATTGGAAACCAGGGGAAATGATTCAGAGCATAGCTGGTTCTTGTAAGAGGAAAGCTTGAAGACTTGAGTGGATACCATTTGATGTCCTTTGAGTAAAAAAGGGGTGTTTATGTCTAAGCTAGGACATAAAAATCTACATCCTGCCTTAAACAGTCAGGCTAAAATTTAGAAAGCTAGAAGCTTGTGAAATGCCTCTGTAGAGTTGAGAGCTTAGAGTTGAGACAAAGAGACATCATTGGCTATAGGACTGTGCTGTGACATTTGTCTTCCAAAAAATGCCAGTCTGCAGTGAGTAATAACTCTGGCAAAAGGTTAAAAAAAAAAAAGTAATGCCCTAAACTTCCCCAAACAGGCTTGTACCCACTTTAAAGCATCATTGTCCCGGGTGGGGGTGGGGGTGAAGCAGTTTCCCCCACTCTAAATGTTAAAAGTAAAACAAAGGCTGGAGTTAAAATACTTATCCATTTGTTACTGACCTCAGTAAAAAAAATCACAAGGGATTCTGATCTGATTTCATTCATATATGTATATATATATGCATACATACATATATATACACACACAAATATATATATATATGAAATTAATATAGACACACACGCACACAACTTGGGTGTCAAAAGGGGATCTGCTACTGTTTTATACATTCATAAATAGTGGTTGAAATCTCTATTCATGGAGGAGCTCTTGGAGGCAGTTTGGGGATTTGAAAATCTCAGGAACTTCACTGTCCAGTTTACAGATGACCTTGTATATGGCCTTCTTCCAGGAAGGATCAACATCTTTGCCTGCGATAATGGCATTGAAAAACTCTCGTAATGTGATCTGAGCCACTTCCAGGAATCTCTCTGGAACCTGCTGATACAAGGAGACAATGGCATTAATAAAAGTTTTCAGTTTCAAGTCTCTGGGTCTTCAAAGGAAACTGAGCTAAGTTCTTGCCTTCAAAAGGGAGCTTACATAGCACCTGCATTTTCTAAATGCGGCAGACCTCGATTCTCTTAGGCAAGGCTGTTATATATAGTACAATAGCAATAACTTTTAAAACATGTGTTAGCGAGCTTTGTAAAGTTGAACCACAGAATGTAGGTATTAAAATATGAACATCTGGGTTTAGAGGGGGCTGGATTTATAAGATATAATTAGCAGAGGAAGGGAATGGAAAAAAAGCAGTGGCGATTGCTTCGAAGGTCTGCAGGGTATTTTGCCCACATATCTCTATGTGGGTTCACTCTTTCTCTGTGAATCTTCATGTGAGAATTTATTGCGTGCTGGAAACAATATCGCCTCTTAATTTCTGTGCTCAGCCTTGGTCCCAGCCAGTGCTGAAAGGCAACAAAGCCATAGGGTATCCATGAATGGATGTTTGCGGTTTTACAAATGAGCACCTAATAAGCCATCCTCTGACGGTCTGGTTCAGTGGCTGCTTTGTGGGTGGGTGCCCATCACATTGCCTTGTACTCAACCATTATGTTCCCTCTCCAGCCCAAATATCCCAATAAAAACTGTACTTCTGGAACAGAGGACTCAGCACATGCTGTGACCACAGACCCAAGTTCTATTGGACCCATTAGACTTCCCAACGGCAATCCAATTCGTTTGGTGTATTGAACATCACTGCACACGGGCATGCTGCTTTCAGCATCGTCTCGAATTTATATGACTGGGGGAAAGTGTCCTTTTCATGCAGACACTCTATCCTAACTGGCTCCTCCCCACTGTCTTCATGTTTAAAATGGGATTCAGTACATGCAGCTTCACCATCTATGTGAACAGCCACTCAGAAGGCAACTGGAGCAACTCACAACTTATGTTCAATGCACATATAGTCTGTGTGCAGTGTGAGCATGAACATATCTGTACACACATATAATTATTCACACGTTGTGTTCAACACACATACAGTAGTACATTTCCTAGCTCTGCCATGCATCTGCAGGACCTGGGCTCAGGTTCATTTTTTTTAAATGAACACATGTACAGTCAATCACAGAAGAACATGTACATGTGTGCAGCATAGTGTCTGAAAAGGGCAGAGATCTAAAAATCAGCTATTAAGTCACTGACTTCTATTTCAAGCCTCCAATAGCAGCATCTTTCTTGGAGTTACTCAGTACAGGTCCTAGCCAGGCCTGAGATGAAATGCTCCCCCCCCCTTTTTTTTTGACCCATTTGCAGGTACTGAAAGGGTAAAGGTACATTTTTGGGGGGAATAGGTTGAAAAATTGTGGGGAAGGTATAAAACTTAGCAGCGGTAGAAGAGTAGTGGTGGCCTTTAAATAAAAAAACAAAAAACCAGAATCTCGTCCTTAATGATGTTGCTACATGATGTTGAATTGTGGGGAGGAAACAGCAACTGTCAGCTAGCTACCAGCCGGGAGAAAAGCCACTGTGCAGGGGCATAATATAATTGAATAAGGGGGGAACAAATGTCCCTGGGCTCCTGAGGGAGGCCTCCACACCGCCAGCTGGGTTACAGCTTACTCACTCCTCACTGTTGATGTTGTATGAATTGCACTGGGTATATTGGTTGAAATTGTTTCTGATCCAGGGGAACATGTATGCATCCAAGCATGTGTATGTTTTAAAGTGGGAACATACACATGTGTGGTAAGTGTGTGATATTATTTCATAGGAGCACGAAAAATGGCATGCCGAGAACGTTGCGTGTTTTACCATATCCTTAAAGTTCTTCTGCAGCAAAGACATAAAGCAGGGGGAGAAAGAAGAAGGTAGAGGCCCCAGGGGCCCATTTTCGTTTGTCCTAGGGCTCGTTCCAGCCTTGATATGCCCTGTGACTGCTGTTCCTATGTGCAGTGTTGAAATAAGATAAGCCAGTTGACTGGTCTCGGCCTTCCTTTCAGCCATGACCTACAGAAAATGTTGAGCCAAAGGGTCTCGGGTGAGAACTTCTGACTCAACTCTAATCCTGGTTGTGAGAATGGGTTCAGTGAGTTTTATGGCTCTCTGAATGTGGGTTTCCCCAGTCCTAATCCAAGTGTGGATGGAGGGCAAGAGAGTGGGGAGAGTGACCATGGCTTGGTGGTAGAGCACATGTTTTGCAGGAAGAAAACTCCAGATCAACACTTGGCAACTTTAGTTAAGAAGATCAGTTAAGTCGATGCTGGGAAATAGCTGTGCCTAAGACTCTGGAGGAGCCACCTAATGGCACAGCGGGGAAATGACTTGCCTAGGGAGCAAGAGGTTGCCGGTTCAAATCCCCGCTGGTATTTTTCCCAGAATATGGGAATATGGGAAACATCTATATTGGGCAGCAGTGATATAGGAAGGTGCTGAAAAAACATCATCTCACACTGCACAGGAGGAGGCAATGGGAAACCCCTCCTGTACTCTACCAAAGAAATCCACATGGCTTTGGTCACCAGGAGTTGACACCGACTCGAGGGCTCAACGTTACTTTAAGACTCTGGAGAGCGTCTGCCAGCTGGAGTGGGCAGTAATCGGCCAGAAGGACTAGTGACCTGACTCAGTATAAGGAGACTTCATATGTTCAAGGTGTGTGAGAGTAGGTTTATGTATGCTCCGACTGTCCTTATTTACCAGGAACAGTCTATATACTGGAACCTGTTCCTGGTAAACCACTGTCCTGGTTCTCACCTCTTGAGGATGCTCTGTTCAGTTATGCAATTGCCATTCTTCAAGATTCAGATCCCTCCCCAGAGTCTCTAGAAATAAGTATCGGGGTGGATGCATTGTGTCTCTAGTGTACCCGCATGTAAGCGGGTGCACAGCACTAAGGCACTCTGCAGTGGGTGGAAGCCAGTCTTCAGCGAGGCGTAATTGTGGGTAGGGGAGTTGGACTATAATCCTTGGTATGAGCACTAGCTGTAACAAGTATATCTCTGTGGCTGTTCTCATGAGCAGCCAAGACTGGGCTGGGCTGCCTGTGAGAACTGCCAGGATCTGCATGGATCCCAGTGGTGCTGTGGTGCTAAACCCAGTGCTAAAGCCCGACTCTTAGCCAAGGTTAAGAGTGCAAATGTGACTGTAACCCGGCTCCCGGGATCGTGTGTCAGTGAGAGCTGCTTGCACAGAGATCGCTGCCTAGAGCTCCTGCCCCCGGGGGAATCTCTCAGTGTACTGCACTCGGTGCACTCTGGGATTCTCGGAGGCCAGGGCAACGGGTCATGGCCTCTGTTTGCCCATGCTGCCGGGAGCAGTGCAGATAGTCCTCTGCACAGCTGCCGGCAGCACTGGTCATGTGGATGCACAGCTTGCAGGTGCTCAGAGCGGTCGTCTGGGGGGAAGGTAAGTTGAATCTGGCCTTCTCCCCCGACTGCACCGTCGTGTGAATACCCCCTCTATTTCCATCTGCAAAACGTTGGAGAGTACAAGACGGATGTATCTGCTTTGGTAATCTGGAATCATACACTTGGCATGCAATTTATTACCGGCTTCCCATTTGTAGCATGCTTGTCTATAAGTTCTTAGCCATGGCTGGGTTGACATGGCCCACATCAGTCAATATCAGAGAGGCAACGTGGCCTACTGAAAATGGACCCCGAGCCCTCTCCTAGAGCCTAGTCCCAGAAACGGTCTCTCATTTATTTATTTATTTTATAAATTTATGTTTATATTTATATCCCACTTTTCCTTTGAGGAGCCCAGAGATCTACATCGCTATGTTTAGCCTCACAACAACCCTGTGAAATAGGTTAGGCTGAGAGATAAGTGACTGGCCACGGTGGGGCTAGGGAAAAATCTGGAGCCTATCTGCCTTCTCCCAGATGACCATTTGCCCATCAGGGCTCCACTGCCCGTGTGCTTACTTGAGCGGCACAGCAGTGAGCCTAGCAGTGATGTGGGGGGCGGGGGGACAAGCCAGAGCTGCCAGGCAACCCACAATGCACCAAGTGAGCAGTACACTGCATTGGGGAAGCTCCATGATGCTGCCTGGCCGTTCATCCCCCCTGGATCTATAATTAAGATGGCTGCTGGCAGTCTGGGAGCAACTGGAATATAGGAACATAGGAAGCTGCCATATACTGAGTCAGACCATTTGTCTATCTAGCTCAGTATTGGCTTCACAAACTGGCAGCGGCTTCTCCAAGGCTGCAGGCAGGAATCTCTCTCAGCCCTATCTTGGAGAAGCCAGGGTGGGAACTTGAAACCTTCTGCTCCTCCCAGAGTGGCTCCATCCTCTGAGGAGAATATCTTACAGTGATCATACTTCTAGTCTCCCTTTCATATGCAATTGGGGCAGACCCTGCTTAGCTAAGGGGACAAGTCATGCTTGTTACCACAAGGCCAGCTCTCCTCAGATCTCCTGCCAGCAGCAAGGATCCCCAGACAGCAGAGAGTGAGGTAGGAGGGGCGTACTTATCCTCCTACCTCACTTTAAACCTGGATAGCCAATCAGGGCTACCCGGGGGAGGACCAGCAGGATCAGAACGATCCCGGAGCCCCAGATGACCAGCCCGACCTGGGCTAGCCCTGTCCTACCCAGGTAGGGCTGGTTGTGAGAATGGGTTCAGTGAGTTCTATGACTATCTGAATGTGGGTTTCCCCAGTCCTGGTCTAACACTCTAATCACTATACCAAATGCTGGCTCTCACTTGTGTGCCGGCATCACGTGACTCTAATGAAGTACCACAGAAGACTCATTCCACTAACTTTCTATACTGCTTCAGTTCTAATCAACCTCCTACCTTTTCTCCGAACTGCTCTGAAAGAATCCTGCCTGCCTTCTTCCCACCTCAGATAGAAGGCCTGAAAGCCGTCATCCTTCTCCTCCCTTTCTCACCCATTGCAGCAGATGACACACTAGTGATCTACACGCCAGCTTTTGCCATGAGGCAGACATGCGATCAGCTGCTGCTGAAGTCAGTGGGAGTTGCTTGCATGCACTAGAGGGTGGAATTTGGACCCAAACACTGCCCTTTGCAAAAGGAATATTGACTCATATGGCTGAACCTTCTTAGTCAAAAGGAGTGACAGGCAAAGAAAGTGGCGGCTGTCAACATTACAGGCTTGAAATCATCATTTCCCTCTTACTAAGAAAAATATTCCAACCACCTCTGTGTTTAAGGTTTGAGTCGTAAGGCACGGAGTGCTCTGCCTAACTCTGTATGATATTCCTATTTGAAAGGGCTGCAATCAGGATGGGTGCCTTCAAGCTGAAAGCACTTGCCGTTGCCCAAATGATGCCTGGTGATACAGATTCTGTGGGGTTGGAAGTTGGGGTGGGTGAGAGATATTAGAGAAATGTTATGGAAAGAGAACAAATATTTGATATATTCAATCAAATATTTCTCTGGAGGTTTGGTTATTCAAAAACAACAGACATTTTTGCCTGCAAAGTTGTGCCACAGATTTTTAAAAGGCACAAATAAGCCCCAAAGGCTGCCAGCATGGGATTAAAAAATAGTGTCACGGAGGTTTAGGAACATAGGAAGCTGCCATATACTGAGTCAGACCATTGGTCCATCTGGCTCAGTATTGTCTACACAAACCGGCAGCGGCTTCTCCAAGGTTGCAGGCAGGATTCTTTCTCAGCCGTATCTTGGAGATGCCAGGGAGGGAACTTGGAACCTTCTGCATACAAACATGCAGGTGCTCTTCCCAGAGCAGCCCCATCCCCTAAGGGGAACATCTTATAGTGCTCACACATGTAGTCTCCCTTTCAAATGCAAACCAGGGCAGGCACTGCTTGGCAAAAGGTGACAAGTGTGTGTGTGTGTGTGTGTGTGTGTGTGTGTGTTAGAAAGCAAAGATACTTCCTATGGCATACGGAACTGCCTTATATTGTACCATGAAGTTGTGGGTGGCAACATACGCAATAAGGGTTGGAAAGGCGAACTCAAGAGTTCATTTCTCCAAGGCTATTACAAATGGAATACAAACTCCAGTAAGTATTAGAACCAGTTCTGGTGCTCACCCAGCACCGTCCATTCTTCTTAATCATCACTGCCACCCTTTCCCCCTTTTCTACTCATCTGGTGGCAACTGTGGCAACAAGGACATGGGAAATATAGTTCCTATGGTTCCCAACATCACTACTGAGCCATTAGGAACCATGGGAACGATATCTATCCCACAGCTCCTATATCCAAAACTTTGCTGCAACAATGTATATGGGCTTGCTGGAGGCCCTAACCATTGTAATGGAGGCCCTACACTTTCTCATTGTAGCTGCTGCCACCACCGGGTACATTCTGGAGAAAGGGAAGAGGGCAATAGGAAGAAACATGTGGTGTTTGCATGTGGGGGTGGTGGAGGAGAAATTTCCAGGCCCCTGTTGTGCCTGGGCAACATCACTATGTCATCACTACACTTCAGAATGGGCTTGGAAATAAAATCCGAACAATTGGATGTTGTGATCCAAATGCATTCTCCTAAGAAAATGAAAGAAGGAGAAAAATCAGCCAGACCAAACTGTGAGGAATGCTTGATTTCTAAATATCATTCAAAAACTTTAAAAGATTTTTTAATTCAAGCCTATTCTGAATCAAGTCAGAAGGAGCTTGCCCACCACTAAGGGCAAGTCTGATCTCACTACCCTTTTAGAATCCTCAAATAATTCTAAAGGTCCTTGGCATTCATTTCCAGGTTAGGCTGAAAAAGATCCCTGCCTGAATCTCTGGAGAAGCTGCTGCCAGTCAGTGTAGACAATCCTGAGCTAGATGCATCTATGGGTCTGACTAAGGATTAGGCAACTTCCTTTGTTCAGGAGGTCAACAAGCCTGTCAAACATTTTAGACTTTGATCTTGAGATTTTTGAAAAGTTCCAGATTGTGCTTTTGAAATCTGACTTCAGGGGCCTTGTTTTAAAATGTAACTTTTAACTCTTACTGGTGAGTCTTAAGTCAATAATGTCAAGTATCAACTTGCTAAATTCAATGCTTCTATAATTCCCCCCATCCTGCAAATTTCCTAAAATTTCCATAATTTAGAATGCTGCAAAAATGAATTAACAGAACATAGATTCATTTGGGCAAGAAAATTCAAACTAGGATAAATTGCTCAAAGTACATTAAAAAAACCAAAACCCAACTATAATGAGCCCTTTCACATGAGCATTTAGGGGTGAATGGGGTGGGAGGTGGGAAGAGCTCCTACCTTGGTCCTGACAGAGAAGCAGAGCCCTGTTTGGCTTTGCAAGCCTAGCACGAACACAATCTGGGCAGCTGTGAGCTTAAAACACAAAAAGTCCTCTGAGCATCAGGAGAACCTTCCGGGCATGCACCATGTTGCCAGGAGAAGGGAAAACCTCATGATGTCAGCAGCCACCTTCTGATTGGCTACGAGGGGGCAGGAGGCAGCCCCAGCCCTACGCAAGCCATTTTGAGGAACAGGCCATAGAGAGTGCAGTGCAGAGAAGCAGGGGTGTGCACGGACCAATTTTACAGGTTCGGTTCAAATTTGAACCAAATTCAACCACTGGTACATGAACCGGTTTGGTTGAACCGACCGGCCAGTCCGGTCCATTCAATCGAGGTTCAAGCCAGTTCGATGGTTCGGGTGGCTATGCTTGTAAAGAGGAATCTGGTGAGAATTCCCCTTTTCAAGTAAAGGGGAATCCTTGCTTTAATAAGGCTTCCAAAGGGCAGCCGCGGGGGGTGGGGGGATGATGAGAGGGCACCTTTAAAAGTAGAGGGAAGATGCTTACCGACCCGGCGCTCCCCCAGCAGCGCATCTGGGCAGCGTGATTCTGAAACTATCCTGGCCAGGTCAGTTTTGGAACCACACTGTGCAGCACGGGCAGACTGCTGGGGGAAGCATTGGACCGGTAAGCACCTTCCATCTACTTTTAAAGCTGCCTTATTCCTGTTTAACTTTTTAACCAGGACCCTCATGGCTGTGTGAACTCAGCCTAACTAGAAAACAAGGCCTAGAATAATACTGCTTTGTAGGGTGACTCCCACAGATCGGAAAATCCCTCTTTGCCATCTTATATGTGTGCCTGACAAAACTCAGGTTTTCCATCATTCATCTATCTGAGCATGAATTGACCTAGATGGACAGAAGACTACTGGGAGGTACGAAAGCCATCTTCAAATATCTGAAGGTGGCTACCAAATCTTCCTGTAGTCTTCTCTACTCCAGGCTAAGCAGCACACCTAGCTCCGTTCCTTGGTTTCCAGATCTTTATCATCTTTTTTGTTTTTGTCCTTGCCCTTTTCTGAAGTGGTTCCAGTTTATCAAAGTCCTGCTTAAAATGTGGCAAGCCATTATCTACAGTGGCTGTACTGCTGTGCAACTTGGCACCTTTTTTATATTGGGCTCTTGTGCCGCTGTGTAAACGTGACATTGCAACACACATGGAACGTTGTGCAGTATGTCAGCCACTATGTTTCCAACACATTTGAGCCATTCCTATCCAGGTCTATTTTTACTGTCCATCCCAGCTTGCTTCCTCATGCCAGGGGGCATTGTTTATTCCTTTGTGTTGCATATTATCCTAATAGCCAGGGCTTAGGTTGAGCCAGGGCTCTCCAGGGCTTAGCCTTAGGGCCTTTTTTCCATACCATGGAACCTTCCTGAATTAGATGAAGATTTGAGAGCCTCTGAGCATCTGCAGAAGGCCTTTCCCTCCCTACTGACGAATGGCAAACAGTTCCTTCACATACATCTAGCACCACAGGGAAGGAGTTTCTAGGTCAGCTGATGCCTTCTCATGTTCATTAATTTACAATTATGATTTTTAGCCCACTCTTTCTCCAAGCAGCTCAGGGCAGCACACCTCCGCCACACAACAAGCCTGTGAGGCATGTTGGGCCAAGAGAGAGTGGCTGACATCCTAATACTGTGGTTGCACAATGAACAAAAGTTTTTGCTAGTACAAGATCACATTGCTATGCTAAATCACAGGGATTTTTGGAATTCTGCTCTTGCAGAAAAGTTCACTGCAAAACAGAGGAGGCATGCAACAGGTCCGCACACTTTGGTGTGCAAACATAAACACATTTGCTGAAATGCAAACTCCAGGCTTAGTTCCACTACCTAGCACAACAGCCTTGTGCAAACATAACAGGATTGCCCAAGCACAGCATTAGTCAGGATGCAAGACATTAAGGCTAAGCACACATGCATCCCTACCCAGGTTAGAGAAGACCTACCTGGGTAGGGCTGTTTGTCTGCACCTCATCACACTGTGTCATCTCGTCACTCACCACACAGTGTCTTTTGTGATTTCTGGAGGGAAGGAAAATGAGTTCTGGCCTCCGGCAATCCATGCTGCACAGAGCAGTGTGGATCATGTGAATGTGTGGCGGTGTGCTGAAGATTGAACTATGGATCATCTGAGGGAAGGTAGGTGAAACCCTGCCTTCCTCACTGCCCGGTCATGATACCCTAGTGACTACATTGAGGAGCCTCAAGCTGCGTTCATACAATCACAAAGAATCTGGTTTAAAAGTTAATCAGGATTAGTGAGCCCAGAGGAGCTGACTGTATGAACCCAGAATTTCGGGGAAATCCTGTTTATTTATCCTGGTTAAATACTGGTTAAGCAATTTAACCAGGATTGCCCTGAAATTCTGGGTTCTTACAATCAGCTCCACAGGACTCACTAATCCTGATTAGCTTTTTAACCAGGATCCTTGTGATTGTGTGAATGCAGCCTCAGAGAATGTGTGGGCTGAATTGGGAGTTGAGCCCAGACCACTCTCTAGTCCATATCCAATACTTTTATCCATGACACTATACTCTCAAGAAATTAAGCCCTCCTCACAGCTCAGTCTGACTCCCCCACTTTCACAAAGAGCATAATATTTTCTTAACACATTATGAGGCAAAAGCATCTAATTGCATAAATGGATGAGTGGTTGGATAGTTAGATTTTTTTTCCAGTGGGCAATTAACCAGTCAGCTGTATTATTTGTGTGTCTGGGGGTAGCTTTTTCCCTGACCCTAAGTGATGATGACCTACTCAGTACATCTTTACACCTAACTGACTGAACATCTCTCCAGCAGAAACATCTGCAGAAACAATGCCTCAGTGACAAATAAGACCTCTATCCAGATTTCTTTTTATAGACTCCACAACAATCCCTACTATGAACGCAGAACATTTTCCTAGCATCAGGTGGCTGCAGTCAATCAAATAATAATACTTCACATATGCCAGAAGGAAAGACAATGCCGAGAGGGAAAACTAGGTAGTGGACTTCAGACTTCACTTTCAGCACACACAATTGTCTCGGAAAGGAACAAGGCGTTCCATAGAATGAGAATAGCCTGGTGGCAAATGGCTGCCTCTGTGGAAACAGCAGAGGGATCAGCAGCATCTTTGAAATTACTGGTAAATTTGAAATGAAATGAAACTACTGACTATTTGGGAGGATTTTGAAAAGCAGAAAAAGGCTAATATATACAGTAGCCACTAGTAATATGATGCGCGATCCTCTATGCTCTGTAGAATTTGTAAGTTCAGTCCTTGCTTATTACCCACAGGGTGGCTTCACACATAATAGTGTCAAGTAAGTAGGAGGGAATTGCTGGTTCCCAGTGGGCATGTACTACTGGTGTGAGCAGGTACTTCCACCCCTTTCTGTAGCATCCACATCCAGAAAGTTTGGATTACCAATGTTGAGTCCCCCTCCACCACCTGACATTTGTATCCTAAACTTGAAGTTGGGTGTCAGGTGCTCAACACTGACAACCTGAAATGCCAGGTGCCCAACACTGATAACCTGAAATGTCTGGGTTCAATTAACACAGAAAGGGGAGGTAGTACCAGTTCTTGCTGGGAATCAGTCCACGTTTACCAGGAACCAACGATTCCCTCCTACTTACTTACCGCTATTACCTATGAAGCCATTCATACACTCCCAAATCAACCGAGATCCTCTTCCTGCCATGAGGGCATATCTGAGATTGGATGAAAAAACCCCATCAAGTAGCCCCCAAAGCGTCTGCATTCATACAGACTACACAGTAGCATGACTTAACAACAGCTCTGAATGCTACGTGTGAATGCAGAGTATTGATCAAATGCATGAATGGTTTCAATGAAAATGTGAACAAACCATGGAAACTGTATTGACAGAGATCTTTTTGTCCAAAGATCCAAAATATTGAGAGAGATCTTTTTGTGGAAGCAGCTTCCCATATGCATAACTGTGTGGATACACATCTGGAAGAGCTGGTATAGCAGCAGAGAGACTGAGTAACCAATTAGGAACATAAGAAGCTGCCATATACTGAGTCAGACCATTGGTCCATCTAGCTCAGTATTGCCTACACAGACTGGCAGTGGTGGCTTCTCCAAGGTTGCAGGCAGGAGTCTCTCTCAGTCCTATCTTGGAGATGCCAGGGAGGTAACTTGGAAACTTCTGCTCTTCCCAGAGGGGTTCTATCTCCTAAGGGGAATATCTTACAGTGCTCACGCATATGGTCTCCCATTCATATGCAACCAGGCCGGTCCCTGCTTAGCAAAGGAGACAAGTCATGCTTGCTACCACAAGACCAAAGGTCCCTGGTTCAAATCCTGTCTGTGCCACCTTACTAAGTGGGCAGCCTCTCAGTCTCACCTACAAATTGCGGATTATAATGCTGGCCTATCTTATAGGGTTACTCTAAGGGGCTATTCCCACGATCAGCCAAAATCGGGCTAGGGGAGCCTAGCCCGATTTTGGCTGATCGTGGGAGCCACCAGGCTCGCAAGCGAGCCCAGTGGCTCCCAGGCGGTTAACCCGCTTAAATACCCCTCCCTGAGACTGGGTTTGCGGAGCGAGCGCTCCGCAAAACCCCGTTTTTTAATTGTGAGTAGCCACGGTGTGGCGAAAAGCCGCCTCCCGGCTCTGGGGGTCTCGCCAGCATGCCTTGCGCACTTGCTCAGGGCATGCTGGAGCTTCCGGGGGCCAATCAGCCCCCGCTCCCCCCAGCCCCCACCGGCTCCGTCACATAGCCGGCAATCGTGTGGGCGGCTGATCTGGCCGCCCAGGGCTCCCTCTCTGATCGTGAGCGGGGAGAGCGGGCTCAGCTCACCAAACCGGGTCTCACCAATTGTGAGACCCGGCTCTAAGGGTTTCAACAAGATAACTCATCTGACATGAATTCCCTGTACACATCAGAGTGCAAATGCAGCATAATTGCTGAGTATATTATATACGAATCCAACTCTAATGGTTATCTGAAGGAGATGTCCTTGGATGTGACGGGGATCCACCTTCTCCTGTTAGGTCACCACGTTTGACCAGCTGCCTGCAGCTTGATAAAACCATTGGCTTTAAAACACCCATGTGTGACTCCACCCTTCCCTGTATATGAACCAAGAACTCCCAGGCCATACAGTCCAATTGCCTGCCACAAGGTAGGACCGTCCTTCCATCAGCTCCTCCTCCTTGTGCTAGGCAGAAGCATGGCCAGAAAGGTGCAGCCTAAGCAAACACATGGACTCTGAACCTGGGGTAAAGGGCGCGCTCGCACCGAGCTAAAAGCCCGGGTCAAAAACTCAGGCATGGCGGGGAGGCAGCACCAGGACTGGTCTCGATCCCGGCACATCACATGGACAGCCAAACCCAGGCAGGGCTGCCCAAGCCTTGGTTTGGCTGCTTGTGTGAAGAGCCTCAATGTCTTTTGTAAAGAGCAGTAGAGTAAACTGGAATGAGACTTCTTTTAGCGTGCAGCCTGTTCTTGACAATACTTCTTTATTCTCTAAAGGAGCTCAGGGAAGTTTGTGTGTTTTGTTCCACACACATTTTATCCTCACAACAACCCTGTGAGGCCAGCGTGGTGTAGTGGTTAGAGTGATGGACTAGGACCGGGGAGACCCGGGTTCAAATCCCCATTCAGCCAGGATACTAGCTGGGTGACTCTGGGCCAGTCACTTCTCTCTCAGCCTAACCTACTTCACAGGGTTGTTGTGAAAAGAGAAACTCAAGTATGTAGTACACCGCTCTGGACTCCTTGGAGGAAGAGCCGGATATAAATGTAATAATAATGTAATAATAATAATAATAGATTAAACTGAGCAGTACTGATGGGCTTAAGGTCACCCAGTAAGCCTCGCGACTGAGCAAAGACTTGAACCTGGGCCTCCACTCTAAACCACTGTACAACACTGGCTCTCAACACAAAGGTATCCACAAACTACCAATGCACCATGCCTGCTTCAACACCCTTTTGGAAGGTTTTCCAGGATGTGTTGAGTCACCCTCTGAACATTTTAACAGAGCCTTCACAAGGCCACTTTATTGCATTAAAAATCTTGGAAAATTATCAGCTTGACATCTCAGCAAACTAGCTGTGTGAATCAGTCATAAACTACCTACCTACCTATTTATTTTCTCATTCCTAAAATTTTACTTTGCAGATCAAGCTGCACCCAAAACCTCACAGGATCCATCGGAGATTTTCCCCCCAAACACTTGTTAAATTACATTTTTCTGGGGAGCACAAAATAGTTTCCTTTAGATGCACTACAATTCAAAAAAAAAAAAATCTATTCTCACGACTGGGCAGGCAGCGGGGGCGGAGGGAAGGGATGGACCTACCTCCCCCCCATGCCGCAATGATCCCCAACGTCCTCTTCGGCACACTGCCACACACCCACACAGAGCAATGCGCATCTCTGGAGGCCGAGACTTGTCCCAGCCTCCAGGAATCCCACAATGTACCACATGATGAGCGTGGTACATGGGGGGATTCCCCTGGGGGTCAGGTGCTCTAGGTGATCCTATACCTCGGTGTAAGAGTGCACCCATGTCCTTTAACCCACATAAAAACCCAGGCTTGCACCAGGATCGGGTGACTCTGGGCCAGCACCAGGATCGGCCTCAATCCTAGTGCAGCACTTGGGGCTTCCCTCACCTGGTAGGGCTGCTCGTGTGCATAGCCTAATTGTGTGTAGGGTACACTGCTAAATTTATGGACTAAAGCAGAATTATTGTTCAACTCACTGAGGGACAGGAGTGGGAAAAAGATACCTTTATAGACGATGAGGTTTGGAACAAAGAGCATTTGCTTATATGCAGTTCCACCGTTAGCAGACTCAATGTGGGCATCCCACAATGAATTCAGAAAGCAAGGCATGTAAGTTATTGATTTCCCTGTAATCAGGACATTTAAGCCCCTATTGGCCAAATCCGTGTAGCCCTATCCACACACTGAGGCTCTCCCCGCAGACGATCAGGTGGCTAGCGCTGGGCAGGGGGCCGGGCCGGCCGCCCACACAATTACCAGCTCCGTCAAATCGCGTGGGAGCCGATCTGGTTGGGGCGGCAGGGATTTGAGGCCTCCTGGCCCCTGGAAGTCCCAGAATGCCCTTGCACAAATGGAGGGGAGCCCTCCGATGCTGGGAGGCTTGTTGTTGCCTGCCTGTCGGGAGTCTCCTCGGGAGTCACGGTGGTGCGGAGTCGTGCTGACACACAGTCAGGTAAACGGGGTTAGCGGAGTGCGTGCGCCGCTAGCCTCGTCTCAGGGGAGGCAATCACGTGAGCTTGCTGCCGGGCTCCCGCTGCACAGCACATGACCCGCACGGGCTGGGCTCCCTTTGCCTGGTTTTTGCGGGTCGTGAGACTAGCCTCATTACGTTCTCTGTAGCACAGTCGCACACTCCCTATCTGCACCCTCAGACCCACCCTTCATTTGGTGGGCCCTGTACCAAAGCTCACTTTTACAGTGAACGTTCATACAATTATGTACCACCATTCACACAGAAACAGCTACACATGTACAAAC